>NC_045450.1:27982725-28044663 GCF_002776525.5 Piliocolobus tephrosceles | reverse complement strand
TTTTTTTTTTTTTTTTTTTTGAGACAGAGTCTTGCTCTGTCGCCCAGGCTGGAGTGCAGTGGCCGGATCTCAGCTCACTGCAAGCTCCGCCTCCCGGGTTCCCGCCATTCTCCTGCCTCAGCCTCCCGAGTAGCTGGGACTACAGGCGCCCGCCCGCCACCTCGCCAGGCTAGTTTTTTTTTTTTTTTTTGTATTTTTTAGTAGAGACGGGGTTTCACCGTGTTAGCCAGGATGGTCTTGATCTCCTGACCTCGTGATCCGCCCGTCTTGGCCTCCCAAAGTGCTGGGATTACAGGCTTGAGCCACCGTGCCCGGCCTGTAGCAACAACTTCTTTGCTAACAACAACAACAAAAAAAGTGAAAAAAAGTGACTTTTAGAGGAAATCTCATTGTGAGCACACCTCACCAGTTCAGAAGTATCCTAAGGTGGGGGGAAGAAAAAAGGAAAAAGAAAAGGAGGGGCCGAATTTATATAAAAAGAGTATTATATGGTAAATTCTTGTCCTGAAATAAATTAACTGGTTGTTTAAAGAAAGAAACATTTGTAATAAGTCAGAAAGTTGAGGCATATCGAAGAATTGTCTGCAAAAGTCATGAAAGAGAAAAAATATATGTTAAGAAAAGATTTATGCAAAAAATGTTGTATAATTTAAAAGTAACTAGGCCTCCTGAATGTAAAACTATTGAAAATAAGAGAAAAACAGTTTATGTGCAAGGTGTATAAGAAAAGTAAAATATACCTTTGGTAAAAGGATTATAAGGAGGCATAAGAATGTACATTTTTACCTACATTAAAAAGTTAATAAAGAACTTATTGTTTTGAAGGTTTAAGCAAGTTTTAAAATGTTAATTGTAAAGAAAATTCTGTGTATAAATATATTAGCTGAAAGGATGGACTGCCCCAACTGGTTTTTGTAATTTCCCTAAAACCATATGTTCATTTTACTAGAGGATCATAGAAGTTAAAGACTTAAAACAAACTTTAGCAATTAACACAGGATACCAAGATGCAAATGCCTGCTTAAAATGAATCAAATATTCCATCTGCACATTAAAAAAAAACACTTGTAGGCTGGGCGTGGTGGCTCAAGCCTGTAATCCCAGCACTTTGGGAGGCCGAGACGGGCAGATCACAAGGTGAGGAGATCGAGATCATCTTGGCTAACCCAGTGAAACCCCGTCTCTACTAAAAAATACAAAAAAACTAACCGGGTGAGGTGGTGGGCGTCTATAGTCCCAGCTACTCAGGAGGCTGAGGCAGGAGAATGGCGTAAACCCAGGAGGCAGAACTTGCAGTGAGCTGAGATCCGGCCACTGCACTCCAGCCTGGGCGACAGAGCTAGACTCCGTCTCAAACCAAAAAAAAAAAAAAAAAAAAAAAAAAACACTTGTTATGCTTGTGCACATGGCAGGCCAGAGGCCCAGATTGTCCCTTTCCATTAATGTGGTCCTCCAGTTGACCAGGCAGAGGCTGCATGGTAGCTCTTTTCCAGGATTCTACAGCCTGGAGTAATAAGTCATGCCAAGCTCTCTCTGCTATATTCCCAAGTCCAGCACCCTGCAGTTCAGCCCCTGAGGGCCATCCAGCTTCCGTCTCCCAACACTAAGTTCACTTCGTGTCTCTCACGACAGGGAGGAACCTTAGCATTCCTTGCAGACCTGAAGGGATGTGATGAGCTTAAGAATTTTCAAGAGCTTATCAATCAGTCAGCCCTTGTTCATCCCTGAGCAGATGTGTGGTGGTATTGTGGTGGACCTTTACTGGGCACTCTGCCGAATAACTGGAGTGGCACTTGTGCTTTAATCCAATTGTCTATCCCTCTCACCCTGGCATTTCATCAACCAGAGGGAGGAAAAATAAGACATCGTAAAGTGAGAGAAGCCCCTTATGGATCTTTCAACTCTCACATCCATTTAGACACAACTGGAGTCCCATGGGCAATACCAGATCAATTTAAAGCTAAAAATCAAATAGCTGCAGGATGTGAGTCGATATTTTGGTGGGTAACAGTTAATAAAAATGTAAATTGGAAATTCCAGGAAAAACAAGAAATTTGTTTTTGCAATTAGTTGAGCATGTAGCCCAGTCTCTCAATGTCACTTCATGTTATGTATGTGGAGGAACTGTAATAAGAGATCAATGGCCATGGGAAGCCCAAGAATTAGTACCTACAGACCCCGTTCCTGATGAATTCCCAGCTCAAAAGAATCACCCTGATAATTTCTGGGTCCTAAAAGCCTCAATTATTGGACAATATTGCAAAGCTAGAGAAGGAAAAGAATTCACTCACCCCATAGGACAACTTAGTTTTCTGAGACAGAAACTGTACCACAAAACAGTCACTTGGTGGAGTTCAAGTCACACAGAGAGGAAACCATTTAGTAAGTTCCCAAAGTTGTAAACCGTGTGGACCCACCCAGAGTCCCACCGGGACTGGACAGGCCCCACTGAATTATACTGGATATGTGGGCATAGAGCTTATGCCAAATTACCTGACCAGTGGGCAGGTAGTTGTGTTATTGGTACTATTAAACCATCTTTCTTCCTACTGCCCATAAAAACAGGCGAACTCCTGGGCTTCCCTGTCTATGCTTCCTGTGAAAAGAGAAGCACAGCCTTGTTGCTCACACAAAGCCTGTTTGGTGGTCTCTTCACATGTACCCGTGAGATATCAACTGGAAGTGTAGTAATAAAACGTCAGATTTGAAAGGACTCCCAAATATCATCTAATCCAATGCTCCCCTGCCTCACACAAGTCCCTTCTCTATTCCCTCCCACTAAGTGTTCAGCCAGCCCTGCTTATGTATCTCCAGACAGGATGCTCACAACTTCCCACAGAGATCCATTGCAGCTCTGCCTGTAGGAAATGCTTCCCTGTGACTCCCATGCTGAGAGCTGGCTCTGCCCTGTGGAAATGCCCAGGACGAGTCTCTTCCATTCCACACCTGGAAGCCCCGTCAGAAATTTGGACAGGGCTCATGTCACCTCTTAGTCTTCTCTCTTTCTGGCTGATCATCCTTAGTTATAACTAATATTCCCCCATAAGACAAATTCCCAAGTCCTCTGATCACCACATGGGGAACACATGCTTCAAATTTTAGGACATCTGATGCCTCAGAATAAAAGTGTAGCAGGACGAGCCGCAGACAAAACTTCTCAGACACCGAGTTGTAGAAGGAAGGGCTTTATTCAGCTGGGAGCGTTGGCAAGCTACTGCCTTAAAATCCGAGCTCTCCGAGTGCACGATTTCTGTCCCTCGCAACACTAAAGATTTCATATGAAAGGGTTGTGATTGATTGAGCAGTCTAGGGGATACGTGACAGGGGTTTCATGCACTGGTAGTCAGAGAGAAACAGAACAGGGCCAGGAGTTTCACAATGTTCTTCTACACAATGTCAGGAACATCGGTTTCTAAGTCATGAATTGATTTTTAACTACTGGGTTTAGGCCAGGCAGACCTAGGCCTGGTTCCGGGCCTGGCGTGGGGCTGCCTGTATTTGGTTTTACTTCATTGTTTTTTCTTAAAACAGGTACTGAGTATAAAACAATATAAAACAACATGAGAAGATCTCTCTCTTTCCTCAAAAGCAAGAGGGGCTGGCCCAAGTGCAGTGGTGTTTACAGCAATTGATCACAACCAGTTACAGATTCCTGTATCTTTCGCCACTCCCACTGCTTCACCTGACTAGCCTAAAATCAATCAATCAATGCAAATGCATGTTCCAGGAAATCTTTTTTTTTTTTTTTTTTAATGCAGGGTCTTATTCTGTCACCCAGGCTGGAGTGCAGTGGCACAATCTTGGTTCACTGAACTGATCTTCCCACCTCACCCTCCCAAGTAGCTGGGACCACAGGCAAGTACCACATGCCCAGCTAACTTTATTTTTTGTAGAGACGTGGTCTAGCCACGTTGCTCAGGGTGGTCTAGAACTCATAAGCTCAAGCAATCCTCCCACCTCAGTCTTCTAAAGTGTTGAGATTACTTGGCATGAACCACCACACCTGACCAAGGAAATCTTTTAATTAAAAAAAGAGGAAGAAGACAAGACAAATGAAATATCCAGCAATAACCAGTTGGTTAAATCAATTAAATATATCAATTTCATAGAATACTATCCAACCTTTAACAAAATATCGACTGGGCACAGTGACTCATGCCTGTAATCCCAACACTTTGGGAGGCCAAAGTGAGCAGATCGCCTGAGCCCAGGAGTTTGAAACCAGCTTCAGCAACCCTATCTTTGCAAAAGATACAAAAATTAGCCGGGTATGGTGGTGCATGCCTATGGTTCCAGCTACTTGGGAGGCTGAGGTGGGAGGAGCATTTCAGCCCAGGAGGCAGAGGTTGCAGTGAGCTGAGGTTACGCCACTGCACTCCAGCCTAGGCAACAAAACTAGACCCTGTCCCCCCCAAAAAAGGTAAATTTACATGTGCTAGCACAGAAAGATTGTTATGATAATATAAGCAGAAAAAAATCAAGTTACAAAACAGTGTGTGTCATATCTTATTTATCCATTAGGCAGGAAATCTGTTTTTTCTCAGCCTCTCACTTCCACATCTCTGCCTACTAAACATTTGTTAGGTATACTTTAAAACAAATTGGTGCAAGGAACTCTGCGCAGTTACTTCTAGATTTTAGAAATGTCTTATTTATAGAGCCCAGAAGACATGAGGTTTTGGGAACCTTCCGTGTGCAATGATATTGATATTGACATACACAGTCGTCCCTCCCATATCAATGGGGGATTGATTCCAGGAAGCCCTGCAAATAACAAGTTCCGCAGATGCTCAAGTCCCTTATATAAAATGGTATAGTATTTGTATGTAACCTACACAAATCATTTCTAGATTACTTATAATACCTAATACAATGTAAATGGCATGTAAATCATTAGTACACTGTATTGTTTAGGAAATAATTACAAGAAAAAAGTCTGTACATGTTCGGTGCAGAGATAACCACTCATTCTTTCTTTTATAATCATTTTCAACGCATGATTGGTTGAATCCATGGACATGAAACTCACAGATACGAAGGGCTGTCTGTGTATATATCTCCATAATGTTTGCTTTCAAATAAAGAGCACATATTACTTTTAAAATAAAAAAATTAATAATGGATTTGAGATAAGCGTGGCATGGTGGGAAGATAAGGCAGGAGGATCGCTTGAGCCCAGGAGTTTCAGGCTGCAGTGAACTGTGATTGCGCCACTGCACTCCAGCCCGGGTGAGTGCAGCATGGGTGAGAGAATTAATCTCTTTTTAAAAAAAATAATTGGCTGGGCACGGTGGCTCACGCCTATAATCCTAGCACTTTGGGAGACCAAGGCAGGCGGATGACCAGAGGTCAGGAGTTCGAGACCAGCCTGGCCAACATGGCGAAATCCCGTCTCTATTAAAAACACAAAAACTAGCCGGGCAAAGTGACAGGCGCCTGTAATCCCAGCTACTCGGGAGGCTGAGGCAGGAGAATCACTTGAACCCAGGAGGCAGAGGTCGCAGTGAGACGAGATCATGCCATTGCGTTCCAGCCTGGGCTACACAGCAAGACTCTGTCTCAAAAAAAATTAATTAATTTTTGGCCAGATGTGGTAGTTCACAACTGTAATCCCATCACTTTGGGAGGCCGAGGCGGGTGGATCTATTGAGGTCAGGAGTTTGAGATCAGCCTGGACAACATGATGAAACCACATCTCTACTAAAAATAGTCCCAGATACTGGGGAGACGGAGGCGGGAGAATCACTTGAACCTGGGAGGCAGAGATTGCAGTGAGCCAAGATTGTGCCATTGCACTCCAGCCTCAGTGACAGAGCAAAACCCTGTCTCAAAAAAATTATAATTTTTTTTTTTTTTTTGAGATAGAATCTTGCTGTGTCGCCCAGGCTGGAGTGCAGTGGCGCAATCTCATCTCACTGCAACCTCCACCCCAGGGTTCAAGTGATTCTCCCGCTTCAGCCTCCCAAGTAGTTGGGATTACAGACATGCGCCACCATGCCTGGCTAGTTTTTGTATTTTTAGTAAAGACAGGGTTTCACCTTGTTGGTCATGCTGGTCTCAAACTCCTGACCTTGTGATCCACTTGCCTCAGCCTCCCAAAGTGCTGGGATTACAGGCATGAGCCACCTTGCCCGGTCAAAAAATTACAGTTTTTAAAAAGGATTTGCAATGCTTTGATGACCTCTGAAAGTCAGGGGTTGCACTGTTTCCTTCTTCACTTTTCTTAGTGTTTATTCATTCAGCAAACACTGTCTAAGACTTTCTTTGTACCAGACCCCATGCTGAGCCTTGGGCACATGAAGACCACCGAAGCGGGGTTCCAGCTGTAGGACCTCACAGGTGTCACAGAAAACTCAGCATGGTAAATGCTGAAACAGAGGAAAGACCAAGGTGTGAGATCACAGAGGAGGGACTTCCTCTTGAAGATAATAGTGTTTCTTGGGCAGAGAAACAGCCATTCCAAAGGACAATTGAGAGCAGCCACTGTGTTGCCTGGGCTGGAGTGCAGTGGCCAGTCACAGGTGCCATCATAGCACACTATGGCCTTGAACTCCTGGATTCCAGTGATGCTCCTGCCTCAGCCTCCCAACTAGCTGGGACTATAGGCTCGCCCCAGCACATGTAGCTCTCTTGCTCTTGTGGCAAGAGATGATGCACTAGGGCTTCTCACATTTGCCCCAGATACAAAGCTGAAGCTTTCTGTCGCTTGGGATGGTGGCAGCTGCTGAAGGTGTGAGGGTGGTGGTCATAGGTGTCATCTCTCAAGTTTTCTGAGGCAGAGGCTGATACTATTAAGTCCCACAGGCAAGTCCAGGGGAAGTGGGGCTTGGGAACTGAGGCCATGCCAGGCCTCGGTCAGGGCCAGGTCAGGGACCGACAATGGGAGCACTCATTCAGTGGGAAGGACGTTTCAGAGGTTCCGAACCTCTTGAATTTTTTTTTTGAGACGGAGTTTTGCTCTTGTTGCCCAGGCTGGAGTGCAGTAGCATGATCTTAGCTCACTGCTGTGAGACAATTTTGTCTGTTGTGTTCACTGCTGTATCCCCCAGGTCTATCTAGCACAGTGGCTGG
Organism: Piliocolobus tephrosceles; assembly: GCF_002776525.5. Taxonomy (NCBI): domain Eukaryota; kingdom Metazoa; phylum Chordata; class Mammalia; order Primates; family Cercopithecidae; genus Piliocolobus; species Piliocolobus tephrosceles. The sequence continues at coordinate 28,037,592 of NC_045450.1, read as the reverse complement.
CACAGAGGAGGTCTTCAGTAAATATTTGTGAATGAACCCAGGGAGTGTTAAGCATCTATAATCAGGTATGCCTGGTAATTTTTAACCATTATTTTATTTCTTACTAGAAGTAAATGAGGCTGGTCACGGTGGCTCACGCCTGTAACCCCAGCATTTTGGGACCCCAAGGCAGGCGGATCACCTGAGGTCGGGAGTTCAAGACCAGCCTGACCAACATGGTGAAACTCTATCTCTACTAAAAATACAAAAAAGTAGCTGGGCATGGTGGCAGGGGCCTGTAATCCCAGCTACTCGCCAGGCTGAGACAGGAGAATCGCTTGAACCTGGGGGGTGGAGGTTGCAGTGAGTCAAGATCGTGCCACTGCACTCCAGCCTGGGCGACAGTGGGACTCTGTCTCACCAAAAAATAATAAAATAAATAAATAAATGAGATTATTCCATTTTTGCTAATTAAAAAAAAAATACATACACAGCACATAGGGCGGGGCTCCCCACAGGGTGGAGGGTGACAGGGCGCCCACTGGAGTTCGGTGTGAGGTGGTGACGCGTGTAGGTGGAAAATGTTTAAAACACTATCCATTAAGGTATTAATAGGTTTTCTCTTTGGGAAATGGGATTTCAAGTTGTTTTAACATTCCTCCTTTTTACGAAGCTGTATTTTATGATTTTTCTACAATGACAACAGAATGATTTTGCAATAAGAAAAAAAAAATGGGACCGGGTGTTGTGGTTCATGCCTGTAATCCCAGCATTTTGGGAGGCTCGGGTGAGTGGATCACTCGAGCCTAGGAGTTGGAGATCAGCCTGGGAAACATATCAAGACCCTATCTCTACAAAATTTAGCAGGAGTGGTGGTGTGCACCTGTAGTCCCAGCTACTTGGGAGGCTGGGGTGGGAGGATTGCTTGAGCCCAGGAGGTCAAGGCTGCAGTGAGCTATGATTAAACCACTGCACTCCAGCTGGGGTGACATAGCAAGACCGTGTCTCAAAAAAAAAAAAGAAAGAAAGAAAGAAAAGAAAAGAAAAAAGAAAAAGAAAAAGAAAATAAAGGGGAAAATGGGACTAGTGTACTAAAGGTATGTGTATTTTACCACAGTGAAAAATAAGAATTTCTTAGGTGTACTGATCCTTCAAGTGTAGTGTTATAACCCCAAATGATTATCATAATTGGGCCACATGCCTGACCCAAATGCTTTTGTTGTATGTGAAAAGCAAACCAGGGCCTGGGACTCCAAACCTGTTATTCTTTTCCCAGCCTGGAGTGCAGTGGTGCCATCATAGCTCACTGTCACCTTGAACTCCCAGGCTCAAGCAAGGTCCTCTTGTTCTTTTTTGTTGTTGTTTTTTTTTTGAGATGGAGTCTCCCTCTGTCACCCAGGCTGGAGTGCAGTTGTGCAATCTCTGCTCACTGCAACATTCGCCTCCCGGCTTCAAGTAATCCTCCTGCCTCAGCCTCCTGAGTAGCTGAAATTACAGGCATGCACCACCATGCCCGGCTAATTTTTGTATTTTTGGTAGAGACAGGGTTTCGCCATATTGGTTAGGCTGGTCTCAAACTCCTGACCTCAGGTGATCTCCTCACGTTGGCCTCCCAAAGTACTGCTATTACAGGCGTGAGCCACTGCGTCCAGTCACAAGTAGTAAACATAGCTCAATGGATCTCTTAGTGAGAAAAAGAACAAAAGGAATGCTTCCAGGTGCTGATGCTGCAGCCCTCACATGGTCACCCTGGAGAGGCCCCTATGGGTCACCTGCACAGAGGCACATGCATGTGTCATTCTGAGCACAGCAGGTTGGTGACTGGCCAAGGCAAATTTGTGACTTTCTTTGCATCGGTCCAAGTGAATATTGTTCCAAGTAGAAGCAACAGGGAAGTGTAGGGACGAAAACCTTCCCCCAAAGACCTCTGCTTCCTAGAAGGGCATGAAGTAGAGGTTATGAGTATTATCAAGGAAGCCCCTCAGCCAGGCGCAGTGGCTCATGCCTGTAACCCCAGCACTTTGGGAGGCTGAGGCAGGAGGATCACCTGAGCTCAGGAGTTCAAGACCAGCCTGGCCAACCCATCTCTACTAAAAATACAAAAATCAGTCAGGCGTAGTGTAAGGTGCCTATAATCCCAGCTACTCGGAAGGCTGTGGTGTCGGGTGCCTATAATCCCAGCTACTCGGAAGGCTGAGGCAGGAGAATCGCTTGAACCTAGGAGGCAGAGGTTGCAGTGAGCTGAGATTAAGCCACTGCACTCCAACCTGACAAAAGCGAAACTGTCTCAAAACAAAACAAAACAAACAAAAACAACAGAGCAGCCCCTGCTCTGCAGAGCTTACAAACGAGGGGTCCAGACAGATAGGCATGGCATTATCACATGATTAAAAAATTACAGGGCCAGGCGCAGTGGCTCATGCCTGTAATCCCAGCACTTTGGGAGGCAGACCGGGGCAGATCACGAGGTGAAGAGATCAAGACCATCCTGGCCAACATGGTGCAACCCCGTCTCTACTAAAAATACAAAACATTCATTGGTCATGGTGGCGGGTGCCTGTAATCCCAGCTACTTGGGAGGCTGAAGAAGGAGAACTGCTTGAAGCCGGGAGGTGGAGGTTGCAGTAAGCCGAGATCGCACCGCTGCATTTCAGCCCGGGTGAGAGTGCGAGACTCCGTTTCAAAAAAAAACAAAGAATTACAATTGTGCTAAATGCAGAGAGGGACAAGTCCAAAGAACTAAGAGAATGTATAACCAGCAGCACCTGACCTAGTCACTTTTTAACTCAGGTGAGGCGATTACAGCCGTAATACATTGTTTTCCTCTTTCCCTTAGAGATATGAGGATCCTTTCCCTGTACAATAGGCTGAACATTTTGGAAAACACTTCTCAGCTGAGGTTTCCTGTGGCCCTTCCACTAGCAGAGATTGTGACCCTGGTTTAACAGAAGAGGAGACTAAAGTGCAGAGAGGCTAGATCACTTCCTCAAGGTCAGCCAGCTTACTGAGAACAATGGTCTTTTGCTTTCACTCTATTTTCCCACTCCATCATATTTTCTTTTTGTTTGTTTTTTAAATTCTGAAATATCACATACTCACAAAAAGAGTGTGGGAAAATATCCATGTACAGTTTAAAGAACAACCATGTACCATGTACCCACCACCAGCCCAAGGAACAGAATTAAACATAGCCCAGAAGCTCCCTATGTAGCCCTCCCTAGAAATAGCCCCTATGCTAAGTTTTCTATTCTCTTGTCTTTTAAAAAAGTTTTTATTGGCTGGGTGTGGTGGCTCATGCCTGTAATCCCAGCACTTTGGGAGGCCAAGGCCAGCAGATCACCTGAGGTCAGCAGTTTGAGACCAGCCTGGTCAACATGGCAAAACGCCATCTCTACTAAAAATGCAGTAATTAGCCGAGTGTGGTGGTGCACACCTGTAATCCCAGCTATTCAGGGGGCTGAAACAGGAGAATCACTTGAACCCAGGAGATGGAGTTTTTAATAGATATTGGCAAACTGCCCTTCATGGCTATATATATTTACAGCAATATAGAAATTTTAGAATAGACCAGTCCTGTGTAACCTACTCTGTTCCACAGATGGATGAGTCAACCGATGCTGAAAGTGACTCCACACACAGCTGGTGGGAAGCACCATTAGAATCCATGCAGGTGTCTGGACTTTCAGTCCTAAATCTCTCTCTCTCTTTTTTTTTTTTTTTGTCGGGGGCTGTTTGTTTGTTTGTTATTGTTGTTTGCTTTTTTAGAGTCCGTTTCTCCCTGTGTCGCCCAGATTGGAGTGCAGTGGCGCAGTCACAGCTCACTGCAGCCTCGACCTCCTGAGTCCTAGAGTTCCTGAAGTTCATGTTAACATTTCATTATACTGATGCTGCCTGCAGTTTGCTTACTTAATGGTAGTAGTTTAGTTTCTAATTTCTCAAGCTTTCTGTTTTTCCCCTTGGGCTATTTTGCTACCCTGGATCGATCATGTGCGCTGTCAAGTGACCCTTGAATCCTGCCGATCATGAGGTTTGTCGAGTGACCAATCTTCCCTCGTCTACAATTCGTTGGACTTGAAAAAGTTACTCGAAAGGAGCAATGTTCCGTCAGCCGCTGCCAAGAAACCATTTACATTACTAGGAGAGCGAAGGAAAACACGTGACGTTCTGCAATCCCTTTGCGATGGGTTTTGCAAGCCTGAGGTTGTTGCGCCTTTTAGAGTCTAGGAAGCCCGCCTCTCGGTGGCGGAGTCGTCATTGGATGTTGCAGCTGTCAATCACCTGGGGTATAAATACGGGAGTACGGCGGCTCCTCTATCAGGAAGATTGCGCCTGCCGTAGGTCTCGCGGTGTGAGTCGTGCTGGGGAGAATCCCTGCAGGTAATATTTGACTTTTACTTCATATTAACCTGAGTGGAAAATAAAAGGGCCCTCTTCTCCCCTCCCTTTCCTGCCGGGCAGGCGCGATGGCGGAAGCCTCGGCAACGGGCGCCTGCGGAGAGGCGATGACGGCAATGGCAGCAGCGGAAGGCTCCTCGGGCCCGGCGGGCTTGACTCTGGGCCGGAGCTTCTCGAACTACCGGCCCTTCGAGCCCCAGGCGTTGGGCCTCAGCCCGAGCTGGCGGCTGACGGGCTTCTCCGGCATGAAGGGCTGAGGCTGCAAGGTCCCGCAGGAGACGCTGCTCAAACTCCTGGCGGGACTGACGCGGCCGGACGTGCGGTCCCCGCTGGGCCGGGGCCTGGTGGGCGGCCAGGAAGAGGCGTCCCAGGAAGCCGGCATGCCAACAGGAGCGGGCTCCCGCCCCACCTTTCCAGCCCTGGGCATCGGGATGGACTCTTGCGTCATCCCCCTGAGGCACGGAGGCCTGTCACTGGTGCAGACCACGGACTTCTTTTACCCCTTGGTGGAAGATCCCTACATGATGGGGCGCATAGCTTGTGCCAACGTGCTGAGTGACCTCTACGCCATGGGGATTACTGAGTGTGACAACATGTTGATGTTACTCAGCGTCAGCCAGAGTATGAGTGAGGAGGAACGCGAAAAGGTAACGCCACTCATGGTCAAAGGCTTTCGGGATGCCGCGGAGGAAGGAGGGACGGCAGTGACCGGTGGGCAAACAGTGGTCAACCCTTGGATTATAATCGGTGGAGTTGCCACTGTGGTATGCCAGCCAAATGAGTTCATAATGCCGGACAGCGCCGTCGTTGGGGACGTGCTGGTGTTAACCAAACCATTAGGAACCCAGGTTGCTGTCAATGCCCACCAATGGCTGGATAATCCTGAAAGATGGAATAAAGTAAAGATGGTGGTCTCCAGAGAAGAGGTGGAGCTGGCCTATCAGGAAGCCATGTTCAATATGGCTACCCTCAACAGAACTGCTGCAGGTTTAATGCACACATTTAATGCCCATGCGGCCACAGATATCACAGGCTTTGGCATTCTGGGACACTCCCAGAACCTTGCAAAACAACAAAGAAATGAAGTGTCCTTTGTTATTCATAATCTGCCGATAATTGCCAAGATGGCTGCCGTCAGCAAGGCCAGTGGACGGTTTGGGCTTCTTCAAGGAACCTCAGCTGAAACCTCTGGGGGATTACTGATTTGTCTGCCAAGAGAACAGGCGGCTCGCTTTTGTTCCGAAATCAAATCCTCCAAGTACGGAGAGGGTCACCAAGCGTGGATCGTTGGCATTGTGGAAAAGGGAAACCGAACGGCCCGGATCATTGACAAGCCGCGAGTTATTGAAGTCCTACCTCGTGGAGCCACAGCTGCCGCTCTTGCTCCTGAAAGTTCAAATGCCTCCTCTGAGCCTAGCTCGTGAGATGAAAGAACAGAAGTTGTTTGGACTTTAGAGCCATTGTCCACAAGCACGGATGGTTCTCAAGAGTTGATTTTAAGAAATTTCCAAAGAAGGCTGCCTGCATAGTGGTTCTGGCTGCCCTTTCTAGGTGATTGGAATCAGCCCATCAAAAGCAGCTTTTATGTACATTCTGAGGCCAGAGTAACATTTTGAACTTTCGGGGGATGTTTGTTCATCACTTGGGTAGAAGAGGAGCAAAAATACCTCTGTTTTCTCTTTTCAAAGTAAGATGAGGCTATTCCAGGTTGAGGGATTTTTCTTTGCACTGGGTTGATTAATTTCTGCACAGGGAGTGAGATTATTAAAATAACACACAAAGTAAATCGCAAAATGAAAAAAATTTAGATCAGAAGCAAATGAGTTTTGGACCAATATTGTTGATAACTAAATTGTCAAGAGAGATCGTATAATGCAACATCAAATTCTTTATTCAGTGTTACTGAAGTACTGGCTCTTTCCTGCTCTGGACAAGAATTGAGCAGCTTGTCTGATGACTGGGAAAGGAGGACCTGTAACCATCTGACTTGGTCTCTGTTAATGACGTCTCTCCCTCTAAACTCCATTAAGGACTGGGAGAGGCAGAGCAAGCCTCAGAGCCCAGGCCTTGGTGGTCATTAAGATGTTAAGTCTTTTGCTGCAAATTCCTGGTGATTTGATCAATAAAGAGTAATTTCTTGCTAAATAAATAAAAGAGACCTTGAGAAACTCTTCTGGCTAATGTTTGGTTGTTTGCAATTCAATACAGTCATAAAACGATACATTGAGTCTGGTATAGCAGAGTGAGTGTTTCCCCTGATCCTGGTGAATTGGGGGATTTAACACCCAGATTTAGGGTTGCACCTTCCCCCTGAGATGACAGAAAAGGACTCAAAGCAGGCATATACCCCAAGGGTTACAGGATGGGGCAGGAAATAGCAAAAGGAAGGTGTCAACAGTTCTTGAAAGATGGAAAGGAGGTGGAAGAGGGGTAACTGACTTAGAGGAATCCTTCACAGTAGGGGAAGACAAGAAACAAGAAGATTGCTTGGAAGATGGGGTAAGAGCTGGGGATAAAAACATACTGGTTGAGAGTTTATACACGGTAATTAGATCTCTAGCGTTCTCCACACTCTTATTTCACACCAGCCAGGTGACTGCTCCTCACCTACACAGGTAAAGTTGGGAGCACCACACACAGCAGAGGATAGGGAGCCTAACTGAAAAGAGAATAAAAATCTAAAATGACACTGCCCAGCCTGCTTCCTCAATTAGCTATTAAAAACACTGGCCAGGCCAAGCCCTATAATCCCAGCACTTGGGAGGCCAAGGTGGGCAGATCTCTTGGGCTTAGGAGTTCGAGTTCAGCCTGGCCAATATGGCAAAACTCTGTCTCTACTGAAACAAAAAAAAAAAAATACAGAAATACCCAAGCGTGATGGTGTGCCCCTGTAGTCCCAGCTACTCGGGAGGCTGAAGTGGGAGAACCTTGAACCCGCAAGGCAGAGGTTGCAGTGCGCAAACACTGCAGTCCAGCCTGGGCGACGGGAGTGAAACCCTGTCTCAAAAAAATAAAAAAAGCCCAAAATCACTGTACCACAAGGCCTCCTAGGTGAAAGCCTTTATTGAATGATAAGCTGGGGTTTTTTTTGTTTTTTTTTTTTGTTTGTTTGTTTTTCCAGAGTCACTCTTTTGCCAAGGCTGGAGTGCAGTGGTATGATCTCGGCTCACTGCAACCTCCGCCTCCCGGGTTCAAGTGATTCTCCTGCCTCAGCCTCCCGAGTAGCTGAGATTACAAGTGTGTGCCACCACACCCAGTGAATTTTGTGTTTTTAGGAGAGATGTGGTTTCACCAAATTGGCCACGCTGGTCTCGAACTCCTAACCTCAATCTACCCACCTCAGCCTCCCAAAGTGCTGGGATTACAGGCGTAAGCCACCGTGCCCAGCTAATGTTAAGCTTTTTAATGCCTCATTCTTAAATATGAGCAGTCAAGGATCACCAGGCATGTGAGGAGAGCCTCCAACTTAAACCGAAAAAGGAAACTCAGAGGGACAATACAGGAAATAGGAAAAAAGAATTTAAAAAAATCCACAAAGCAATAATTAAGAGAACCAGCCACTTAGAATATAAAGATAAAACTTGAAAATTTTTAGTAGGGGGCTGGGAGTGGTGGCTCATGCCTGTAATCCCAGCATTTTGGGAGGCCAAAAGGTGGGCGGATCACCAGAGGTCAGGAGTTCGAGACCAGCCTGGCCGACATGGTGAAACCCCACCTTTACTAAAAATATAAAAATTAGCTGGGCTTGGTGGTGCACGCCTGTAATCCCAGCTACTCCAGAGGCTGAGGCAGGAGAATCACTTGAACCCAGGAGGCAGAGGATACAGTGAGCCGAGATCATGCCATTTCACTTCAGCCTGGACGACAAGAGCAAAACTCTGTCTCAAAAAACAAAACAAAACAAAACAAAATTTCTAATAGGAGGCATAAAGTTGCAGAAATTTATCAGCAAGTAGCCCCAAAAGGCCAGGTGCAGTAACTCACACCTGTAATAACTCGCACTTTGGGAGGCCAAGGCAGGCTTGAGCCCATGAGTTCAATACCAACCTGGGCAACATGGCAAAAACCTGTCTCTACAAAAAATACAAAAATTAGCAGGGCATGGTGGTGTGCACTTGTAGTCCCAGCTTCTCTGGAGGCTAGGGTGGGAGGATCACTTGAGCCTGGGAGGTGGAGGCTGCAGTGAGCCAAGATTGCACCACTGCAGTCTAGCCTGGGTGACACAGTGAGACCGTGTCTCAAAAAATAAATAAGCCAGGCGCAGTGACCCACGCCTGTAATCCCAGCACTTTGGGAGACCGAGGCGGGTGGATCACGAGGTCAGGAGATAGAGACCATCCTGGCTAACACGGTGAAACCCCATCTCTACTAAAAATACAAAAAATTAGCCGGGCATGGTGGCAGGTGCTTGTAGTCCCAGCTACTTGGGAGGCTGAGGCAGAAGAATGGCGTGAACCTGGGAGGCAGAGCTGGCTGTGAGCCAAGACCACGCCACTGCACTCCAGCCTGGGTGACAGCAAGACTCTGTCTCAAAAATAAATAAATAAATAAATACGAACGTAGACCATGTAGCCATAAAAGAGAATGAGTTCATGTCCTTCGCAGGGATATAGATGAAGCTGGAAGCCATCATTCTTAGCAAACTAACACAGGAACAGAAAACCAAAAAACACAAGTTCTCACTCATAAGTGGGAGTTGAACAAATGAGAACACATGGACACAGGGAGGGGAACATCACACACCAGGACCTACTAGGGGGTTGGGGGCAAGGGGAGGGAGAACATTAGGACAAATAGGTAATGCATGTGGGGCTTAAAACCTAGATGACAGGTTGATAGGTGCAGCAAACCACCATGGCACACGTATACCTATGTAACAGGCCTGCATGTTCTGCACATGTATCCCAGGACTTGAAGTAAAATTAAAAACAAAAGAGTAGCCCAAAAAGATGCATAATAAAAGAAAATCTATGAAGGTCAAATGAGGCAGGAGGTTCAACATCTAAGTGGAGTTCTAGAATAAGGCAGTAAAGCAGATGGAAGAACAAATATTATCAAAGTTTTCTAGAACTAAAGTTGTAGACCACAGACCTCTTGAATTCCTAGCATAGTACATTTTAAAAGACCCATGATAATTTTATTAAATTTCAAAATGCCAGGTATGAAGAAGAGATCCTAATAATAATGATAGCAAATGTTTATACAGCACATACTCTGTGCAGGAAGTAAGTGCTTTATATGTATTAACCCAATCTTCTAACAACCCCAATTTGCATATGAGGAAGCTGAGGTATAGGGAGAATAAGAAATTTGTCCAAGGTTGCATAGTCAGTCTTGTAGGCGGTCTGACTCCAGAACTCATGCTTCTGATCACTATGATCACATACAAAGGTGTGGGAATAATGACACACTTTTGTATGTCATAATGACATCAGACTTCGCAACCTCAAATTGGAAGCTTAAAAACAATAAAGCAACTAGGTGCCGTGGCTCACACCTGTAATTCCAGCACTTTGGGAAGCCGAGCCAGGAGGATCACTTGAGCCTAGGAGTTTATGACCAGCCTGGGCAATACAGTGAGATCCTATCTCTACAAAAAAATTATAAAATTAAGTTTAGCCAGGCGTGGTGGCATGTGCCTGAGGTTGAGGCGCGAGGATTGCTTGAGCAACAGAGTGAGACCCTGTCTCAGAAAAAAATATTCAAAAACACAAAAAAACAATAAAGCAATGCCTTCAAAATTCTGAGGGTAAATGATAATCTATGTGGAAGTATACAGCCAGCCACATTTTTCAAATAAGTAGAATAAAGATATCTTGGGGCATGCAGGGTATCAAAATGGCTTCATCCCATATACTTTTTCTTAAGAAACTACCGGAGGATATGCTCCAACAAAACAAGGAAGCAGGCCAGGCGTGGTGGCTCATACCTATAATCCCAGCACTTTGGGAGGCCAAGGCGGGCAGATCACGAGGTCAGGAGTTCAAGACCAGCCTGGCCAACATGGTGAAACCCTGTCTCTACTAAAAATACAAAAAATTAGCCGGGCGTGGTGGCAGGTGCCTGTAATGCCAGCTACTACTTGGGAGGCTGAGGCAGGAGAACCGCTTGAACCCAGGAGGCAGAGGTTGCAGTGAGCCAAGATTGTACCACTATACTCCAGCCTGGGTGACAGAGCGAGACCCTGTTTCAAAAAAAGAGAAAAAGAAAAAAAAAAAAAAAGAAAACCCTGTCTCTACTAAAAATACAAAAATTAGCCAGGCGTAGTTGGTGGCGGGTGCCTGCAATCCCAGCTACTTGGGAGGCTGTGGCAGGAGAGTCACCTGAACCCAGGAGGCAGAGGTGGCAGTGAGCTGAAATTGCACCACTGTACTACAGCCTGGGTGACAAAGTGTGATTCTGTCTCAAAAAAACAAAAAACAAAACAAAACAAAAAACAACAAGGAAGCAAAGAAAGAAAAACATGAGATTTAGGAAATACAACCCAGCACAGGAGAGAGGTGAAGGTAATAGCTATACAGTAGGTTTATAGAGCAACCAGCCCACACTGGACAGGGAGCCTGGAAGGCTTCCAGAAAGGCCTTCCAGAAAAGAAAAATATGAAACTGATAAAATATTGATACATTTAATTGTGTGAAAATTCTATTGGCAGGATAATCGAAGATGTGCAAACCATTAGAGGCCAGGCATGGTGGTTCATGCCCATAATTGCAGCACTTTGGGAGGCTGAGGCAGGAGAACTACTTGAGGCCGGGAATTCAAAAGCAGCCTGAGCAACAAAATGAGACTCTGTCTCTACCAAAAAAAAAAAAAAAAAAAAAAAAGATTTAGTGATAATCATTTAGAAAATTAGGAAATGACTGCTGGGTGCGGTGGCTCACACCTGTAATCCCAGCACTGTTGGAGGCTAAGGCAGGTGGATCACCTGAGGTCGGGAGTTCAAGACCAGCCTTACCAACATGGAGAAACCTTGTCTCTACTAAAAATACAAAATTAGCTGGGAGTGGTGGCAGGCGCCTGTAGTCCCAGCTACTCGGGAGGCTGAGGCAGGAGAATCACTCGAACCCTGGAGGTGGAGGTTGCAGTGAGCTGAGATCGTGCCATTGCACTCCAGCCTGGCAACAAGAATGAGACTCTGTCTCAAAAAAAAGAAAAAAGAAAGAAAGAAAGCCAGGCGTGCTGGCTGACGCCTGTAATTCCAGCACTTTGGGAGGCCGAGGTGGGTGGATCACCTGAGGTCAGAAGTTCAAGACCAGCCTGGTCAACATGGTGAAACCCCGTCTCTACTAAATATACAAAAATTAGCTGGGCGTGGTGGCGGGCGCCTGTAATCCCAGCTACTCAGGAGGCTGAGGCAGGAGAATAGCTTGAACCCGGGAGGAAGAGGTTGCAGTGAGCCAAGATCACGCCACTGTGCTCCAGCCTGGCAACAAGAGCAAAACTTCGTTCCAAAAAAAAAAGACAAGAAAAAAAGAAAATTAGCAAATGACAACAAAAAATGAATCAACCCAGCCAAAAATAACCCTGTAAAACAAACCAACTTACCAACTCGAGCCCAAAACAACCTTATAGAACAAGTGAAATGTAGTCATACTATAGCATTGAACGTTGAATTTTTTTTTTTTTTTTGAGATGGAGTCTCACTGTGTTGCTCAGGCTGGAGTGCAGTGGCATGATAGCAGGTCACTGCAACCTCTGCCTCCTGGCTTCAAGCGATTCTCCCGAGTAGCTGGGATTACAGGCAGATGCCACCATGCCTGGCTAGTTTTTGTATTTTCAGTATGTTGGCTATTTTCACCATGTTGGCTAGGCTGGTCTCGAACTCTTGACCTGAAGTGATCCACCTGCCTTGGCTTCCCAAAGTAATCCTGGGATTACAGGTGGAAGTCACCGTGCCCAACCAACATTGAATATTTACATAGCCAGTTATGAAAATACTATTAACATCAACAACAAAAAATAGATAAATCAATTCAATCCATTTTTCTCCTGCTCAAAGTGCTTAAACAGCTTTTCCAGCAATTTCCCACCCCTGCTACAGATCTCCAACTTCATCTCATGGCACTCTCTCTACCTGTCTCACTACCTGCTGGCCCATCAGCCTTCCCTGGGACTTCAAACAAATCAAGATCCTTTGTGCTTGCAGTTCCCTCTGTCTGGAACCTCACCTCACACTCACCTGGCTGGCTCGTTCTCAGTCCTGTTTCAGTTCAAATAAAACCTCTTCATAAAGGCCCTCTCCCACCTCTTAGCCAACAACCAGCCACTCTCCAATGCATCACCCGGTTTATTTGCTTCGTAGCTCTTATCCTAGCCTATAATTCCCTTGAGAATGTGTTAGTTCGCTTTAGAATTGTCCCCTTCTGGGACGGGCATGGTGGCTCACACCTGTAATCCCAGCACTTTGGGAGGCCAAGGTGGGCAGATCACGAGGTCAAGAGATTGAGACCATCCTGGCTAACACTGTGAAACCCCGTCTCTACTAAAAATACAAAAAATTAGCCGGGTGTGGTGGCACGCGCCTGTAGTTTCAGCTACTCTAACCCTAAAAATACAAAAATTAGCTGGGCGTGGTGGTGCATGCCTGTAATCCCAGCTACTAGGGAGGCTGAAGCAGGATAATTTCTTGAACCCGGGAAGCAGAGGTTGCAGTGAGCTGAGATCATACCACTGCATTTCAGCCTGAGTGATGGAGGGAGACTCTGTCTACAAAAAAAAAAATCTAAAATGAAACTCATGGTGAATTGGTCTGATCTGACCTCTTTTTACTTCTCCTACACTGTACACATGCAACCACTCTCTCTTTTGCTCACTACCTTCCTGCCACACTGCAATATGCCAGGCCTTTCCTGCATTAGGCATTGGTTGTTCCCTCTGCCTAGAACTCTATTCCCCTTGATTTGTCCTCAGCTTAAATGTCACTTTCTAAAAGGCAAGTAACAGAAAACTGAACTAAAAGTAGTTTGACCGTTAAAGGAGTTTATTTTCTTATATAGCCAGAGTCCTAAAAGGGTATTTCTGGAACTTGTACAGAAAGTGGCTCAGCAATGTAAGGAAGGATCAAGTTCCTTTCTATCTGGCTGACTTGCCAATTTCAGCCTGCGGACTAGGTTTCCTCTCAATCCTCTCTTCACATACCAACATCTAGAGGTAGAAACATCCTGTGTCTTTTGGGGTTTTGTTTGTTTGATTTTTTTTTTTTTTTGAGACAAGGTCTCCATCATCCAGGTTGGAGTGCAGCAGGTTGATCATAGCTCACTATAACAAACTCTCCTGGGCTCAAGTGATCCTCCCACCTTAGCCTATGAGTAGCTGGGAATACAGGTGCATGCCACCATGCCGGCCTCTGAAACTGCTAGGTTTACAGGCATGAACAACCATGCCCAGCCCCTGTAATTTCTTTAAAGCACTAAGAAGAACATTTCCCAGAAATTTCCAATAGACTTCCTCCAACTTGGCCAGGCAGTGGCTCATACCTGCAATCCCAGCACTTTGGGAGGCCGAGGCGGGCAGATCATGAGGTCAGGAAATCGAGACCATCCTGGCCAACATGGTGAAACCCTGTGTCTACTAAAATACAAAAACTTAGCCGGGCGTGGTGATGCGTGCCTGTAGTCCCAGATACTCAGGAGGCTGAGGCAGGGGAATCACTTGAACCCAGGAGGTGGAGGTTGCAGTGAGCCGAGATTGCGCCACTGCACTCCAGCCTGGTGACAGAGTGAGATTCTGGCTCAAAAAAAAAAAAAAAAGACTTCCTCCAACTTACTATCCATAACATGCTCATTCATAAACCAATCAATGGCCAGGGCAATGGGAATACTATGACCAGTCAAGTAGAACAATCAAGTGGAGGAGCGTGGACTCCCGAAAAGAATCAAGATTCTATAAGTGGCCAGATGCAGTGGCTCACGCCTGTAATCCCAACACTTTGGGAAGCAGAAGGGGGAGCATCACTTGAGGTCAGGAGTTCAAGACCAGTCTGGCCAACATGGTGAAACCCCATCTCTACCAAAAGTACAAAAATTAGCTGGGTGTGGTGGTGTGCACCTGTAATCCCAGCTACTTGGAAGGCTGAGGCAGGAGAATCACGTGAACCCAGGAGACGGAGGTTGCAGTGAGCAGAGATCACACCACAGCACTCCAGCCTGGGTGACAGAGTGAGACTCCTAAAAAAAAAAAAAAAAAAAAAAAATCTGCAAGAATAGAAGAGGAGCCAGGCATGGTGATGCTCACCTGTAGTCTTTACACAAGTGAGCTGTGATTATGCCACTGCACTCTAGCCTGGACAACAGAGCCAGACCCTGTCTCTTCCTCAAAAAAAAAAAAAAGACTGGAGAAGAGGAAAAAGAGCAATTAAGTAGGTAACCTACAGTGCTTACTATATATCTTCCTGGACTATGCAATCTAAACATGCCCCCAGTCACTTTTCATAGTATGTATGTAAATATTTATTGAGACAGGGTCTCACTCTGTTGCCCGGGCTGCAGTGCAGTGGCGTAATCATGTCTTACTGCAGGCTTGACCTTCCTAGGGTCAGATGATCCTCCCACCTCAGCCTCCCAAGTAGCTGGGATCACAGGTGTGCACCACCATGCCCAGATTTTTTTTTTTTTTTTTTTGAGACAGGGTCTTGCTTTGTCACCCAGGCTAGAGAACAGTGGCACGATCTTGGCTCACTGCAACCTCCATCTCTCAGGTTCAAGCGATTCTCATGCCTCAGCCTCCCAAGTAGCTGGGACTACAGGCGTGCACCATCACACTCAGCTAAGTTTGTATTTTTAATAGAGACAGGGTTTCACCATATTGCTCAGGCTGGTCTCGACAAACTCCTGACCCCAAGTGATCCACCCACCTTGCCCTCCCAAAGTGCTAGGATTACAAGCGTGAGCCACTATGCCCAGCCTTTCATAGTATTTAAAATACAGTCACATTTATTTTTTTCACAATATTTATCACCATTTCAGGCAATACATCATAGGGTCTAACAACAGACTGTGAAGCCAAACTGCCTGGATTTGATGCCAGCTCTACCACTTTACTAGCTGTCAAGTTATTTAACCTCTCAGTTTCCTTATCTTTAAAATGGGGATGACAACAATATTACCTACCATATAGGGTTGTTGTGAGGATTAAATCAGTTGCTATGAGGATAAATATGTAAAATGCTTAAAACAGCTACCCCAGTTCCAGTTCATTCCTGAGGTCCCACTGTATTCTAAAGACACTCTTGTATCCTTATAATAAATTCCTTTTGGCCAGTGAGGGTGGCTCATGCCTGTAATTCCAGCTCTTCGGGAGGCCGAAGCAGGAGGATTGCTAGAGCCCAATCCAGCAGTTCTGGTTCACAGACCGGCCTAGCCAACATGGTGAAACCCTGTCTCTACAAAAACTTAAAAAAATAAAAATAATAGATTTCTTTTTCTCGCTAAAACCGGTTTAAACTCGTTTCTGTTGCATGTATCCAATTTTGACTGCTGGATAATATCATTTGTATAAATATACCTCCATGTACCCATTCTTCCGTTGATAGTCATTTTATTTTCAATTTTTTTCACTCTTAGAAACAAAAGTGTAATGAACTTCTTGCATGTGTCTCTCTGCACATATTCATTAGTTTCTCTAGGGCATATACCTAGAATTGCAATTGTCACAGCCTTGGGATTTTAATTTCCAAAACCTGACTCTGCCTTTTCCTGCACTTTCTTACGCTTTCAGTTCCACCAAGCTGGAAGCCTCTTTAAACATGTGGAAATCAGAGATAGTAGCCCTAATAAGGGTACAATAATAAATCATTCTTTACAAGACTACACCTGTTCTAGGGTTTCATAAAGATCTCTGCTTCTCCCATGGCCAATAACTCAGTGGTTCTGATTTGAAAGCAGCAACTCTGTGACTCGCCACCTCGCATATTCCCTGGTGTGAGTGAGCCTGGAGTTCTAGTGTGTGGGGTGGAGGAGCCGTGCTCGGGACCCATGAGGCTGGAGAGGCCGGCACAGGCCAGACCATAATAGGCCAAGTGTTTCAGAGCAATGTACGCTGCGCTGGGGCCCATTACCTTCCTTAGGACAGGGATGGGGCGCCCTCCATCGTTTCAACCACAGGACACAGCGATAGCGGGGAGCTGAAGTACTACTGTGGCCTGATCTTACTCCACTCTTCCCCTTCAATCCCATCCAAATAGTGTGGGGGTTGGCCTCGAGGGTTCTCAATGTCCTTAAGCCCTGAGAGATTTAATATCTATGCATAGGGCCTTTCATTTGTAGGGTTTTCCACCTGGCAGGCCCTCTTCCGCCGCCATTTCGCTTTGGCGCCCTCTGGAGCCCATAAAAGAAGTGATCCGTCTGCGCTTCCCCGCCCTCTGCCCTTCGTCTCTTCCCCGAGTCGAATTGGTACCTATACCTTTAAGACGCAGGGCCTAGCGGAAGAATTCCACGGCCTAAGACTAGAGCGCGCGCTTGAAGCTCCCTCAGATTGGTCCAGTGAGGGAAGGCAAACTCCACAAAAGTCACTGGTCTCCTTACTCAGGCTCCGCCCCGTGAGGCAAAAGAGAACGCCTGTAATTGGTCAGAGCTCTGGAGGCGGGGCTTCCAGCGTGGCGCGTGGGTTTTCCGTGCAGTCGCGGCTGCAGCGGGTGGGCGGCATGTCTGTGGCCGGTGGGGAGATTCGTGGAGACACGGGGGGAGAGGATACTGCTGCTCCCGGCCGTTTCAGCTTCAGCCCGGAACCCACGCTCGAGGACATGTAAGCAGGCCTGGCCCAGCTCTGGGTGGGGAAGTCGCCCCTTTCTCCCGCGTTTTGGGGAGGGTTCCTGCATGTGGTCGGGAAGCGGGCTGGCAGCGGGGCTCGGGTCCTGGCTCTGCGGGCTGTACCTGGGCGAACTTTCTTACCTCATCTGCAAAATGGGCGCAGCGGTGCACACCTGAGGCAAGGGAAATGGGGTGGTGGCCCCGAGTGATCACTAGGAACGCCCTTCAGCCTAGCCCTGGAAAGATACCGGCACCCGATACCGCCTCTGCTCTCCAGGCGCCGGGAGTACGAGAGGGGCAAATGGTGTGCTGAGAGGTGCGAGAGGTTATTTCTTGCTGGAGGAGGTCAAGAAAGGCTTCTCAGAAGAAGGGCCTGTGGAACTGCCTTCTGTAAGAGAAATTGGATTTTGGTGTGCGGCGATTCCAGGTGGAGGAAAGAAACTGCAGAAGTAGCAGCAGGAGATGGAATAATGAAGAGAGATTTGTTACATTTGGCGAAATGTTAAGGGCAGCCCAGGGGCACGCCCGTTTTATAGATGAGGGACCAAGTTCCGGAAAGAGGAAACGACCTGCACAATACCATCCAACGAATTAGTTGCAGAATCTCCTGATCCCAGGCCCCCATTACATACTACTGGGGTAGCTGCCTTTGGGCCCTGCATCACTCTCTAACCCTGAGACTTGGGCTTACACGCTTTTGTCCTGTTTCAGTCGTCGCCTCCATGCCGAGTTTGCTGCAGAACGAGACTGGGAACAGTTCCATCAGCCTCGGAACCTCCTCCTGGCCTTGGTCGGGGAAGTGGGGGAGCTCGCAGAACTCTTGTAAGTAGATGGAAAGCTTCCTGGTAGAGTCTGAGTTGTGGGGGAGGGGAGGGGAGCATTTATTTGGTCTTCAAACATTCATGGGTTCAGTTTCCTCTCCTCATTGCAAGGCTCTTTGCTGTTGTCGGGGATGCAGAAAGGACTCATGGGTCCCTGCTCTCTAGGGGCACCCAGCCTCCTGGAAGACAGAGGTGTGAGGTGTGAAAGCAGCAGGGTAGGTCCCATCTAGGAAGAAGTAGTGGCAACAACCCTTTTTTTTTTTTTTTTTGAGACGGAGTCTCACTCTGTCGCCCAGGCTGGAGTGCAGTGGCTTGATCTCGGCTCACTGCAACATCCATCTCCCGGGTTTAAACAATTCTGCCTCAGCCTCCCGAGTAGCTGGGACTACAGGTGCTCCCCACCACGCCTGGCTAATTTTTGTATTTTTAGTGGTTCCACCATATTGGTCAGGCTAGTCTCGAACTCCTGACCTCAGGTGATCCACCCGCCTTGATCTCCCAAAGTGCTGGGATTACAAGAGTGAGCCACCACGCCTGGCCCAACAACCCTTTTCCTCTGGGGCTGAAAGGAAGGTATTCCGTAGAGGACCTGCCTGTGGCATTCCAGACATGGGAACTACATTTGCAGGGGCAGTGAGGCAAGATAGGGCAAGTTCAATTCAGGGAGAATCTGACTGACGCTCCTTCAGTGTAATCTTCTTGGGAAAAATCAGGGATTTGGAATCTGTTTTTTCTGATGTGTCCCAAGTGCCCAGTGCATAGTAGGCACTCAACAGGCATGTGTTGGATGAGTTTTAGGGCTGTGGAGGAGAGGGGTGGGAGATGAACCCACAAAGATAGGATTAGGGCTAGAGCGTGATGGAGAGTTTGAACAGAAGACCTGACCAGATATGAGTGTTGGAAAGATCACTGTGTCTACAGGGTGGATTGGATGGATCACTGAGAGAATGGGGCAGGGGACACCAGAGAGTTGGCTCGTGTAGGCCAGGCAAGAGGCGATGAGCCCTAGACCAGGACAGTCATTTTTTTAAGAGAAAGGGTCTCACTTTGTTGCTGAGGCTGGAGTGTAGTGATGTGATCATAGCTCACTGCAGCCCAAGGAGCTCAAACGATCCTCCCACCTCAGCCTCCTGAGTAGCTGGGTCTACAGGCGTGCGCCACCACCCAGCCTGGCTAATTTATTTTTTATAGAGGTGGGATATCTCGCTGTGGTTGCCCAGGCTGGTCTCAAACTCCTGGTCTCAAGTGATTCACTTGCCTCACCCTCCCACAGCACTGGGGTTACAGGTTGAACCACTGCACATGACCTCATGACAGATTTATGAACATCACCTATGTGCTAGGTCCTCTAGAATCGAGATATGGCCTGGAACAAGGCAGAAAGTTTTCTGCCGTCACAGTGGAAGGAGATTGACAGTACATCAGTAATCTCATATTAGAAGATGTGGAATTATGACAAGTTCTATGAGGAAAAGAACACAAGGTGATGACCCAGTCTGGCCAACATGGTGAAACCCAACCTGGACAATACCCAGTAGAGACACCCAGCTATTCTCTACTAAAAATACAAAACTTAGCCAGACATGGTGGCGGACGTCTGTAATCCCAGCTATTCAAGAGGCTGAGGCACAAGAATCGCTTGAACCCGGGAGGCAGAGATTACAGTTAGCCAAGATCGCACCACTGCACTCCAGCCTGGGTGACAGAGCAAGACTCTGTCTTAAAAAAACAAAAAAGGACCAGGTGCGGTGACTCACGCCTATAATCCCAGCATTTTGGGAGGCCAAAGTGGGCAGATCACTTGAGGTCAGGAGTTTAAGACCAGCCTGGCCAACATGGTGAAACCCTGTCTTTACTAAAAAATACAACCATTAGCTGGGCATGGTGGCAC
Source organism: Piliocolobus tephrosceles (assembly GCF_002776525.5). Classification (NCBI taxonomy): domain Eukaryota; kingdom Metazoa; phylum Chordata; class Mammalia; order Primates; family Cercopithecidae; genus Piliocolobus; species Piliocolobus tephrosceles. The sequence goes on along the minus strand of NC_045450.1, from coordinate 28,017,760 downwards.
GCCCCTGTAGTCCCAGCTCCTCTGGAGGCTGAGGCAGGAGAATCGTTTGAACCCCGGAGGCGGAGGTTGCAGTAAGCCAAGATTGTGCCACTGCATTCCAGCCAGGGCGACAGAGCAAAACTCCGTCTCAAAAAACAAAACAAAACAAAAAAGACCAGCCTGGCCAACATCCCAAAACCCTGTCTCTACTAAAAATGCAAAAATTAGCCGGGTGTGGTTGCAGGCGCCTATAATCCCAGCTACTCGGGAGGCTGAGGCGGGAGAATTGCTTGAACTCGGGAGGCAGAGATGGCAGTGAGCCGAGATCACACCATTGCACTCCAGCTTGGGCGACAATGAGACTCCGTCTCAAAAAAAAAAAAAAAAAAAAAACCAGCCGGGCACTGTGGCTCACGCCTGTAATCCCAGCATTTCAGGAGGTCGAGGCAGGTGGATCACGAGGTCAGGAGATCAAGACCATCCTGGCTAACACGGTGAAACCCCATCTACTAAAAATACAAAAAAATTAGCCAGGCAGGCCCCTGTAGTCCCAGCTACTCAGAAGGCTGAGGCAGGAGACTGGCGTGAACCCGGGAGGCAGAACTTGCACAGTGAGCTGAGATTGCACCACTGCACTCCGGCCTGGGTGATAGAGCGAGACTGTCTTAAAAAAAAAAAACCACAAGGTGACGAGCCAGGAGGTGACATCTAGGCTGAGCCCTAAATAACAGGAAGGAGCTAGCCCGGGGAATGCTGGGGGATGGGGAAGCATTCAAGGCAGAGGAAGTAGTGAGTGCAAAGGCCCTGTGATAGCTTGGCCTGTGCGCAAGGCAGAACAAGCCAGAGTGGCCTTAGGTGGGGAGTGAGAGTGGTGGGCAGGGGCATTGGAAAAGGCAGGCATCAGCCCATGCAGGACAGGAGGGCTTTGTCGAGAGTTTAGATTATATTCCAAGCACAGTTTGGATTTTAGCAGAGAAGGGGAAAAACGTCATTTGTGGGGTTTTTTGTTTGTTTGTTTGTTTGTTTTGAGACGAAGTTCTGCTCTTGTTGCCCAGTCTGGAGTATGATGGCGTGAGGGTGTGATGGCAGGTCACTGCAACCTCTGCCTCCCGGGTTCAAGCAATTCTCCTGCCTCAGGCTCCCCAGTAGCTGAGATTACAGGCATGTGCCACCACGCCTGGCTACTTTGTATTTTCAGTAGAGATGGGGTTTCACCATGTTGGCCAGGCCATTCTCGAATTCCTGACCTCAGGTGATCTACCCACCTCAGCCTCCCAAAGTGCTGGGATTACAGGCATAAGCCACACCACCCAGCAGATTTTTGTTTTGTTTTGTTTTTTGTTTTTTTAAGACGGAGTCTTGCTCTGTCGCCCAGGCTGGAATGCAGTGGTGCGATCTCAGCTCACTGAAACCTCTGCTTCCCGGTTCAAGAATTTATCTGCCTCAACCTCCCGAGTACCTGGGATTATAGGTGCCCACCACCACGCCCAGCTAATTTTTTTGTTTATTTAATAGAGATGGGGTTTCACTGTCTTCACCAGGCTGGTCTTGAACTCCTGACCTCGTAATCCACCCGCTTCAGTTTACCAAAGTGCTGGGATTACAGGCGTCAGCCACTGCGCCCGGCCTGATTTGTGATTTTAAAAGATGGTCTGTGCTGGGTGCGGTGGCTCATGTCTGTAATCCCAGCACTTTGAGAGGCCGAGGAGGGCAGATCACCTGAGGTCAGGAGTTCGAGACCAGCCTGGCCAATATGGCAAAACCCTTCTCTCCTAGAAAAACAAAATTAGCTGGGCATGGCGTCACATGCCTGTAATCCCAGCTACTCGGAAGGCTGAGGCAGGAGAATCGCTTGAACCCAGGAGGTGGAGGTTGCAGTGAGATCGCGCCATTGCACTCCACTCCAGCCTGGGTGACAGAGCGAGACTCTGTCTCAAAAAAAAGAAAAGATGGTCTGGGCAGGAGTAAAAGATGAGTTAGCAGGGAGATGAGTGGGGAGGCTTCTGCAGTGGTCCAGGTCCAAGGTTTGGTCTGGGGTGGTGATGGCTAGGGCTGGGGAGTATTAGAATTGGGCCTCAAAGCTTTGTCTCAACACATGAAATGTTCTTTTGGCCACTCCTTGGCCTAGGGAGAGACACAGACATCTTGGTATCATCTGTTGGGCTCTCTTCCCCACCTGACTCTTCCCAGGGCCCAGATGGGTTGGGTCATCGTTGGAGGTGGGTGTTATTACTGCAAAGACTGGCAGAGCCCATTGTCCCATGTTACATCTGAGTGTGTGTCTGTCTGTGTTCCGCCCCAGTCAGTGGAAAACCGATGGAGAACCTGGCCCCCAAGGCTGGTCCCCCAGGGAACGGTTAGCCCTTCAAGAGGAGCTTAGTGACGTCCTCATCTACTTGGTGGCATTAGCAGCCCGCTGCCGTGTGGATCTGCCGCTAGCAGTGCTCTCCAAAATGGACATCAACCGGCAACGCTACCCAGCCCATCTGGCCCGCAGCTCTTGCCGCAAGTATACAGAATTGCCCCATGGTGCCATCTCTGAAGACCCGGCTGTGGGGCCTGCGGACCTTCCCTGTGACTCCACGGGCCAGACCTCAACCTAGAAAGGTGGCCACAGGACTTGCAACTCAGGGTGGTGTCTGAAGAGCAGAGGGTGGCCTGGCTCTGGAGCTTTTTTCTAGTCTTTTCCAAATAGATCGTGGGCCTGAGGTCTCCACTTCTTAAGGTCTGAGGCCCAGCAACCTCTAGAAGGTAGCCTCCTGGTGTTTGCTCTCCCAGTAAAATGATTTTGGGCAATAACTTCTAGATTCTTCCTGGATGGCCAGGGAGGCTCTCTGTCTCAGCAGGTGATGGCGAGGGGACCAGGGGTGCCTCTGAGCCCCATTCTCGTGTTTCCCTGTTTTTACCTTTTGCCTGCAGGGCAGAGAGATCTGGTTTTTAGCAAATTCCCAGTAGGATGTCATGTAAGTTCCTTCCCCCTCCTTTTAGAGATTGGAGGCTATAAGAGTCCAGATGCTGGAGCCAGGCTGTCTGGGTTCAGATGCCATCTTTGACACTTGCAAGCTGGATGACATTACTCAAATTAATCTTTCTGCACTTCAGCTTCCTTGTCTATAAAATAAAAAGAATAGTACCTGCCCAATAGGGTTGTGAGGTTTCAATAAGTTATGTGAATGCTCAGGGTGGGGCCTGGCACGTAGTAAAGCACACTTGGTAAGTTTGTGGTTATTGTTATTACCTGTTTTCCTTTTTTTTTTGTAAGACAGAATCCCACTCTTGTTGGCCTGTGTGATCTCAGCTCTCTGCATCCTCTGCCTCCTGAGTTCAAGTGATTCTCATGCCTTAGCCTCCCAGCAGCTGGGATTACAGGTGCCCACCATCACGCCCAGTTTTTTTTTTTTTTTTTTTTGAGATGGAGTCTCACTCTTTCTCCCAGGCTGGAGTGCAGTGGTGCGATCTCAGCTCACTGCAAGCTCCGCCTCCTGGGTTCACACCATTCTCCTGCCTCAACCTTCCAAGTAGCTGGGACTACAGGTGCCCGCCACTATGCCCAGCTAATTTTTTGTATTTTTAGTAGAGATGGGGTTTCACCCTGTTGGCCAGGCTGGTCTTGAACTTCCGACCTTAGGTGATCTGCCCACTTCGGCCTCCCAGAGTGCTGGGATTACAGGCCCGAGCCACCGCGCCCATCCATTTGCCTTTTTTTTATTATTATTATTTATATATAGTGTTGAGACTGAGTCTCGCTCTGTCACCCAGGCTGGAGTGCAGTGGCGTGATCTCGGCTCACTGCAACCTCTACCTTCTCGGTTCCAGCGATTCTCCTGCCTCAGCCTCCCAAGTAGCTGGGATTACAGGTGCATGCCACCATATCCAGCTAATTTTTGTAATTTTAGTAGAAATGGGGTTTCACTATGTTGGCCAGGCTGGTCTCAATCTCCGGACCTCATGATACGTTCACCTCAGCCTCCCAAAGTGCTGGGACTATAGGCGTGAATCACCGCACCTATATTTGCCTTTTTTGCCTTTTTAACTCAACTATCATGGGCCTAGAGCAGGAAATCAGGGTCAGGTCTCTGATGTGGGGCGAAACAGGGCTTCCTCCTTGGTAGAAGTAAAGGCTACCCATACCAAGGCTGCCACACCAAGGCCAATTTATTGTTTTTCCTCTCCACCTAAAGATAATGTTGAGGGTCTAGCGCGGTGGCTCACGCCTGTAATCCCAGCACTTTGGGAGGCCGAGGCAGGTGGATCACCTGATGTCAGGAGTTCGAGACCAACCCAGCCAACATAGTGAAACCCCATCTCTACTAAAAATACAAAAATTAGCTGGGCGTGGTAGTGGGTGGCTATAATCCCAGCTACTCCAGAGGCTGAGGCAGGGAAAATTGCTTGAACCCAGGAGTCAGAGGTTGCAGTGAGCCAAGATCATGCCACTGCACTCCAGCCTGGGCGACAGAGCGAGATTCCGTCTCAAAAAAAAAAAAAAAAAGATAGTGTTGAGTGTGTAAGATTTGCCTGTTCTGTGACTTTGGGCACATCACTTTTTTCTGAGATACCTCTGACTGCCTCCGTCACAGGGTAGGCTAATACAGGGGAAAGGACTTTTAAACTACAGTTGACCCTTGAACAGCACAGGTTTGAGTTGCGTGAGTCCACATTTGGTTGAATTTTTTTCAACCAAACATGGTTCAATAATACAGTATTTGTGGGATGCAAAACCCATGTATGTGGAGGACCAGCTTTTCCTATACGTGGGTTCCGCAGGGCTGACAGGCTTGAGTATGCGTGGATTTGTGAACACGTTGGGGTGTGTCCTGGAAATAGTCCCCCACGTATACTAGAGGACATCTGTGCTTTCAGAATCTACAATGATCGCTGATTTGCTGCCTCTCTGAGCCAGTCTGCACATCAGTAAAATGAGGCGTTCTCTTTTCCTGGCCTCACTCTCTTACGTTTCTTATCCAGTGACCCCCATTCTTATTTCCCAGGTAAAACAGCGCATCAGATTATGTACCCAAACCCGCCTTCTGGCTCTCCAGTGATAATGGGATCTGCATCCTTACGAAGCCCTGATTACTTCCTCTCCTTAATTGGGTGTCTGCTTTCCCTTCTGTATGATCAGCTTCTCTTCATTAGCCCTGTCTTCCTGTGCAGAAAGTATATGAGTCCCTTCCCTGTTGACAAAAGTGAAACCATCAAACCTCGAGCAGCCTCTTCAAAGGGTTGGCTGTATTCCCCCACTCTGCTTCCCCACTGTCCCATTTACAACCTTGCCTCCTGGCTGGTTTTCACCCCCCTCCACTGAAACAGCTCTCGCCACTTTCCCCGCCCTCATGACAAATGCAGCGGGCACCAGAGCAGCAGCTGATCGCCCACTCTCCCTGAAACACTTTCCTCTAGATTTCCCAGATAAGATGCTTACCTGGTTTTCTTCCTACCTCTGGCTATTTTTCCTTATTTTTAGTGGAGACAGGGTTTCACCATGTTGCCCAAATTGGTCTTGAACTCCTGGCCTCAAGTGATCCTCCTCCCTTGGCCTCCCAAAGTGCTGGGATTACTGGCGTGAGCCACCGTGCCCAGCCACTTTCAAGACTCTTCTTGAGTGCTTTCTTATGGACATGGTGTCATGGACTCCAGACCTGATATCTCTAAGCTGTTATTGCCAGTCCCCTCCCTCATGCTGACCTAACATTTAGCATGTCCAGACTGAGGTATAACAATTGCCCCCACTTCAGCTCCTGTCTTGTTCTTCATCCTGCACCCCCATATCAGTGACACTGCCCTGTAGTCACCCAAGCTAAGAAATGAAGTCAGTCCCATCTCCTTTGCCTCAGCTCCAGGTCTACCACTATGAGTTCCAGCTCCCTACGGATGTCAGCTCCATCCTTCCCCTCTAAGCCCTCAAGGCTTTGCTACCTTGGATACTTTAACCTCACTTCCAAAACCTTTTGTTCCCCTCATTCCACCCCAGGGAACATCTGCAAGCTCTACTGACCCTGGAATGCAGCTTTAGGGGCGCTCTCCACACTTACCCAACCCCAACTTTACCTTCAAGACCCAACTTAAACATCACATCTGAGAAAAGCCTATCTTCCCATGATAGCACCAGTTGACACTGGACTGCAAGTGCCTGTTTACTTGTCCCTTGTCTCTGCCATTCATTGGCTGTGGCAAAAATGGACAGAAAGATTTACCTATCCAGGCATAGTGGCTCATGCCTAATCTCAGCACTTCAAGAGGCAGAGGTGGAAGGGTTGCTTGAGGCTAGGAGGGGAAGACCAGCCTGGGCACCATAGCGAGACCCTGTCTCTACATAAATACATAAATTTATTTATTTTTTGTTACTATTTTTATTTATTATTACTATTTTATTACTATTTTTTTGAGACAGTCTCACTCTTGTCACCCAGGCTGGAGTGCAATGGTGTGATCTCGGCTCACTGCAACCTCCACCTCCCATGTTCAAGCAATTCTGCCTCAGCCTCCTAAGTAGCTGGGATTATAGGCATCTGCCACCATGCCCGGCTGATTTGTTTTTGTTTTTTGTGTTTTTGAGATGGAGTCTTACTCTGTCTCAGCCTTCCGAGTAGCTGGGATTACAGGCCAATTAATTTTTGCATTTTTAGTAGAGACAGGGTTTCACCATGTTGGCCAGGCTGGTCTCGAACTCCTGGTCTCAGGTGATCTGCCTGCTTCAGCCTCCTAAAGTGCTGGGATTACAGGCGTGAGCCACCTTGCCCAGCCCAAAATAAATTTAAAACAACGCATGGGTTTGGATTTATGATGGATCCATAAATGAGGATTCCCTGGGCCTCTCATAGTACCCCATGAGGCCGGATTCCCTGGGCCTCTCATAGTACCCCATGCCAGAGCAAACTGTAGCCCTGAACCATTGCCTGGCCTCTATGCCCATAGGCTGCTGGCACTGAAATGGGTTGCACAGTAGAAAACAAGAAAAAATAAATTTTATAACTTTGGAATTTAAAATTTTTTATTTATTTTTGAGACAGCCTCGCTCTGTCACCCAGCCTGGAGTACAGTGCCACAATAGTAGCTCACTGCAGCCTCAACCTGTGCTCAAGTGATCCTCCCACCTCAGCCTCCTCATTTGCTGTGACTACAAGTGTGCGTCACCATGCCCAGCTTTTTTTTTTTTTTTTTCCCCCAGTAGTGCTGGGATGACGGGCGGGAGTCGCCGCACGCTGGGCTGGGATGTTTTGAGGATGAAAATAAGTAAGTTTACATAACAAAGCAGTTAAAACCTTTAATGTTGTGTTACAGTTTTCTCTCCTTCACTAGACTGAGATCTGAGGGTTGTGCCTTGCTCACTGGAGCTCTGCCGAATGCAGTGCGTGTCTGATGAACATAGTATACTTATAGGCCCTTTCAGATCTAAGGTTATGAGGACGTAACCAAGGGCCAAGTGTGCGATCACCTCCTACCCCCAACACAAACCGAGATGCCGGGAACCCCTTTTAGGTTTACATCCCCATTTGGTTTCTTGACATCTCACTTGGCACCTGAGCCTGGAGAACCCCAACTTTCTTCCTTTCCCACCCACCTCACTCACAGGCACGGGTGGGGTAAGGATATAATACTTTATTCACTAACACGGGCCAAGGGAATGTAGTGATGGAGGATGGGCACTGTTTCCAGGGACCCCGGCAGGGGATTCTCCCTGTCTTCCAGTTCCAGGGCAGCCGGGCCTGCAGTCCCCTCAATTTTCCAGACCAGGAGGCCAGGGCGCAGAAGGAGCCCGGGTTAGTGCAGCCAGGTCGAAGCCCCAGCGCGCCCCTCCGCAGCCCTGCGGGACTCAGGTACCCTCGCACTCCGGGCAGCGCTCGGTGGCAGTGGCGGCCGTGGCGCCAGGGGGCAGCTTGAAGTCCCTGCCGCAGCCGGCGCAGATATACAAGCGGCGCCGCATGTGCGCGCGTCGGTGGCGAATGAAGTGCGAGCTTAGGCGGAATCGGCGGCCGCACTCGGCGCAGGGGTAGGGCCGCTCGCCTGTGTGCGTGCGCGCATGCTCCGCCAGGTTGGAGCGGTGGCCGAAGCGACGGCCACAGACAGCGCAGCGGTGCGGCTTCTCGCCCGTGTGCACGCGCCGGTGCTTGGCCAGCGCCGAGCTCTGGGCGAAGCGCGTGCCGCAGTCGGCGCATGCGTATGGCCGCTCGCCCGTGTGCGTGCGTCGGTGACGCGCCAGGCACGAGCTGCCGCCGAAGGCGCGTCCGCAGTCCGGGCACGCGTACGGCTTCTCGCCCGTGTGCACGCGCAGGTGCTGTGCGTAGTTGGAGCTCTGCGCGAAGCGGCGGCCGCAGTGCGCGCATGCGTACGGCTTCTCGCCCGTGTGCCGCCGCCGGTGCTGCCGCAGGTTCGAGGCGGCCGAGAAGCGCTTGTCGCACTCGGGGCACTCGTAGGGCCGCTCGCCCGTGTGCGTGCGGCCGTGTTTGGTCAGCGCCGACTTCTGCGAGAAGCGCCGCCCGCACTCGGTGCACGCGAAAGGCCGTTCGCCCGTGTGCGTGCGCGCGTGCTTAGCCAGCGTGGAGCGGCGCGCAAAGGCGCGGCCGCAGTCGGGGCACGCGTGGGGACGCGCCGGGTCGGCGGACGGCGCGGGCGCCTCGCCCGGGACCTGCGGGGAGAGGGGGATAGGTCAGCCCTTAGCGGCAGGCCCCGGAGCTAGAGACCTGGGTCTCCACGGGCTGCTCCCTCTGTGAGCCTCAGTTCCCCATCTGTGAAATAGGAAAGGCCACGATGCTGCCTCGCAGGATGGCTGTGTGCATCCGGTGAGATAATGCGCGTAACGCACACATCACAAAGCCCAGTGGCGTTCTAGCTATTTTTATTAATTCAACCAATATTTACTGATGGCGTGCAGTGTCCTAGACTGTTCTAGGCACGGGGATTCCGCATTAAATAAAAAGGATTTTTAAAATTACTGCTTTCAGGAATCATGGATAAGGAATGCTGGTATTGGGGATGCTACAGATTTAAAACAGGGTTGTCAAGACACCTTACCGGTATGATAACGTGAACAGAGACTTACAGGAGGTGACAGAGCAGGCTACGTGGATAGCCCTCTGAGGAGCATTGCAGAGGGAACGGCAAGGCGCAGAGGCGGGAGTTGCCTACTGAGTTCCAGAAATGGCAAGAAAAATTGGTTAAAGCAGAATGCATGATGGGGGAAGTCACAGATCTGGTGGTGGAGGAGATCTCTTGGCTTATAGGGCCTTGTATTTATTATATTTGGCTTTTTTTTTTTTTTTTAAGAGACAGGGTCTTGCTGTGGCCCCGGCTTGGTCCCGAACCTCCTGGCTCAAGCAGTTCCTCCTGACTCAGCCTTCTTAGTAGCTGGGGTTACAGGCACATACCACTGTGCCTGGCTCTGGCTTTTAATATAAAGGAGACAGGGAACTGTAAGAGATGTCAGAGGGCTTTGAGCAGGGAAGTGACCATATCCTACACATTAAAAAAGGCTCCCTCAGCCTACTGGGGTTGAAAACCAAATGAAGGAGTTGGAGAGCGCAGAAGCAGAAGCCCAGTGAGGAGGCCACTACAGCCACCTGGCAAGAGAAGATAGTGGCTCAGACCCAGGTGACAGAAGTGGACGGTGGATGGTGGAGGTGGTGAGAAGTGATTGGCTTCTGGATCTATTTGCAGTGTGAGACAATAGATTTAATAAAACATTAGATATGAGGTGTAAAGAAAAAGAGATCAAAATGACTTCAAGGTTTTTGAGCTTAGCAGCTGCAAAGGTGAAGTTGCCATTTACAGAGATAAGGACGGTGGGAGGAGCAAGTTGAGAGAGGAGATCTGTTTTGGATGGTGTCACGGCTTCTTGACATATCTGGAGCTCAGAAGCGACACCTAGACTGAAGATGTTAACTGAGAAGCTGTCAACCTATAGATGGTTTATAAAGCCTTGAGAATTAGTGGATGAGATCATCCAGGGGATGGGCAGAGAGAACCTAGGGCAGCAAGATGGGGAGAAGCCAGGGAGGGAGGAGAGCAGGAGAGGGGCATCCTGGAAGCCAGGCCAGGACCAAGTCCGGGCTCTTAATCAGCTTTGAATAGCAAACACCTATCATTTTTTTTAGCAGTGAAGGAAAAGGCAAGAGTAAAACCCAAATGCTACTCTGAGGTCTGAAACAAAAAAATCTGAAAATGAGCCAGTTTCACAAGCTCTGGCCTTCTAGAGATAAATATCAGAAAAAGGAAAGAAATGCCTTGTAAGAAGCACGTGAAGGGAAAACATTCTGGACTAACAGTGAAGAGTTGAGGGCACACTGCTCCCTTTAGAAAAAAGAATGCTCAAAACCCCAGCAAAACTGATGTCGAGTATCTACTGTGGTCAAGCAATTAATTCATGACCAAATGAAGTACCTGGGACATATTAAGGACAAGACAGTGTCAGCTTCTCCCATATTTGATCTCCACGAGGTAATTATCATCCCCATTTTACAGATGGGGAGACAGGTTAAGAGGGTAACAGCAAGGCCAGGTGCAGCGGCTCACCAGCACTTTGGGAGGCCGAGGCGGGTGGATCACGAGGTCAGGAGTTCGAGCCCAAAATGTTGAAACCCTGTCTCTACTAAAAATACAAAAATTAGCTGGGTGTGGTGGCGGACGCCTGTAATCCCAGCTCCTTGGGAGCTGAGGCAGGGAACTGCTTGAACCGGGGAGATGGAGGTTGCAGTGAGCCGAGATCGCACCACTGCACTCCAGCCTGGGTGACAGGGTGAGACTCCATCTCAAAAAAAAAAAAAAAGAGAGAGTGACAGCAGAGAATAGTAGGGCCTTCTCTTTCTGAAGCTGCAAGAGGGCATCTTCAAGATTGTTTGTCAAAAGGTACTGGCTTTGTGGTAACCAACTCAGAAATTGGAAAACAAGCCAGGCATGGTGGCTCACGCCTGTAATCCCAGCACTTTGGGAGACCGAAGCAGGCAGATCACTTGAGGTCAGGAGTTCAAGACCAGCCTGGCCAACATAGTGAAACCCTGTCTATATTAAAAATACAAAAATCGGGCCGGGCGCGGTGGCTCACGCCTGTAATCCCAGCACTTTGGGAGGCCGAGACGGGCGGATCACGAGGTCAGGAGATCGAGACCATCCTGGCTAACACGGTGAAACCCTGTCTCTACTAAAAATACAAAAAACTAGCCGGGCGAGGTGGCGGGCGCCTGTAGTCCCAGCTACTCCGGAGGCTGAGGCAGGAGAATGGCGTAAACCCGGAAGGCGGAGCTTGCAGTGAGCTGAGATCCGGCCACTGTACTCCAGCCCGGGTGACAGAGCAAGACTCTGCCTCAAAAAAAAAAACAAAACAAAAAAAAAAAACAAAAATCAGCTGGGTGTGGTGGCTCATGCCTATAATCCCAGCTACTCAGGAGGCTGAGGCAGGAGAATCACTTGAACCAGGAGGCAGAGGTTGCAGTGAGCTGAGATCGTGCCACTGCACTCCAACCTAGGCAACAGAGTGAGACTCCCTCTCAAAAAAAAAAAAAGAAAGAAAGAAATTAGAAAACAGGGCAATTTGGGAAATTAGTGACCAACCAAGGGAAATCTGGTTTAAATAGTATCTATACTCATAACAATAGCAACAATCAATAGCAAAGTATTAAGCTTTGACAACACTATGTATGTTATTGTATTAAATCCTCCTGTCACCCGCCTTGAGCTGGCTGTTGTCTCTTTTGATAGCTGAGAAAGCTGAGGCTGAGGGCGATGAAATTCACATGGCTGGTGGGAGCCAGGATGGAGTCAGGGTGCCCATGAGACCATGCTGTTGTTCAGGCTACACTGTTCTGAAGTCATGTGACCAAGATGTGACAGAGGCTGAACTCCAAGTCCCTGGCACACTCCAAGAGGGATTCAAGGTTAAAATACAAATTGATACTTTAAATGGAGAAACTCCCTACAACATGTTTGGCACCATCTGAATTCAAGGTCACATTTTCCAGTCTTGCCCTGGTTTTGAAATCTGTTGGTTTATTTCAATACATCAGCCACTGTGGAGAGAACTTGTCTCATCATATCTACGTTTTTCTGGCCCGTTTTTCCTTGGCACCCTCTTTAAGGTGACTTTGGACAGCCTGAGGGCTTCCTCATGCTGGGATCGCTGACTTCTGAAAAAGAAATTCTCCACACAAGCGTTGTTGATGTCTCCAGCCCAGGAGAAGGGGCCTTGGGTGCCCAAGGAAAAATCTTGGTAAGAGGAGCTGAATCCAGCTCATTAAGATCCTCCTCTGCCCCAGTGTCCTAAGAAAGGCCAGGTAGGCTAAGTGAGATCAACTTCCCCGTATGAGGCCAGGTGCAGGGACTCACACCTGTAATCTCAGCACTTCGGGAGGCCAAGGAAGGAGGATTACATGAGGCCAGGAGTTGGACACCAGCCCGGGCAACACAGTTAGACCTCATCTCTACAAAAAGTGAAAAATTTAAAAGAAAAAATAAAATAAAAGAAAAAGAAAAAAAAAAGTGAAAAATTAGCCAGGTGTGGTGAGGTGCACTTGTAGTCCCAACTACTTGGTAGCCTGAGGAAGGAGGATCACTTGAGCTCAGGCTGCAGTGAGCTAGCGATCATGTGCCACTGCACTCCAGCCTGGGTGACAGAGTGAGATCGTGTCTCTAAAAAAAGAAAAAAAAAAAAAAAAATTTCCCAGCATGAGGTATGAGGTGGTATGTGGGCAAACTTTAAAAAAGTCTCATTATAATTGTTATGCATTTATTTTCACAAATATTAAAAAACAAGAGATCACATGAAACCCACAGTTTCATCAGTACTATTGTTTAGATGACGGTAAATTTATTTAACAAAACAATGTGAATCTATTTGAAGAAAAGGATTAATAAGTAATATGAGTACAACATATGAGCAATACACATGTGACTGAAACTTGGCAAATACCAGACTAGGTGATAATTAATGACCCAAGCGTGTCTTAAATTCTACAACTATTAGATTTAAAAATTAGAATAAATGGTATTTGCACTATAACAAGAGGTTACTGTGGATATACAATGTAGTGTAATAATATAATAATCCAGGTATTAGAAGTTAGTGATTTTTGTCTTCCTGCTTAAATGTTTTTTTAACCAGGGCAAACATCCCAGTTTCTTCCTTAGCCATTATTTCTCTAATTAATAAAATAACTCCCACTTGTTGGGCACTCACCATGTGCCAGGAACTGTGCTAAGTGCTTTTTACCAGTACTCTTTCTAAATTCTCACCATGACTTCGGCTAGGTACCTTAGCCCTGTTTTATATATAAGGAAATAAGACTCAGAAGTTAAGTGAGTACACAAGGCTCTACAGCTAATAAATGGCAGAACCAGGGTTTGAACTGAAGTTACTCATTTTCCAGAACACCTATTGTCTTAACCATGATGCAATCCTTTTTTAATTCTCTCTTTTTTGAGAAAAGGTCTCACTGTGTCACCCAGGCTGGATGCAGTGGCATGATCATGGTTCACTGCAGTCTTGGGCTCACTGCAGCCTTGACCTCCCAGGCTTAAGCAATCCTCCTGACTCAACCCCCCAAACAGCTGGGGCTACAGGGGCATGCCACCACACCCGGCTAATTTTTGTATTTTAGTAGAGGTGGGGTTTTGCCATGTTGCCCAGGCTGGTCTCAAACTCCTGAGCTCAATCAATCCTCCTGCCTTGGCCTCCAAAAGTGCTGGGATTACAGGCAAGAGTCATCGTGCCCAGCCTCCATGATGCAATTCTAATCTCACTGACTAGAGTTTGAGGCCACTTATGCAGCTTATCTCTTTCCCGTGGACCCTTTTTGTGGTCACAGTCTTCCTTCTTTTTGGTACAAACTGTTAAACACAATCCCTGTCCTCTAGTTCCTTGCTGGAGGATGTATGGTCCACAGACCAGCAACATCAACATCACTGGGAACTTTTTAGAAATGCAGAATCTCAAATCCCACTCCAGATTTTACTGAATTAAAATCCTCATTTTAACAAGATCCCTGTGTGTGCATGTTAAAAATTAAGAAACTGATCTAGAAGAGAGAAGAGCTACTCCTGGAGAAAGCAGGGAGCAAAGGTGAAGAGGGCTTTGCAGGCTGAGACCACAAGGAGGGATGGGATAGGTGTCGAGGGGATGAAGCCGGAATGGCATGAGGTCTGATGGTGAAGAGCTTTGAATGCCAAGTTTAGCAGCTGAGACCTCACCCTGAGGGAAGCAGAAAACCACTCAAGGGTTCAAGCCGGGGAAAGATAGGTTTGTATGTGCATGGAGCCCTCTGAGAAAATCTTTCTAAAAGATAGATTGGGTTTTGATGGCAGAGGGAGGATACTCCAGCCCCTGCATGCAGCGTAATTAAGGCCCTTCTGGACAGTGACTGGCCACAAGACTGGCAATAGCTAGGACTCACTGAATGTCACCACTGGAAGGCGCTTTCAAGGTCACCATTTCATAGATGGAGAAATGAGGCTCAGGAAGGCCCATAGCAAGCTGACAATCGAGCGCTCTTCTGGGCACAGTGCTAACAGTTCATGGGATATGTGTGCATAATCCTTGATTCCACCCATCTCCTCCAAATCCAGTCACCCTGATGATACTTCTCAGACTGGCATTCAAGGGTCTTTTTCTATTACCCCATTTTACAGATGTGAAAGCCAAAGAAAAGCTGGTCAGTGGTGGAGTTAGAACCACTACATGATACCATTAACAATCTGGCCCTATATGCCTTTTATGACTAGCCATGCCAAACCTTCACTGCACATACCCCTTGGCTCTAGCCAAGTTCCTAAATGGCACCTTTTCCTCGTCATTGCTGTTACTACCTTAGAGCAGGCCCTACCTGGCCTGGTCTCCCTATAGCAGCCAATAATTCTAAACAGAAAATCCAATCATGTTCCTCCTCTGAATTTTTTTTTTTTTTAGACAGAATCTTGCTCTGTTGCCCAGGCTGGAGTACAGTGTGCAATCTCAGCTCACTGCAACCTCTGCCTCCTGGATTCAAGTGATTCTCCTGCCTCAGCCTCCCGAGTAGCTGGGATTGCAGGCATGTGCCACCACACCCGGCTAATTTTTGTATTTTTAGTAGAGATAGGGTTTCGCCATGTTGGCCAGGCTGGTCTCGAATTCCTGACCCTAGCCTCCCAAAGTGCTGGAATTACACGCATGAGCCACCACGCCTGGCCTGTTTTTGTTTTTTGAGACAGGGTCTCCCTCTGTTGCCCAGGCTGGAGTACAGTGGTGCAGTCATGGCTGACTGCAGCCTTGAACTCCTGGGCTCATTCAGCCTCCAGAGTAGCTAGGACTACAGCCAGCATGCCCAGCTAATTAAAAAAATTTTTTTGTAGAGATGAGGTCTCCCTTTGTTGCCCAGGGAGGTCTCGAACTCCTGGGCTCAAGTGATCCTCTCGCCTTGGCTTTCTAAAGTGCTGGGATTACAGGCGTGAGCCACCACGTCTGGCTCTTCCCATGATTTAAGGCTTCTGATGGTGCCACAGAACCTAACACAGTACTCCTGCCCTAGCTTTCAAGGCCCCTCTGTCCCCCAACTGCCTTTCCAGTCTCATTTCCTCTGAGTCTTTGCTTTTGCTGTTTCCTCTTCCTGGAATGCCCTTCACCCTCCTCCATGTGCCAAACCCCCACAAAGCCTTCAAGGCCCAAGTCAGAAATGATCTCCTCTGGGAAGCCTTCCCCACTGCCTTGAGTCGTTTGCCTTCAATCCTCTGTGCCCCCACATTCACTTCCCTGATCAACCCCAGTTCTCATGGTTCAGCCCAGGCCTTTGATAAAAATGAGTTGAGCAAGGCGCGGTAGCTTACGCCTGTAATCCCAGCACTTTGGGAGGCTGAGGCGGGCAGATCACGAGGCCAGGAGTTCAAGACCAGCCTGACCAATATGGTGAAACCCCATCTCTACTAAAAATACAAAAATTAGCTGGGCATGGTAGCGTGCACCTGTAATCCCAGCTACTCAGGAGGCTGAGGCAGGAGAATTGCTTGAACTCGGTAGGTGGAGGTTGCAGTGACCCAAGATTGCACCACCGCACTCCAGCCTGGGCAACAGAGTGAGACTCCATCTAAAAAAAAAAAAAAAAAAGTTGAAAAATCTCCAGAAGGATGACCTTGCCCAAGGTCCCGAGCTTTGGGGAGAAGAATAAATGTAACAGCAACTATTTCCATGTTTATTATGTGCCAGACACAGTTCTAACTCTGTGCATGTGTTGACTCATTCATTCCTCACAACTCCAAGATGTAGGTGCTGTTATAATTTCCCTTTTACAAATGAGGAAACTGAGGCATGAAGCAGTTAGGAAACTTGCCCAAGGTCACACAGTGGGTAAGTGATGGAGCTGGAAGTCCACCCTAAGCTCTGGAGCCTGTGTTTGTAACTTAGAGGCCAAAGGTGGAGATCAGGCAATCGCAGGGCCAGAAGAGGCAGGCAGAGCTGGATAATGGGCCAAGGGGGCCCACAACAAACAGAACCAGATAGTTATTAGACTGGAAGAGGAGGCCTGAGGAACTTGTCCCCTCCCCCAGCCCCCACCACTCCCACTAGGGGGCAGCAGAGCATTCTTTCCCTGGGAACTGGCTCCTGGGCAGGAAGAATCAGAGCCCGGGCCCCTGCAAGCTGTCCCCTGAAGCCAAGCCCTCTGCTGGGACTCAGGGCTGCTCCGGCTGTGGGCAGAGTCCTCTGGGGTTCTGACAAGTGGAAACATATCTGGTGGCAGTTAGGGTCTCCAGGGGGGAAATTTAACTCATATTCTGATCTCAAAACCTTCAAATACCCTCAGAATAAAAGGCAGACAGACTCCCTGTGTGGCCTGCCAGCCACCTTCCATCATCCACACTACTGCACGACCAAACCACTCACCCTCACTGCTGCAGTGCACTACTCACTCATCTGAGCGTCTACAAGGGCCATTTCTGGTTGGATATGGTGGCTCACACCTAGCTGAGGTGGGAGGATCACCTGAGCTCAGGAGTTTGAAACCAGTCTGGCCAACATGGCAAAACCCCAACTCTACTAAAAATACAAAAAATTAGCCAGGCGTTGGTGGCACATGCCTGTAATCCCAGCTACTTGGGAGGCTGAGGCAGGAGAATCACTTGAGGTGGAGGTTGCAGTGAGCCGAGATCGCACCACTGCACTCCAGCCTGGGCGACAGAGCGAAACTCTGTCTCAAAACAAAACAAAAAAAATTAGCCAGGTGTAGTGGTGCATGCCTGTAGTCCCAGCTACTCGAGAGGCTGAGGAGGCAGGATCACCTGAGCCCAGGGAAGTCAAAGCTGCAGTGAGCTGTACTGCACTCCAGCCTGGGTGACTGAATGACACCTTGTCTCAAACAATAACATCAATAAATAATAAAAGGGCCATTTCCTCTGCCTGGGTCACCCCACTTCTGCCCCCAGCCTCCTACTGGTCTCACATAAGCCATCCTTTCACTAACTTTGAGACCTGTGGCCAGTTACCAAACTGCCCTGGGCCTCAGTCTCCTCATTTGTAAAATGGAATAAATGCTCCAACATCATAGAATCGAGGTGCTTAGAACAGGGCCTGGCACACAGAAAATGCTAGGCAAGGGTTAGCTATTGTTACTGTTGCTGTTGAACTAACCTGTCCTTTCCCCCACCTCTAAATCTGAGTTAAGTTCTCACTTCTAGGCTTCATCATCCCCCTGTACCTGCAACCATCACACGGGATTCTAACTGTGTGGTTACCCTTCAGTCTAACATCAAGCTCCATGGGGGATCCAAGGACGGAGTTTAATCTCCTGCACCCAGCAGGAAGCCTGGCACAGTAGGCGTGACTTCTGTATGATGGAAGCCCAGGCAGTGGGGCAGAAGTATGGGCCAACCCTGAGGTTCTAGATCTGAGATTCTGGGAAAAGTAGGGGCAAGATCCCTGGCTTCTATCTGAGGGAGGCTGGGCCTGGACCAGGTTTGAGGACAGTGGGCCCCAGGGTGTGTGTGACACATACCTCCTTGTTGTCCATAGGGATCTTGAGTTTCACCACCTCATACTTCTCCTCACCCTCATCCTCCTCACCCTTCACCAGCAGCACCATCTCCTCCTGCATCTCTTCCTCCTCCTCCTCCTCTGCCTGCTGTTCGCCAGGCATCTTGGTGTCCTGAGGCGGGGAGCTGGATCAGAAGCTCAGGACCCGCCCCCCCCCCCCCCCCCACCACCGTGGCCCTGGCCCTGCAAGGCGGTGCAGCCGTGGCTTCTCCCGCCCTGCCCTGGTCTCCGAATCTGGTCCTCTCCGGTCCACCCCAGCCCGGCCCCACGCTCTGGCACAGCCCCGAGACCAGCTCCGGGGGCTCGCGTTCACCCCACTCATCCCGGCATTCAAGGCCCTGAACAGTTCGAATCTCCAGCCCCCGCGAGTCGCCACCATCCTTGCGCTGAGTCACTCCCCAGGGCCCGGGTCGGCGACCTGGAGCTCTGGGGCATGGGCTGGAGGCGGGATCGGAGCGGAAACCCTGGGGAGGAGGTGCGCACTCACCAGCCGAGGTTCGGCGCTTGCGGTGCCCCAGGCCTGGGCGCCGGGCGGTTGGGCACTGAGCGAGGCCGCGGCTCCGAGGGCGGGGAGAGGGCGGGGCCGCAGGGACGGCCGGTCATTGGTCCGAACATATAGCCCCACCCCCTGGGGCGGAGCCCTAAAGGACCCAGGAGTCCGGCCCAAACCGCTCCGAGAGGACGGCCAGCTCTGACATGGCGTGGAGTCCTCCGCAGTCCCCCGACTCGCAAGTACCTGGAGCCGCCCCAGCGCCCGGCGTTCAAGGTCCTCGCAGCCGAGTTCCAACCTACCCTCGCGGCCGGTCTCCTGGGGCCGGCTCGGAGGTCTCCGCTGCGCCCAGCGCCTTTGCTCCGCCCGAACTAGGCCACGTGCGCTCCCTCCCCGGCCTGGGCCTCTCGCTGGCGCCTCGCCTGGAGGGCGGACCCTGCTGCCTCCTCACTTCTTCCATTCCCTCTTTCTATCTCCTCTGCCGTCTTTTCTCCTTCTTTCTCAGCGTCGCCTATTCCGCTGGCGTCTGGGATATCTTGCTCCTTGAATACATCCTAACCAAATCAACATCCACCCAAGCTACCGCTGTCGCGTCATGCGTGGGGTGCTTACCATGCGCCAGCGCTGTTCAGCATCTTACACACCTGGTCTCATTTGATCCGCACAACGATGGGTCCTGATCCATTTTACAGATTAGCTCACTGAAGTTCAGGGAGGTAAAGTGATTTGCCTAAGTTACACAGTAAAGATGTCATAGCATCCCTGACAACCAGTAGCCTAGGTGGACAACAGCCCAAAGCTAAATCCAGTCCTTAGGGTATTTTTACTTTTAAAAAAAATCGTTTCGGCCGGGCGCGGTGGCTCACGCCTGTAATCCCAGCACTTTGGGAGGCCGAGGCGGGCGGATCATGACGTCAGGAGATCGAGACCATCCTGGCTAACACGGTGAAATCCCGTCTCTACTAAACAAAATGCAAAAAATTAGCCGGGCGTGGTGGCGGGCGCCTGTAGTCCCAGCTACACAGGAGGCTGAGGCAGGAGAATGGCGTGAACCCGGGAGACTGAGCTTGCAGTGAGCCGAGATCTCACCAATGCACTCCAGCCTGGGCAACAGAGCGAGACTCCATCTCAAAAAAAAAAAAAAAAAAAATCATTTCAAGGCCGGGTGCGGTGGTTCATGCCTGTAATCCCAGCATTTTGGGAGGCGGAGGCCGGTGGATCACTTGAGGTCAGGATTTCGAGACCAGCCTGACCAACATGGTGAAATCCCGTCTCTACAAAAAAGACAAAAATTAACCGAGTGTGGTGGTGCACGCCTGTAATCCCAGCTACTACAGAGGCTGAGGAACTCGGGGGGAGTTCAAGTGGTTACAGTGAGCCGAGATCGCGCCATTGCACTGCAACCTGGGAAACAAGAGCGAAACTCCGTCTCAAGAAAAAAAAATAAATTGGGATATTTAATATAAAAATATATTTTATATGAAAATATACAAATTCTACTTCCTTTGAAAAATAGCCACTTCGCTTGAAAAAGCAGATATTAGCCAGGCGCGGTGGCTCACGCCTATAATCCCAGCATTTGGGAGGCCAAGACGGGCGGATCACGAGGTCAGGAGATTGAAACAATCCTGGCTAACATGGTGAAACCTCCGTCTCTACTAAAAATACAAAAAATTTAGCCGAGCGTAGTGGCGGGCGCCTATAGTCCCAGCTACTGGGGAGGCTGAGGCAGGAGGATGGTGTGAACCCAGGAGGCGGAGCTTGCAGTGAACTGTGATCGCGCCACTGCACTCCAGCCTGGGGGATTGAGCGAGACTCTGTCTCAAAAAATAAAAATAAAATAAAAAATAAATTAAATTTAAAAAGGAAAAAGCAGATATGTAATTCTCCCATTTTATGAATGGGGCAACTAAGATTCAGAAATCATGAAGGAAAAGATAAATAACATTCAGTAAGTGCTTACAAGTCCTATGTTGTCTCTTTACAACAGCCTTGTTGGGATCAATAATATCTCCATTGGACAAAAGAGGAAACTGAAGCTTAGAGAAGTTGAGTAATTTGCTCAAAGTCACACAGCTGGCAAGCAGCAGATGCAAAGCTTGTGCTCTTCTATTGCATCAAATTACCTCTCAGGAATTAAGTTATAAAGTTGGCTCTTTCACAGAGCTGGGAAAAGGAATCAAATGCCTGGATACTCAAACACAGGATCCCCAAAAGCCAATTTATTGTGTTCTTTTTTTTTTTTTTTTTGAGATGGAGTCTTGCTCTGTCACCCAGGTTGGAGTGCAATGGCACAGTCTAGGCTCACTGCAACCTCCACTTCCCAGGCTCAATTAATTCTCCTGCCTCAGACTCCCGAGTAGCTAGGATTACAGGCGCCTGCCACCACGCCTGGCTAATTTTTTGTATTTTCAGTAGAGACAGGGGTTTCACTATGTGAGCCAGGCTGGTCTCAGACTCAGACTCCTGACCTCAAGTAATCCACCCACTTCAGCCTCCCAAAGTGCTGGGATTATAGATGTGAGCCACCGCGTCCGGCCTGGATACAATATTTGAGATGAACCTTGAATGATGAGAAAGGGTTAGCCATTTGAAAATCTGGAAGAAGAGTTTGAGACTGAACTGCAGAAGCCTTGGAGAAGAATCTTGGTGTGTTTGAGGAATCGGAAGAAGGCTTGTGTTGCTGGATCTGAGCATCCAAAGGAGTGAACAAGGGGAAATGTAGCAGGGGAGATGGAGGAGACGTAGGCAAGGGGTAAACTTGGCCAGAACCCAACCTCTAGCGAAAGCAATGCATCTCACCCTGATTAAAAGAGAATCAGTGAGGAGACTCAGCCAGGAGCCTGTCTCTGGCAGTGAAAGCCCTACTGGAAGGAGCCTCCTGCTATCTTAAACAGGAACTTGGAAAAAGAAGGTAAAGGGCTCCATCGATGTGCCCTGCAATCATGTACAGGTATCTACTTGCAATATGATCTAGCTCATGTTCTTGAGGATCTCATAGTCTAGTAAAGAAGCTTTTGGGCCATGCGCGGTGGTCATAATCCCAGCACTTTGGGAGGCCGAGGCAGGCGGATCACCTGAGGTCAGGAGTTCGAGACCAGCCTGGCCAACATGGTGAAACCCCGTCTCTACTAAAAATACAAAAATTAGCCGAGCGTGGTGGTGGCGCATGTCTATAGTCCCAGCTACTTGGGAGGCTGAGGCAGAAGAATCACTTAAACTCCGTCGCAAAAAAAACAAAAAGAAGTTTTTGGGGCTGGGAGCAATGGCCCACACCTGTAATACCAACGCTTTGGGAGTCCGAAGCAGGTAGTCACTTGAAGTCAGGAGTTCGAGACCAGTCTGACCAACATGGTGAAACCCTGTCTTTACTAAAAATACAAAAATTAGCTGGGCATAGTGACACACGCCTGTAATCCCAGATACTCGGGAGGCTGAGGCATGAGAATCGCTTGAACCCAGGAGGTGGAGGTTGCAGTGAGCTGAGATTGTGCCACTGTACTCCAGCCTGGGCAACAGAGCAAGACCCTGTCTTAAAAAAAAAAAAAAGAAGAAGAAGGAGAAGGAGAAGGAGAAGCTTGTGGGCGGGACACAGTGGCTCTCACCTGTAATCCTAGCACTTTGGGAGGTTGAAGCAGGTAGATTGCTTGAGCTCAGAAGTTGGAGACCAGCCTGGGAAATGTGGTGAAACCCCGTCTCTACAAAAATCACCAAAAAAAAAAAAATTAGCTGAGCATAATGGGCACATGCCTGTAGTCCCAGATACTTGTGTGGCTGAGGAAGGAGGAGCACTTGAATCTGGGAGGTTGAGGCTGCAGTGAGCCGATATTGCATGCTGCACTCCAGCCTGGGTGACAAAGTGAGACCCTGTCTCAAAAAATAAAAAAATTTAAAAAAAGAAGCTTCTGATTTAAAAAATATATATAAATATACAGTATGAGTGATATAGGAAAAGGACAATAGGGTGTTCTGGCAGGAGAAGAGTAGGGTAAGTGAACAACTCCTTTGGGAGTATTAGATATTTGGTACAGGTCTCACTGAGAAGGTAACTGTGAAGAACCTTGAAAGATGAGTAGGTGTCAGGTGTGGTGACGCACACCTATGGTCCCAGCTACTTAGGAAGCGGAGGCAGGAGGACTGCTGGAGCCCAGGGGTTCAATGCTATAGTGCACTACGTTTGTGCCTGTGAATAGCTACTGTATTCCAGCCTGGGCAGTATAGTGAGACCCCATCTCTAAAAAAACAAACAAAAACTAAAGATGAGTAGGAGTTTGCCAGATTGGCCAGGAGGCAGTAGGTTGTGGAAAAAAAAAAAAAATACAGGGTCTCACTCTGTCCCCCAGGCTGGAGTGCAGTGTGCAGTCACAGCTCACTGCAACCTCGACCTCCCAGGCTCAAGCAATCCTCCTGCCTCAGCCTCCCAAGTAGCTGGGACTACAGTATTTTTTGGTGGTGGCGGGAATTGTTTTTGTTTTTTGGAGACAGGATCTTGCTCTTTTGCCCAGGATGGAGTGCATTGGAGTGAACATGGCTCACTGCAGCCTCAACTTCCTGGGCCCAAGCGATCCTCCCACCTCAGCCTCTTGAGTTGCTGGGACTACAGATGCGTTCCACCTAATTTTTGTATTTTTTGTAGAGATGTCTAACTATGTTGCCCAGTCTGGTCTCGAACTCCTGGCCTCCTGGCCTCCTGCCTCAACCTCCCAAAATGCTGGGATGACAGGCCTGAGCCACCACACCTGGCATGGACAGGCCTTTGGATCACAGAGGATTCTCTCCCGCTCATAGGTTTGCTGGACATTTCTCACCTCACTTGTAATTATTTGTTCAATGTCTATCTCCTGCATTAAAACAGGTCAGGGACTTTGTCTTTATCTTTCTATCCCAGTACACAGCACACAACAGGTGCAGCTGTTGAGTGAGTAACTAATTGTCCTCAAGAAGCTCTTCATGTGTTAGGTGCTCAGAGAGGGGGTTGCTCAGAGAAGGGGATTCTAACTAACCCAGGCTGGAGGGTCAGTGTAGGCTTCTTGGAGGAGGTAGTGCTTGAGGTATTTTGACAGGGGAGATTAACAAGAGGTGGGTAGTGGTGGAGGAGCATTCCAAGTAAAGGAAACCACATTTAAGGAGCCCAGGCTGAAACTACACAAGTGGAAGGGCTTGAGTGCCAATGAAAGTTAGGCCTTACGGACAGCATGTGGAGGAGATCCAGTGGGGTTTTAATGGGAGAGTGACATGGCCAGATGTAATTTTAGAAAGCAGGCCAGGCACGGTGGCTCACGCCTATAAATCCCAGCACTTTGGGAGGCAGAGGCGGGCGGATCACCTGAGGTCAGGAGCTCCAGACCAGACTGGCCAACATGGTGAAATCCCGTCCCTACTAAAAATAAAAAAAATTAGCTGGGCGTGGTGGCGGGCACCTGTAATCCCAGCTACTAGGGAGGCTGAGGCAGGAGAATCGCTTGAACCCGAGCGGAGGTTGCAGTGACTCGAAGATCCTGCCACTGCACTCTAGCCTGGGCGACAGAGTGAGACCCTGTCTCGAGAAAAAAAAAAAAAAAGAAAGAAATCAAGAAAAGAAAGAGGCCAGGCGCAGTGGATCATGCCTCTAATCCCAGCACTTTGGAAGGCTGAGGCGGGCGGATCCCGAGGTTAGGAGTTCGAGACCAGCCTGATAAACATGGTGAAACTCCGTCTCTACTAAAAATACAAAAATTAGTCGGGCGTGGTAGAGCGCGCCTGTAATCCCAGCTACTCAGGAGGCTGAGGCAGGGGAATCGCTTGAACCTGGGAGGCGGAGGTTGCAGTGAGCCGAGATCGCACCACTGCACCCCAGCCTGGCCGACTGAGCGAGACTCCTTCTCAAAAACAAAGAAAAGAAAGTTCACTGAAGGGTGGCTTGGAGGGCACACTGGTAGAGAAGGGAGCTAGGAAAACCAGGAAGAAGGAACTTCCAAAAGCCCCAAAGGGCTCCCCTCAGGCCATCAAGAGCCCCAGCCCCGAACGCAGGGTTCTAGGGTTTTGAGAGCCCATCAATTTGGAAAGCGCGGTCGGAGCAGCAGCCGCACTGCAGCCAGCCCTGGTCCGTTTCTAGGGAAGCCAGGCCGGTGCTTACGATCTCGCGAGAACCCGTCCAGGGATTCTTCCCGCACGGAGATCGGGGAGAGCCGGGGGCGGGAACTTGTGAGGCTGTATTTCGTTGCCTTCATTGCTTAGCGGGGAGAATCGCCCTGGACTTTTTTTTTCTTTAATCTCTGGACGATCTGGCCAGTGGTTCTCAAAACGCGAGGGATTGCAGACGTGCTTCCGAGGCCCCGCAGGGCGCTGGGAAATCCGGCCGGCTTTTTTAGGGGTGAAGGAGCACCCTGGTTGCCCTCCCTTTGGGCAGTGCAGCCGAATGACTCTTTTCCCGACGCATATAAAGGGTCTCGGATGTCGGGTTTCCCAGGTCCCAGTGGGCGGCGCGCCGGCGTCGGGGCTTTCCACGCAGGTTCCAGACCTGTGGGCCGCCTCCCGCCGACAGCCGTCGCCATAGCAACAGCGCCCCCCGCACGCCCCCTCTTCCTCCTTCTCGCTGCCTTCCCTCTGCAGTGCCGCGCGGTTTTCCTTTTAAGGGTCGCGCTGGATGCTGTGGCGTAGGTGGTGCCTGCGGGCAGCCAGACCTCAGGCGGGGCATCGGCTGATGGAGCTGGCGGCCGTTTTTGAACCAGACGTCGGAGCTAGAAAGCCGCTGACTACGCCAAGACAACCTCTTTATTTAATGGGCTCAAAGAGAGCAAGGGAACCATACAAAATTTACAGTTTGAATATTGCCCGCAGACACCCCTCTCCACCTCTTTCATGCCTGTGTGTACACACACAGTCCAAGCCTCAGACGAGAAGCTGTTTATTGGTAAAGAGACACACGGAAATGTGGCTGCCAGGCCTCAGAGCGTTCTGCCCTTCTCCCAGTCAGCGGCCTCTGCTATCCACCAGGACTAGGGCTTGGCATCCAGGCTGGATACCATGAGTGCACCTTCTGTCTCTGGTCTATTCTGCCAGTGTCTCCGTGTCAGGGTGGGTTGGCTCCCTCCAGGGCACAAAGGTCTGGGCTCTGTCCAAGAGTGCCCCTCCATAGGGGTGGGTACCACCTTGCCACAGAGTAGTATTTGCCCCATCCGGATGATCAAGATACCCCTGCCTCATCCCATTACCTTAAATTCCAGAAATCCCATCACTGCAGTTCAGAAGGTAAACAAACCCTGGTTCAGGCGTTGGTCTCCCAGAGCAAGGTTGGGAGGCATCAGTGGTGCAATCAGCTTACTGCAGCCTCAAACTTTTGGGCTCACGTGACTCTCCCACCTCATCCTCCCAAAGTGCTGGGATTACAGGTGTGGGTGTGTACTACCTGCCCAGCAAGGGGAAAGTGTCAGTTCTCAACTGATGAGGCAGCAGGAATTCAGGATTGAGTCCTCAGGTGAAAGCCAGTTTATTTATTCAACAAGTATTGAATGCCTATTGTGTGCTAGGCAGTCTTCTAGAAGCCAGGGGTACAGCCCGTCCTGGCAAGGTCCTGACTGAGCCCAGCCAGGACAGTTTCCTGAGCTTCAAGGTTACCCTCTCCAATCCCTATTTCTATCTATTCTCCTTCATCCCCTTTCTTCCCTTCCTTCTCCCTCCCACCACCTCCCAGGCCCTTTCTTTGCTAAGCAGCAGAGCCCCTCCCTTTGGTGTCCTGGGCCTCCACCCTCCCCGGACCTGTCATTCCAGTCCTGTCGGTGCCTCCTGCTTGAGGGGCCTTGCCCTACCATCCCCTATCCCAAAGGGCCTCAGGACCAGGTGCCCACGCTGGTGCTTGATGCGGGCAGAACTGTCACCAAAACCCTTGCCACACTCTGCACACTTGTATGGCTTCTCCCCTGTGTGTGTACGCCTGTGTTTGACCAGATCTGAGCTTCGGGGGAACTCCTTCCCACAGAAGCCACACACGTGGGGCTGGCTGGGTCCAGAAGGCTGGGCCCGAACTCGGGGTCGAGGGGCTGTGGGTACTGGGCCAGGTGGGTTATGTGGCCGCAGGAGAGTGGATGGTGGTGGTGGCCGGGCCCGTTCACCACGGTGGGTGCGGAGGTGCTTGACTCGGGCTGAGCTGTCAGCAAAACCCTTGCCGCATTCAGGACAGAGGTAGGGTTTCTCCCCTGTGTGCACGCGATGGTGTTTCACCAGGTCAGAGCTTCGGCGGAAGCCCTTGCCACACTCAGGGCACTTGTGGGGCTTGTCGCCCGCCAGTGGTGGGGGTGGCTCCCCGGCCTGTGGGCCCCCAGGCTCCGGCTCCAAGCCAGGCAGGCCAAAAGGCTCACCTGAGCGTGAGGGACTTCGAGGTGTCAGCGGGGGGCTGGTGCCCAGAGGAGGTGGGGGTGGGCTGGGGATCAGAGCGGGTAGGGGATAGCCTGGGAAGCTGAAGTCCTGGGGCTCCATGTGAGTGAGGCGGTGGCGAAGAAGGGTAGAGCTGAGGCTGAAGGTACGGTCGCATTCCGGGCAGGCATGGGGCCTCTCGCCACTGTGGGTGCGGAGGTGTTTGACTCGGGCGGAGCTGTCCGCGAAACCCTTGCCACACTCTGGGCAGAGGTAGGGCTTCTCACCCGTGTGTACCCGCAGGTGCTTCACCAGGTCGGATCCCCGGGCAAACTCCTTTCCACACACATCACAGCCAAAGGGCTTGGGCCCCAAGTGACTGCGCTGGTGACTCAGGAGGCTGCAGCTGAGCACAAACCTTTTGCCGCAATCAGTGCAGATATATGGCTTGTCCTGGGCCTTCGGTCCCTGGGTAGCTGCTGTGGCTGCCCGAGATGGCTGCCGTCGGGGCACCACTGGTCGGGGGGGCTGCTCCCCCCGGTGTGTCCGCTGATGCTTGATGCGGGCGGAACTGTCCCCAAAGCCCTTGCCACATATGCCACACTTGTAGGGCTTCTCACCAGTGTGTGTCCGCTGGTGTTTCACCAGGTCAGAACTCTGCCGGAAGCTCTTGCCACATTCACCACAGATAGTGGGGCGCTCACCAGCAGGGATCCGGGACCGAGGAATCTTTGGGGAACCCTGGGCTGGTGGCCGGGCTCTATAGGGCTTCTCCCCACTATGAGTCCGCTGGTGTTTGATCCGGGCAGAGCTATCCCCAAAGCCCTTGCCACAGACCCCACACTTGTAGGGTTTCTCCCCCGTGTGGGTCCGCTGGTGTTTCACCAGATCTGACATCTGCCTGAAGCTCTTGCCACACTCACCACACACAGCGGCCCGATCACTACTAGCCTGGCCCCAGCGTGGTTCCCCCAGGAGCCGGGGGCCTCTGTCCTGAGGCTGAGGCTTTCCTAGACCCTCTCTCTGGACCCATAAGTCATCCCAGTTCTGGATGCCTTCAGGTTTGAGAGAGGCATTTCCTACTTCATGATCTGGGGCCAAATCTTCTTCCTTGAACCCCAAGCCATCTTCCTGTGGGGTGTGTTCGAACTCATTCGGCTGGGAAATCACGTTCTCACTCCCTAGACCTGAGGAAAGAAAAGGAAGTTGTAGACCCTCCCCTTTGGCTCAGTCCTTAACTTTGACAGCAACCTCTCCAGGAAGAATCCCTTGATAATCTGTGGTCACGGGAACCCCAATCTGTCTCCTGTCAACCTCTGCTGCACTTACTATCTGTGCCTCTCAATAAAAACTTGTTTTTACTGGGCCCTTAATGTATGCCATTCACCGAGCTCAGCATTAGTATTAAATCCTTGCAAACAATACTATAACACTATGACTATCCCCATATTACAGGCATGGAAAGACTCAGAGAATTTAAGTCCCTTTGCTGGAGGTTAGAAAGGTTAGAAAGTAGCAAAGCCAGGCCAGCAAGGTAGCTCACACCTGTAATCCTAGCACTTTGGGAGGCCGAGGTGGGTGGATCACTTAAGTCCAGGAGTTAGAAACCAGCCTGGGCAACATGAGGAGACCCCATCTTTACAAAAAAGTACAAAAATTAGCTGGGCATGGTGGTGTGCACCTGTGGTCCCAGCTACTGGGAGGCTGAGGTAGGAGGATCACTTGAGCCCAGGAGGTGTAGGCTGCAGTGAGCTGTGATTGTGCCACTCTAGCCTGGGCGACAGAGTGAGACCCTGTTGCCAAAAAAAAAAGAAAAAAAAGTAGCAAAGCCTGGTGTCTAAGGTCTGTCTGACACTCAATCCCATGTTAATCCCTGCATTATATTGTCTATTTGGAAAACCTGGTATTTGCTATTATTATCTTCTTATATTAGCCCATTCGGTAATTTATTACATCAGTTATCCTGTGTGTACCTGAGAGAACCCAGGCACACATCCCTTCCTCAAGAAGCTTAGGGTGGTAGGAGAGATAAGATAAAATATCAATGGTTATAATTGTGGGTTCAGAATAACTATGTTGTCACAAGAGACATATGAGATAAGTAGGAACTGGCATTACGGCAGAGCGAAGAGAAAATAGAATGGAATGGAAGATAAGGTGTCAAAGGATGTTGGCACTAGTCTGAGCACGCACGGTTTGGATTGGACACTAGCTAACGCTTTTAATTAGAAGACAAGGGGACGCTAGGGAAGGTTTTCCAGAAGACACACAGGATTATATCTGGACTTAGATCAATCTGGCGGCAGAATGCATCGGTGGAGAGAAAGGGGCAGAGAGGAGGCTACTGCAATTGCCAGGATAAAACAGAATGAAACCTGAAGTAGGGCAGAGGCAGAGAGGACGAGAAAGGCCGTGGGGGAGGGGGCAGAGGCCGTGAAGAGCCCCTCCAGGCCTGGCGCACAGTAGGTGCTCGGAAAGCTCCGCTCCCTCCCTCGGGGTTTGCTCCCCTCCCCCTATCTCCCCGGAGGCACAGCTCACGTCCGATCTTCTTGCATCTCGGCCGGCCACAGCCAAGCATCGCAGTCCCCACCGGCCGTTACCTGTCCGTGGTGGCGCACGGCCGAGGCCCTCACCTGTGCGGGCGCCTCTCAGCGGCTCCCTCTCCTCCGGGCCGTGGAGATCCGGGCCCCAGGGCTCTACTGCGCGCTCCATCGCCGGCACGCCGCCCTGAGCAAGAGGACAGACAGCATCCCGCGGTCACACAGCCATGTGTGGCCCGCGGCGCCCTGCCGCTGCCCTCTGCCGGCCAGCGCTGGCACCGGGTGGCGTCGGGTCCCAGGTACGGGCGCGGCTCCCGGTGCCCCCCGCCCGCGCCGCCGGCCGCCCCTGCACCTGCTGCTCCTCCCGGCGCGCAGCCGCCGCTCTCACCTTGCCGGCCGACGCCGGCTCCGCCACCCCGGCGCCCTCCGGAGTTCCTCAGCGGGGTGCGGGTGCCCGAGCAGCCAGCGGCTCCGGGATGCGGGCTCCGCGCCAAGCCAGGAGGGGGCTCGGACCCAGCCGTCCCGGGGGCGGCCGCCGGGGGCGGGGACGGGAAGCGGAAGCGCGGGGCCGCACGGAGCCGCTCTAGGACCTTGGAGGAGCTGCGCGCCTGTGGGGGTCGCCCGCGTCGGCTCGAGCTCGGTGGCCCGCGGGCGGCAGCGTGCGGCCCAGGGGCTACTCTAAGCCGAGGACGGCGGCCCGAACTCGGTGGTATTAACCGTGTGCCTCCTGGGCTGCAGCTGGGTAATGAGGCCCGAGGCTCTTCGCAATTGTGGCTGTGTGTCTCCGGCCACCTGCGCCGACCTCCGGGGCCGGCCGACTGCGCCAGCCACCCCGGCCTGGCAGAGACAAAGAAAGAGGGATCCAAAGACGGACTCGGGGAAAGGGGTGGGGGAGAGACCAAGGAAGACAAAGGGCGGCGGAGACCCCAGACGGGGCGGGGCGGGGCGCCGAGACATGGGAAACAAAGCGGGGCTGGTCCGAGAGGCCGAGGGCCCGGGGTGGGGGTGGGGGTGGAATGGGGACTGGGCTGGGGAGACCGAGGCAAGAGCAGAGGCTAGAGGCAGACACCGGGTAAATGCTGCTGGGGAAATGGAATCAGACCTGAGGCCCGGAACAGAGACCCTGAGCCAGAGACTCACATCAGAGCTTTGAGTCACAGAGGACGCAAGGGCAGAGAGAGACCGAGGGACAGCGGCTGACCAAAAATACGGGGAGCCAAAGATTGGCCGCTAGAGACAGAGAGACGTAGAAACGGATAAGAGATAAAGTCACTGACGCAGAGTCCGAGGAGCAGTAAGAAGAGGCTGGGAGCCTGGAGAGAAACAGGCCCAGGAGCAGAGGAACAAAAGACGGCAGTCAGCGAAACGGGCAGAGACAAAGAGAAAGAGACACAAAGAAAGAGGCGGCCAGAAAGACTCCGGACAGGTCGGCAGCACTACAAAGGCCAGGCTCAGGGAGAGGCTGAAGAACAAGCCCTGTTTCCCATCCTGGTGGGGCCCTGGCTGGAGCTGTGTTCCCAGGTTCCCAGGCCCCAGGAGCAAGATCCCAGTATCCGCCCACTGGGCGGGCTTGGTTTTGGGGTGGAGAGAGTGTCTGGAGGTGTCTTCAGCCCCTCTGCCAATGAGGGTGGGGGTAACTGTGGTTTGTGTATGAATTCACATTTATTAGCATCTTAGTGCTAAGCCAACAGTTGGGGATAAAGAGTTGAAACACCTGCAAGATTTGTCCTTGGAGAGCTAGCAGTCTAAAGAGCAAGTACACAAATCACTGAAATTAGAGAATTTAGCTGGGCCTGGTGGCCTGCCCCTGTAATCCCAACTGGGAGGATTCCCTGAACCTGGGAATTCAAGGATGCAGTGAGCTATGATCATGCCACTGTACTCCATCTTGGGCAACAGAGCGAGACCCTGTCTCTTAAAAATAAAAGAGAGAGAGAGAGCGGGCTGGGCCCAGTGGCTCATGCCTGTAATCCTAGCACTTTGGGAGGCCAAGGTGGGAGGATCACTTGAGGCCAGTAGTTCAAAACCAGCCTGGGCAAAAAAGTGGACCTTGTCTCTACAAAAAAACAAAAATTTAGCTGCGCATGGTAGAACATATCTGTGGTCCTGGCTACACTGGAGACTGAGGCAGGAGGATCACCTGAGCCCAGGAGGTAGAGGCTGCTGTGAACCCTGTTTGTGACACTGCACTTCAGCCTGGGCAATAGAGCGAGACCCCATCTAAAAAAAAGAGAGAAAGAAAGACTGTTAAGGTAGTTGTATGGACCCGGCCGGGTGCAGTGGCTCACATCTGTAATCCCAACACTTTGGGAAGCCGAGGCAGGCGAATCGCATGAGGTCAGGAGTTTGAGACCAGTCTGGCCAACATGGTAAAGCCCTGTCTCTAAAAAGATACAGGGCCAGGTGCTGTGGCTCACGCCTGTAATCCCAACACTTTGGGAGGCCGAGGTGGGCAGATCATGAGGTCAGGAGATCGAGACCATCCTGGCTAACACGGTGAAACCCCATCTCTACTAAAAATACAAAAAAAGTAGATGGGCATGGTGGCGGGCGCCTGTAGTCCCAGCACTCAGGAGGCTGAGGCAGGAGAATGGCATGAACCCAGGAGGCAGAGCTTCCAGTGAGCCGAGATCATGCCACTGCACTCCAGCCTAGGCGACAGAGTAAGACTCCACCTCAGGAAAAAATAAAATTAAATAAATAAATACAAAGATACAAAATAAAAAAAAAAACAGAAAAAGAAAAGGAAAGAAAAAAAAACCTTAGGCTGGGATTAGTGGCTCACACCTATAATCCCCACACTTTGAGAGGCTGAGGCAAGTGAATCACCTGAGGTCAGGAGTTCGAGACCAGTTTGGCCAACATGGTGAAACCCCGTCTCTACTAAAACACAAAAATTAGCCGGGTGTGGTGGTATGCACCTGTAATCCCAGTTACTCGGGAGGCTGAGGCAGGAGAATCGCTTGAACTTGGGAGCTGGAGGTTGCAGTGAGCTGAGATCACACCACTGCATTCCATCCTGGGCAACAGAACAAAACTCTGTCTCAAAAGAAAAGAAAAAGAAAACCGCCAGGAATGGTGGCTCACACCTGCAATCCCAGCATTTTGATAGGCTGAGGCGGGCAGATCATGAGGTCAGGGGTTCGAGACCAGCCTGACCAACATGGTGAAACCCCGTCTCTGCTAAAAATAAAAAAATTAGCTAGGTGTGGTGGCACTCAGCTGTAATCCCAGCTACTCAGGAGGCTGAGGCAGGATAATCTTTTGAACCCTGGAGGCAGAGGTTGCAGTGAGCAGAGATCACTGCACTCCAGCCTGGTCCACAGAGTAAGACTCCATCTCAAAAAATAAAAAGAAAAGAAAACCTAATGTGTGCTAGAAGCTTGAGATCCAAAGATGACTATGGATTATACCTATCTTCAGAGAGGAAAATAGAGAATAGTTCTGTTTTAATGTGCCATGAGTTTACATATTAGGAAAGCAGTGAAAGATGAAGATAGAATGTAAGTTTATTCGGCCAGGTGCAGTGGCTCACGCCTGTAATCCCAGCACTTTGGGAGGTCGAGGTGGGCAGATCACGAGGTCAGGAGATCGAGACCATCCTGGCTAACATGTTGAAACACCCTCTCTCCTAAAAATACAAAAAATTAGCCAGGCGTGGTGGTGGGAGCCTATAGTCCCAGCTACTCGGGAGGCTGAGGCAGGAGAATCACGTGAACCCGGGAGGGGATGCAGCAGTGAGCCCAGATTGCGCCACTGCACTCCAGCCTGGGTGACAGAGCGAGACTCCAACTCAAAAAAAAAAAAAAAAAAAAGTATGTTTATTCGTTTGTTCCACAAACATTTCCTGGGTATCCATCAGGTACCGGGCATTTGTGCTGGGTAATAGAAGAGGGTATGAATGATCAGCATGTCTGCCATATTCATTTGCAGAGCTGCCTAACTCTGATTTTGAGAGGACAAAGCCTAGAGTTATTAGATCTGAACTTGAATTCATGTCTAAAGATATAGAAGTTCCTCCAGGGATGCAAGGGGGAGGGGAAGAGGTAACTATGAAGACATGATGACAAGATGAAGAAGAACTAATCCAGGCTGGGCATAGTGACTCACACCTGGAATCTCAGGGCTTTGGGAGGCCGAGGCAGGAGAATCATTTGAGGTCAGGAGTTTGGGACCAGCCTGGCCAACATAGTGACCCCGTCTCTTAAAAAAAAAAGAGAATTTGCCAGGGATGGTGGTGCAAAGCTATAGTCCCAGCTACTTGGGAAGCAAACAAGCCCCAAATATCATGTGAATGATTCGTCATAATTAGTTGCAATTAAGCACATAAATGGACTACGGTGTCACTGTTAATTCATATAAACTCTACATTTAACACAATAATCAAGCAAGAGTCTTTTTTTTTTTTTTGAGACAGAGTCTTACTCTGTTGCTCAGGCTGGAGTGCAGTGGCACGATCTCAGCTCACCACAACCTGCACCTCCCAGGTTCAAGCAATTCTCCTGCCTTAGCCTCCCGAGTAGCTGGAACTACAGGAGCGCACAACCACGCCCACCTAATTTTTGTATTTTTAGTAGAGACGGAGTTTCACTTTGTTGACCAGGCTAGTCTCTAACTCCTGATCTCATGATCCGCCTGCCTCAGCTTCCCAAAGTGCAGGGATTACAGGCATGAGCCACCATGCCTGGCCGCAAGAGCCTTTTCTGCAGGGCAATTTGTTTTCTTTTTGTTATTGTTGTTTTTGTTTTATTTTTATTTATCTTTATTTTTAATTTTCATTTGAGATAGAGTCTTACTCTGTCGCCCAGGTTGGAGTGCAGTGGCGCGATCTCAGCTCACTGCAACCTCCACCTCCTGAGTTCAAGCAATTCTCCTGCCTCAGCCTCCTGAGTAGCTGAGATTACAGGTGTGCGGCACCACGCTCAGCTAATTTTTGTATTTTTTTAAGTAGAGATGGGGTGTTGCAATGTTGGCCAGGCTGGTGTTGAACTCCTGACCTCAGGTGATCCACCCATGTTGACCTCCCAAAGTGCTGGGATTACAGGCGTGGCCACTGCGCCCGGACTGTTGTTGTTTTTTTGAGACAGGGTCTCGCTCTGTTGCCACTGCACCTGGCGTGGCATTAATATGTAGAAATGCTTCAAATATATAACTTCCTGGGCCAGGTGCAGCAGCTGTAATCCCAGGACTTTGGGAGATCAAGAAGGGAGGATTATATAAGTTCAGGAGTTCAAGGCCAGCCTGGGCAACATAGCAAGATCTTGTCTTTACTAAAAATCAAAAAGCTTAACTGGGTGTGGTGGTGCGCACCTGTAGCCCCAGCTAAAACAAACACAAAAACAAAAACAGATAATGTACATCTGCATGTATCATAGAAAGATGTAGAGAACAGGCCTGGCAGGGTGGCTTACACCTGTAATCCCAGCACTTTGGGAGGCTGAGGTGGATGGATCACCTGAAATTGGGAATTCGAGACCAGCCTGACCAACATGGAGAAACCGCATCTCTACTAAAAATACAAAAAAAAGGCCGGGTGCGGTGGCTCAAGCCTGTAATCCCAGCACTTTGGGAGGCCGAGACGGGCGGATCACGAGGTCAGGAGATCGAGACCATCCTGGCTAACACTGTGAAACCCCGTCTCTACTAAAAAAAAAATACAAAAAACTAGCCGGACGAGGTGGCGGGCGCCTGTAGTCCCAGCTACTCGGGAGG
>NC_045450.1:27922937-27977725 GCF_002776525.5 Piliocolobus tephrosceles | reverse complement strand
CCCAGGCTGGAGTGCAGTGGCGTAATCTCGGCTCACTGCAAGCTCCGCCTCCTGGGTTCACACTATTCTCCTGCCTCAGCCTCCTGAGTAGCTGGGACTACAGGCACCTGCCACCACGCCCGGCTAATTTTTTGTATTTTTAGTAGAGACAGGGTTTCACCATGTTAGCCAGGATGGTCTCGATCTCCTGACCTCATGATCCGCCTCATGATCAGCCTCCCAAAGTGCTGGCATTACAGGCGTGAGCCACCGCGCCCGGCCCAACTTTTTTTTTTTTTTTTCCTTTAAACATGTTATTCTGTCAAAGGCTGTTGAATAACTCAGAGAAGAGTTGATCAGGATCTGAACCCAAAGCAGGTTAATGGCATGGAGAGTGTGGAGAAAAGGGGACCAATTTTTCTGAAGGATAGGCGGGAATTGGAAACTCACTGGAAACACTTGCAGGGAGTGAGGGTGGGAGGAGTTCAGATTTTTTTTTTTTTTTTTTTTTGAGACAGAGTCTTGCTCTGTCACCAGGCTGGGGTGCAGTGGTGCGATCTTGGCTCACTGCAACCTGTGCCTCCTGGGTTCAAGCGATTCTTGTGCCTCAGTCTCCCGAGTAGCTGGGATTACAGGCATGTGCCACCACACCCAGCTAATTTTTGTATTTTAGTAGAAATGGGGTTTCACCATGTTGGCCAGGATGGTCTCGATCCCCTGACCTCCTGATCTGCCTGCCTTGGCCTCCCCAAATCCTGGGATTACAGGTGTGAACCACCATGTCCTGCTGAGTTCAGAATTTTAACTAAGATCATAGAGATGCTCAGCCTGGTGAGAGATGCAGGAGGAAGGCCGGTGGTGGAGTGCTGAGAGGTAACATGATCCCTGCCCTTTGCTTATTTATTTATTTATTTATTTTTTATTATTTAAGAAAGAGTTTTGCTCTTGTCACCCAGATTGGAGTGCAATGGCACGATCTCAGCTCACTGCAACCTCCGCCTCCCAGGTTGAAGTGATTCTCCTGCTTCAGCCCTGTGTAGCTGGAATTACAGGCATGCGCCACCATGCCCGACTAATTTTGTATTTTTAGTAGAGTCAGGGTTTCTCCATGTCGGTCAGGCTGGTCTTGAACTCCTGACCACAGGTGATCCACCTGACTTGGCCTCCCAAAGTGCTGGGATTACAGGCATGAGCCACCATGCCCGGCCTATTTATTTATTTTTTTGAGATGGAGTCTTGTCCTGTCGCCCAGGCTGGAGTGCAGTGTCAGGATCTTGGCTCACTGCAACCTACGCCTCTCAGGTTCTAGCAATTCTCCTGCCTCAGCCTCTCTAGCAGCTGTGATTACAGGCACGCACCACCACACCTGGCTAATTTTTGTATTCTTAGTAGAGACGGGGGTTTCACCATGTTGGCCAGGCTGGTCTCCAACTCCTGAACTCAAGTGATCCGCCTGCCCTGGCCTCCCAAAGTGCTGGAATTACAGGCGTAAGCCACTGTGCCCAGCCATCCTTTCCAGATTCTTAACAGTCCCTAGATGGTATTAAGTAGCATTTTTGTTTGTTTTTGTTTTTTGAGACAGAGTCTTGCTCTGTCACCAGGCTGGAGTGCAGTGGCGCAATCTTGGCTCACTGCAGCCTCCACCTTCTGGGTTCAAGCAATTCTCCTGCCTTAGCCTCCTGAGTAGCTGGGACTACAGGCACATGCCACCATGCCCAGCTAATTGTTTGTATTTTTAGTAGAGATGGAGTTTCACCATGTTGGCCAGGATGGTCATGATCTCTTGACCTCATGATCTGCCTGACTAGGCCTCCCAAAGTGCCGGGATTACAGGTGTGAACCACTGTACCTGTCCTGGGGTAGATTTGTTTGTTTGTTTGTTTGTTTGAGATAGGGTCTTGCTCTGTTGTCCAGGATGGAGTGTAGTGGTGCAATCTCGGCTCACTGCAACCTCCATGTCCTGGGTTCAAGCAATTTTCTTCCCTCAGATTCCCAAGTAGCTGGAATTATAGGCACACACCACCACGCCTTGCTAATTTTTGTATTTTGCTAGACAGGGTCTCACCATGTTGGCCAGGCTGGTCTTGAACTCCTGACCTCAAGTGATCCACCCACCTCAGCCTCCCAAAGAGCTGGGATTACGGACATGAGCCACCATGCCCAGCCTGGTGCTGGGAATCTGAGGAAGGGACAATGACCCTGCCTATGGTAGGTAGGGAGATTGCATAGAGGCAGAGCCCTTGGAAAGAAACACTTGAAGGATGAGGAAGAGTTTAACTGATTCGGAAAAAGGAAAAGCTCAATGTGGGTAGAGAGCCAAGGATGTTTGGAAGAGCAAGAGATGGGGTGATGAGGCCAGCTGAAGGAGGCTTTGGCAGTCAGGCCAGAATTCAGACTTGACTCTGAGTTACTGGGGAGTTCCTGAAGGATTTCGAGCAGCGGAGTTCCTTGGCCAGGATTCTGAAGGAGTGGTGTCAGGATTCTCGGGCAGTGGTGCCCAAAGACCTGGAGTCCTTTTATGAATCCATTGTCTGAGCTGGAAAATGGATGGCATCACCCACTCCCAATCCCATCATGGCTTCTGGTCCACGTAAACCATGAGAATTTTTTTCTTTTTCTTTTTTTGAAACAGGGTCTTGCTGTGTTGCTCAGGCTGGAGTGTAGTGGTGTGATCACAGCTCACTGCAGTCTTGATCTCCTGGGCTCAGGCAATCCTCCCACCTCAGCCTCCCCAGTAGCTGGGACTACAGGATTGTACCATCATGCCTGGCTAATTTTTAAATTTTTTGTAGAGATGGTAGAGGGGCACATCCCTCTGTTGCCCAGGCTGGTCTTGAGCTCCTTGGCTCAAGCAGTCCTCCCTCCTCTGCCTGCCAAAGTGCTGAGATTACAGGCATGAGCCACCTTGCCCGTCCTGGGAACTGTTTTTTAATCAGCTCATCAAAACCTTCATCTCACTTGCTAACAAAGGGAGCCGCTTCCTTCCTCTCTGCACACACCCCATGTCTCACCACAATGATGGAGTTACAGTGGGACTTGGAATCCAGATGTGTGAAGGATGGAGGGGTTGAAGGTGCATAGAGGGGTGATGGGCAAAGGGGTCCAGGAGGTGATAACCCCAGGTATTCTTGGCCTTGGCCTTCCCCACGTCTCTGGGACTGGGCCAGTTTGAGCATCTCAGCTGCCTCTTCTGCCCGCCCCCTCCTTAGCCGCACTCAGCTTCCTGCCCCACCAGAGGAAGTGGGGAGAGACAGCAGGTACAGTGATGGCTGGCGGAGTCATGGTGAGTCCTTATGCCCAGAAACCCAGGCATCTCGGCCCCCAGCCCCCTATGCCTAGGGTCCCCAGACCCCCACTGACTCTTCCTAGCCCAGGAACTCAAGTGATCCTGGGGACCCTGCCTGCCATTGCCAGCAGCCTCATATTGTCCACCCCCATCCACAGGACAAGGAGTACGTGGGTTTTGCTGCCCTCCCCAGCCAGCTGCACCGCAAGTCTGTCAAGAAGGGGTTTGACTTCACACTAATGGTGGCAGGTCTGGGGGGTTTTGGAGAGGGAACTGCAGAGAGGATGCCCTTAGGAGACCCTGGCTGTCCCCTCCCCTGACCAGCTGGGCCTGTTCTGTCCACAGGAGAGTCAGGCCTAGGGAAATCCACCCTCATCAACAGCCTCTTCCTCACCAACCTCTATGAGGATCGCCAGGTGCCAGAGGCCAGTGGTAAGACCCTCCCCACCCTCTCCAGGCAGTAGCCGCTGTCCCCAGGTTACACCCTAGCCTTTTTCATCTGGGCACTCAGGTAGTTGAGTACTTTTTTCTGAGACTTTCCTTCCCTGGAAAATGGGTGCAGGCAACTGTGATATTGACAAAGGAAATTAATCTTGCCTCAGAGCCTCCCTGGATCCCTGACCTCTCCCCCGTCCCACAGCTCGCTTGACACAGACCCTGGCCATTGAGCGCCGGGGTGTGGAGATCGAGGAAGGGGGTGTGAAAGTGAAGCTAACCCTTGTAGACACACCTGGCTTTGGAGACTCAGTGGACTGCTCTGACTGGTGAGGAAGAGGGAAGGGGACAGAGGCTCAGCCTCTCACAGTGGCAACTCCCTGAGGACCAACGGGTCAGTTACAGGGCTGGTTTGTGCTGGCTCCCTATTCCAAAAGGTTGTGTCTGTTTCAGAGGGTCACTGGCTCTCTGTGCTTCTTGATGACTCGCCTAGGCCCCCACCAGTTCCCTTTAATGTCTTTGGAAGGAGCCAAAGAAATGATGTTCTACTCCCACAGTCCTGGCTAGCCTCGCCCCCTGCCCACTGGCTTTTGATCTCTGACCTCACATCCTCTTCCCACACCCAGCTGGCTTCCCGTGGTGAAATTCATCGAGGAGCAGTTTGAGCAGTACCTTAGGGATGAGAGTGGCCTGAACCGGAAGAACATCCAGGACTCCCGAGTCCACTGCTGCCTCTACTTCATCTCACCCTTTGGCCGGGGGTCTGGTGGGGGGATCCTGGCGGCTGGGGCATTTAGGGAGGGCTGGGGGGGTCTCTGCCCCCTGAGGCTGGGCACTGACCAATCCCTGGGTGCAGGCTCCGGCCCCTAGACGTGGCCTTCCTCCGGGCAGTACACGAGAAAGTCAACATCATCCCAGTCATTGGCAAAGCGGATGCCCTGATGCCCCAGGAAACCCAGGCCCTCAAGCAGAAGGTGTGAGTGATGACCTCTGGCCTTTGACCCCAAGTGAGGCCAAACCTGATTTCAGCTTAGACTTCTTTGATCTTGAAGTGGCCTTTTTGGAGCATAGTGCCCCAGGCTAGATTGTAGGAGAAGCTTCTGAGGAATGTGGGTGGTAAGCCGCCAGCATAGCCATGTCTCTGAAGGCTCAAAATAGGCTAGATATGCAGCCCCTGGGCTAGATGCCTGGCTAAGGCCTATTTGAGGGCAGGAGCATAGACATAAGAACATGGTGACTTCCATCTGGCCCCCACCCCGTGTCTTCAGAGCCCTTTCCCACTGTTTCTGCTTATATATCTCTCAGCCTCTCTCTTTTTTTTTTTAGATAGAGTCTCACTCTGTGGCCCAGGCTGAGTATAGTGGCAAGATCATAGCTCACTGCAGCCTCGAATTTGTAGGCTCAAGTGATCCTCCTGCCTCAGCCTATTGAATAGCAGGGAGTACAGATGAGCACCACCATGCCCGGCTAACTTTTTTGGCTGGGCGTGGTGGCAGACACCTGTAATCCCAGCACTTTGGGAGGCTGAGGTCAGTGGATTACTTGAGCTGAAGAGCTTAAGACAAGCCAGGGCAACATGGCAAAACCCCATCTCTACAAAAAATATAAAAATTAGCCAGGTGTGGTGGTGTGCACTTGTAGTCCCAGCTATTCAGGAGGCTGAGATGGGAGGATCGCCTGAACCCGTAGGTTGAGGCTGCAGTGAACTAAGATGGAGCCACTGGACTCCACCCTGGGTGATAGAGTGAAAGCTTGTTTCAAAAAATATATATTTTTTTTGTAGAGATGGGATCTAGCTATATTGCCCAGGCTTCTCCTGGTCTCTTAATGTCTGCCCCATCTTAGAATCTTGTGTCTCTCCCCATCTCTGTCTTTCATGTCTTTCTGTCTCTGACCACCCAGTATCTCTGTGTCTCCCTGTCTCTGGTCATGCAATGTCTGTCATTGTGGCCTGTTTCACACTGTCTCTGTATCTGTTTCCCCTGAGATCCGGGATCAGTTGAAGGAGGAGGAGATCCACATCTACCAGTTCCCTGAATGTGACTCTGACGAAGATGAAGACTTCAAGAGGCAGGATGCAGAGATGAAGGTGTGGGAGACAAAGAAGGAAGGCAGGCCGGGCACGGTGGCTCACGTCTGTAATCCCAGCACTTTGGGAGGCTGAGGCAGGTGGATCCCCTGAGGTCAGGAGTTCGAGACCAGCCTGGGCAACAGGGCGAGACCCCCGCCTCTACTAAAAACACAAAAATTAGCCAGGTGTGGTGGCGGGTGTCTGTAATTCCAGCCACTCGGGAGGCTGAGGCAGGAGAATCACTTGAACACTCCAGCCTGGGCAATGGAGCGAGACCCTGTCTTAAAAAAAAAAAAAAAAAAGAGGAAGGGGCAGGAAGCAGAGGATGTGGGTGTGGAGATTGAAGCTGGGAAAGAGAAAGTTTCTGCCATGTGGGCCAGCGGTGACCCCTGCCCCCTGCCCTCCAGGAAAGCATCCCTTTTGCAGTCGTGGGTTCATGCGAGGTGGTGAGGGATGGCGGGAACCGACCGGTGAGGGGACGCCGCTACTCCTGGGGGACCGTGGAGGGTGAGTGAGGCCAGGCAGGGCTCCTAAGGCCAGCAAGGAGCCCGGGGCCTCTGGGTCAGGCGCACTCAACATGTGAAGTTGGGGTGGGCTTTGGTCCCAGGGGATCCTAGGAGGAAAGGGGTTCTCCTTTCCGTGGGCTGCAGACCGCGGACCCTCCGCTAGAGTGGCAGCAGGACTTTCCTGTTGACCCGACCCTACGGGTCAACGGGTGGGACCCGAAACTCCCTGACGTTCGCTGGTCCGCGCCGACCCCCCTCCAGTGGAGAACCCACATCACTGCGATTTCCTGAACCTGCGACGGATGCTAGTGCAGACACACCTGCAGGACCTGAAAGAGGTGACGCACGATCTGCTCTACGAGGGCTACCGGGCCCGCTGCCTACAGAGCCTGGCCCGGCCTGGAGCTCGCGATCGAGCCAGCCGCAGGTGAGACCCGGGGCCGGCAGTCTCGGAGCCTCCAAGGTCCCGCCTCACCCAAGACCCTGCCCTGAGGGCCCGTCCCCACCACCCGTGAGTCCGCCTTCACCACTCAGACCACTCTCTCCCTTCTTCCCTCTCTCCCTCCCTCCGTCTCTCCATCTCCCTCTCTCCCCACCGGCTTTGCCTCCGGCCCTAACCTCAGGGACCTGGCTCCGCCTCCTAGACCCCAACCTCGCTCCAGGCCCTGCCTCCTGGGCCTCACCCACAACCTCAGGCCCTGCTCCTGATTCCGGTCCCCTTCCCACTGTCCCGCAGTAAGCTTTCCCGCCAGAGCGCCACGGAGATCCCGCTGCCCATGCTGCCTCTGGCGGACACCGAGAAGCTGATCCGCGAGAAAGACGAAGAGGTGAGCATGCACCTCGCTTCCCCCCGACAGAGGCCCCAGGTCCCTCTCTGGCCTCGCCAGGTAACCGCCTGCAATCTCGCCCTGCACAGCTGC
Source organism: Piliocolobus tephrosceles (assembly GCF_002776525.5). Taxonomy (NCBI): domain Eukaryota; kingdom Metazoa; phylum Chordata; class Mammalia; order Primates; family Cercopithecidae; genus Piliocolobus; species Piliocolobus tephrosceles. Next base: position 27,970,528 of record NC_045450.1, on the reverse strand, counting down.
GCCGCATGCAAGAGATGTTAGAGAAGATGCAGGCCCAGATGCAGCAGAGCCAGGCCCAGGGCGAGCAGTCAGACACCCTTTGAGGCCACGCCCCGCCCGGCCTTACCTCGGCTCCGCCTTTAGTCGGTCTCTTGTCCAATCCCCGCGCCCCACACTGCCCAGCGCCCCCTGGAACCCCGTGGGTGCCGCCCTCGCGCAGGCTAGGTGGGGGTTCTACCAGCCCGAGCCCGTAGCCCCGCCCCGGAGCTGGTCCCACCCACCCAGACACCGCCCACTTCCCGGCCGGAGCCTGCGGCCCAGTCTCCGACCGCCCCACTGTCTTCCGGGGTCCCCCCCCGTCTTCTCCCAGACTGTCTTCAATAAAAACTGAGCTTCCCGCGGCCACGCGAGCCTTCTCCTTCCTTGCGGAAAAAGGCGGCGGGCGTAGATTGTGGGGCCGTCCCCCGCAGGCCTCCAGGGCGCATCCATCCCTTTGTGGGGCGCTCCCACCTGAGGCCCTCGCGCAAACACTCTGAAGGCGCCCCCCATAAGAAACAAAGACCAGTTAAATTTTATTGGGAGCCGGGGTGGGGGTCGGACCGAACGGAAACGTCGGCCAGCGGAGGCTCGCGGAAGCCCCTACTCCTGGTCCTTGGCGTCGCCGTGCGTGATGACGTAGCAGATGTTTTTGTAGTCGACGTTGCCTCCCACGTCCGGGGGGAAGGCCGCCCACATGTTCTTGATCTGGGGAAAGACGCAGGGGCGTCTCGCACCGGCAGTTAGGCTCCCCTCCCCCAGCCCCTTTGCTGCTCCGGCCCCGCCCCAGGGCCCACTCACCTCCTCCGGGGTGAAGCGGTCACACTGCGTGGTCAGCAGCTCCTCCAGGCTGGAGAGAGGTGACACGCGGGGAGTTGCGATTGGATTCCTGGTTCCTTTCCACTCCCTCGCACCTCATCCCCTTTGCCAGCCCCAGCCTCCCCCGAAAATCCAGGTCACTCTACTTCCTTCATCGGCCTCCCAGACACTCGCTTTTGCCCTCTCCGCTCACATTTGCTGTGAAAATGCAGTCTTACCGCCCATTACCACAATCTTAACTACTCTCTTACCTCTGACAGTGACTAACCCTTCGTAGGAATTTTTGGGGTTTTTTTGTTTGTTTGTTTTGAGACAGGGTCTCGCCCTGATGCCCAGGCTGGAATGAAGTGGTTTGATCATACCTCACTGCAACCTGGAACTCCTGGGCTCAAGGGATCTTCCTGCCTCAGTCTCTAGCGTAGCTGCGACTACAGGTGTTTGCCACCACGCCCGCAAATTTTTTTTTTTTTTTTTGGAGACGAGTTTTGCTATTGTTGCCCAGGTTGGAGAGCAGTGACATGATCTCGGCTCACTGCAACCTCCGGCTCCAGGGTTCAAGCGATTCTCATGTCTCAGTCTCCCGAGTAGCTGGGACTGCAGGCGCCCGCCACCATGCCCAGCTAAGTTTTGTATTTTTAGTAGAAACGGGGTTTCACCATGTTGGCTAGGCTGGTCTTGAACACCTGACCTCACGTGATCCACCTGCCTTGGCCTCCCAAAGTGCTGGGATTACAGGCATGAGCCACTGCGCCTGTCCAGCCCGCGAATTTTTTAGTTAATTGTTTAGAAACAGGGTCATGCTGCGTTACCCAGGCTGATCTCAAACTCCTGTCCTCAAGCGAATCCTGTCTCCGCCTCCCAAAGCACTGGGATTATAGGCCTGAGCCACAGGGCCCAGCCTTGGTAGGAATTTAAGGAGGCTTTCAGTGTGGGAGCAGCTGGTGGAGTAGGGGAAGGGTTGGAAGGGTGGGGGAGCCGATGCTTACAATTTCTTCTTGATGGTGCCCTTTCCCTCAGGGTCCAGGACCTTGAAGGCTCCAGTTATCACATCCTCAGGGTCAGCACCTGGGGGGGACAGAGGGCACATGAAGCTGATGGGTCCCTGAAGGATCTGGGAAAAGGCAGCTGGGGCCTTGGATCCAGGACACTCCACTCACCCTTGAGCTTCTCCCCGAACATGTTCAGGAAGACAGTGAAGTTGATGGGACCACTGGCTTCCTTCATCATGGCATCCAGCTCCTCATTCTTCACATTGAGGCGGCCTGGAGGGGGTTGGGGGAAGCATGGGCTAGAGCAGCCTCCTGGGGCCAGGCCTGCGCTTCCTACTAATTCAGGTGATCACATCCGTTTTTCAGCTGGGTAGACTGAGGCCCAAGGTGGAGCTGACAGGGCTGGAACCCAAGGCCACTGAATTTCCTAGACTCTGCAGCCTTGAATATTCCCACCTGGAGGTAGGGGGCTCACCCATGGCTGCGAAGGTGTCCCGAAGGTCCTCCTTGTCGATAATACCATCACGGTTCTGGTCGATCACAGTGAAGGCCTGGGGAGGGCCGCGGTGGGGAGGGTTAGGTCCCCCATGGCCCAGCCTCAGCATCCCTACCCCAGGCAGATCAGATGCTGGCTCCCAGCCAGCTGTCCTCTTCCACCCCAAGCAGGGAGGGGAGGAAGGAATTCTAAACCTTTCCCCTCCTTTGAACAGGTGCACATTCCAGGGAGAGGGCGGGGGAGAGGGCCAGCAGGACTGTTTTTGGTCAGTCTTCCAGTTTCCCTTGTCCCCTCACCTCCTTGAACTCCTGGATCTGAGTCTGGTCAAACATGGAGAAGACGCTGGAACTTCCACCCTCTACTGCCCTTCTCTTGGCCTTCTTGGGTGCCTGGAGGGTGAGGGTTGAACAAAGGGGCCCATGGACAAGTCCCTCCACCTCTCTGGGAGCAATAAATTAGATTCAGAATTCTTTGAGTCCCTGTTCCTAAAGCAACCCTTTGGCCTGAGTCTCCCCTTCCCTGGGACCTGTTTGCTGAGGGGGCTTGCTTTGATTGCATTCCCCAAATTCCCATCTGTGGCTCCTGGGTCTCCAATTCTCTATCCCCCACAATGGGTGGAAGCTGCTTCTCAGTGCCCTGAGCCTAGCTCTTCTGAGCCCCAGACTTACTGAGGCTCAGCCACTCATTTGCCCTGTTTGAGCCTCTTTTCTTTTCTTTTCTTTTTTCGAGACAGAGTCTTGCTCTGTCACCCAGGCTGGAGTGCAGTGCTGCGATCTCGGCTCACCGCAACCTCTGCCTCCCGGGTTCAAGCGATTCTCATGCTCCAGCCTCCTGAGTAGCTGGGATTACAGGCATGCACCACCACACCGAGTTAATTTTTGTATTTTTAGTAGAGACCGGGTTTCACCATGTTAACCAGGCTGGTCTCAAACTCCTGGCTTCAAGTGATCCAACCGCCTTGGCCTCCCAAAGTGCTGGGATTACAGGCGTGAACCACAGCACCTGGCCTGAGCCTCTATTTTCTCATTTGTAAAATGGGAGTTTTTGCCCGGCTGGTGCCACAGCGCTTTAGGAGGATGGAATACAGGAACGAATGCATCAGGTTTTGAGAGGGACTGGGCCCCTGTGAGTTGAATGTCTGGGCGGATTATCATTGATTGGATCCTTAAGGCCATCACACGGTCTGTTTTCCATCAGTGATGCCGAGAAAGAGATGAGCATCCTTTTAACTTTTTGTTGGACTGGGAACCAGCTACTTTCTTTCAAAGGGTGAGGCTGCCCTGAGGTCTAAGGGATCTGGGCAGGGGTTAGAGGATTCTCACTCACCATGTCTTCAGTCTCCCCAGGGGCAAGGCAGCGGCTCCAGCTGGAAAGAAGCAGGGAGTCAGCATGGGGCAGTTCCTCTGGGGTTATATAGTCCTGCCCCAGGGAGCCCTTAACATACCAAGGTAACCTTAGCCCTGCGGGTGCCCACCCCAGATACCAAAATAGCCCAACTTAGGGCCTCTCCTTTCTTGGAGGGCCGGCAGCAGCTGGAGCCCAGGGGGGAGGAAGGGGTAGAGCAGGTCTTGCGATGCATGTCTCACTAGGGCCTGGGCAAGAAGGGATGTTCTTTCTCCCAAAGAGGGGCTGGAATGTGCCAGAGTTTAGAGAGGACCTAACCCAAGGCATCGTTCTGGGAGATACATGAACCAGATCCTGTACCCCTGAGTGGGGTGGGCTCAGATTTAAATCCAGTGAATGTCCGGGTGCAGTGGTTCCCACCTATAATCCCAGCACTTTGGGAGGCTGAGGTGGGAGGGATTGCTTGAGGCCAGGAGTTCAGGACCAGCCTGGGCAACATAGTGAGACCCCTGTCTCTATTATTATTATTATTATTTTTTTAGACAGAGTCTCGCTCTGTCTCCCAGGCTGGAGTGCAGTAGTGTGATCTCGGCTCGCTGCAACCTCTACCTTCCCAATTCAAGTGATTCTCCTGCCTCAGCCTCCCAAGTAGCTGGGATTATAGGTGTGCCAAGACACCAGGCTAATTTTTTTTTTTTAATTTTTAGTAGAGATGGGGTTTCATTCACCATGTTGGCTAGGGTGGTCTCAATCTTCTGACATTGTGATCCATCCGCCTTGGCCTCCCAAAGTGCTGAGATTACAGGTGTGAGCCACCATGCTCGGCCCCCTGTCTCTATTTTAAATTAATAAAATAAACCCAGTAAACATGTATTGAACGCACACAGTGTGCCATGTGCTAGGCTGGGCTTTGTAGGTGCACTTTGGCAGACACAATCCTTCTACCCCCACATGGTAGAGTTCATAGTCAAGTGTGTGTAAGTGTAAGGGTGGAAAGAAAGAGCCGTCTATGGAAGATGAGGGATCAGGTGGATCTCCTACCTCCCTTCAAGGAGAGGGGAGTTTTTTTTTTTTTTTTCTTTTTGAGATGGAGTCTTGCTCTTGTCACCCGGCTGGAGCTGGAGTGCAATGGTGTGATCTTGGCTTACTGCAACCTCCACCTTCTGGGTTCAAGCGATACTTCTGCCTCAGCCTCCTGAGCAGCTGGGATTCCAGGCACCTGCCACCACGCCCAGCTATTTTTTTTTTTTTTTGAGATAGAGTCTTGTTCTGTTACCCAGGTTGGAATGCAGTGGCGTGATCTTGGCTCACCGCAACCTCCGCCTCCCGGGTTCAAGTGATTCTCCTGCTTCAGCCTCCCGAGTAGCTGGGACTACAGGCGTGTGCCACCAGGCCCGCCTAATTTTTTTGTATTTTTAGTAGAGATGGGGTTTCCCCGTGTTAGCCAGGATGGTCTCAATCTCCTGACCTCGTGATCCACCTGCCTCGGCCTCCCAAAGTGCTGGGATTACAGGTGTGAGCCACCATACCTGGCATCTAATTTTTTGTATTTTTAGTAGAGATGGGGTTTCACCATGTTGGCCAGGCTGGTCTCGAACTTCGACCTCAGGTGACCTACCCGTCTCAGCCTCCCAAAGTGCTGGGATTACAGGCGTGAGCCACCATGCCAAGCTGAGAGGGATTTTTTGAGGCGAGATACTTTGTGGTCTCAGGTTTTGTGCTGGGCCTTGGTTTCCCCTCTGTAAAAGGAGGATGTAGTTCCCATCCCACAGAACTTGCATTATAACTAATAATTATCCCTGCCTTGCTGGAACTTACAGTCTAGCCATAGAGACAGGAATGAATGCAGAAAGCGACATACCAGGGCTGGTCAGGAATCCAGAAGTGGAGGGCTCGGCAGCCCTGTCTAGGAGTATGGGAGTGGCTTCATGAGGGCTAGGGAGTCAGGGGCAGGTGGAGGAGCAGGTGTGCTGGGCAGAGGGCATGGCCTGAGCAAAGGCCTGGAGAGCAGAAGATCAGAGGCATTCAGGTTGCCAGAATTGTGATGGGGCTGGTGACCAGCCCCTGAGGGGCCTTCAAGGCCAGGCACAGGACGGAGACCCTGGGGAACCTTGGAAAGGTTTCATGCAGAAGAAGGATGTGATCTAGTATGAGTCTAGAATATTTTCTCTGGGTACTGGTGTGGAGGCTGGAACTCAGGAGGGGAGGCAAAGATCCTAAGAGGACAGCCAGCTGGTCACCTTCTGTGAGGTGCCTTGATGGCCAGTGGCTGCTCACTTCATTCTGGCCAAGAGCCAGCGTGGCTGATAGTGTAGCTTTGATGTACCCTCTCTTCTCCCTCTGGGCCTCAGTGACCCAGTCCCCTCCATGCAGCAGAAGTCTGGAAAAATAGTGGCTGAGGAAGCCCCAGGCTGGCAAGGACAACCATCTCCTTCTCCTCCTGCTCCCTCTAGGACCCGATGTCCTGAGGAAGACGCCTCTCCCTCCCCCTCCCTCCTCCTCCAGGCCCATGCCGATACCTCTAAGACATTTTCTTTTCTGGGCACTGAGGCCCAGCCACCTGTTGTCTCTAAGAAGAGAGAAGGAGCCACCCTAAACTTAGCAGCTGCCCTTAGCCTCCCACACCAGCCCCTCCCTGCCTCAGACGGCAGCTGCCTCGCCTTATAGGGTTACCATGGGGGTCCCAGCCAGGGAGGAGCCCACTTATTACTGGGTTCTGGGAGAGGAGGAGGACTCCAAAAAGGGGAATGGGAGGAGTGCTCAGGAAGCTTGGGTCAAATGGGAGATGGGAAAGGTGAGGAGGAGATCAGACACTGAATGGGAATTGACAGGACTTGGGACTGAGTTGAGAGTGAGGGACCTTTGAGAACTCAGAAACCAAGGAGGAACTGAAAAGTCAGGAGCTAGGTCTCACTGGAATTCCAGAATGGTGGATGCTATATGGAAATCGGACTATGGGGGTCAGAGAAAGAAGAGGGTGTTTAGAACTCGGAAGGTTGGAGCTCATAACGTCAGGTCTTTATGCTTGTGATCTAAGGACAACCTGGAGCGCTCATGAGATTGAGGTCGGGGTTCTCAGTGGAACATGAGGAGCACGGAGGGATGTGGCACTGAGGGGAGAGGGGTTGACGGGACTGGGGCCTCGGATCCTCAAAAGAATAGTAACACACATATGGGGAGTTCATGGTATTGGGGATTCATGGATTTGGGGTTTGAGATCCTCACTAGAAGAAATGGTGGGGGTACACAGAGGGATAAGTTCTGAGGAATTGGAGCCTGGGTTCTGGGGAGGAGCTCAGATAGATGGGAACTGAGGAGAGGGACTTGGAGGTTGGGATTCCCACAGGAAATGGGTGAAGCAGAGAGATGGGTTGCTTATAGGATCTGGGGGCTCTGGCTATTGCAACCTGGGCCTGGAGTGTTAGGGTTAGTTTGGGGCCGGGATCGGAGAATTACAGAGTAAAGGTTGAGGGTACTGGGTCAGGGCACTGGATCTGTGGTGGGGCTCAGGGTCCCACAGACCACCAGAGTTGGGGGCTCAGGAGCTGAACGAAGAATAGGGGCCCGGGAAGGACTCCAGAAGGGCAGCGCGGCACTCATTGGTTGAGGGCTGCACTAATGCCCCCCCTTCTCCGTACTGTCCCCAGCTGTCACCCTCCTGTAGGGCTTGTCTCCGGTTGTCACCGACTATCCCTGGGCTGGCACCGCCTGCTGGCAGCGTCTTTGCCCTTTGGATGCTCCCATTGGCTGAGACAGCTATCTATTTTCCTGTCCTGTGGTCGAAGTGGTAGAACACGATCATTGGCTGACGAGGCGAATTAATCTCTAGCTTGCCCCTCCTCCTCCCAGCTGTCCTTCCTTACTGACCATTTTGGGAGACCTAAAGAATTCCTCAGCTCTTCCTATTGACTGCGGATGCTGTCTGTCACCGCCTAAAAGAGACATCACTGCCTGTCAATTTGACCACCACCTATTCCCCTTTTCATTGGCTCCCTTTTTACCGTTCCTATTGGTCAAGAAGCTGCCAGGCCCCACCTCTTACTCGTACAGCCCCTGCCTCCTCCTCCGCCCTTCCGCGCTCATTCACTCTTCAGTCATATTCATTGGCCAGGAGGTTCAGGCTCCTGCGTTTCTATTGGTTATTTCTTTGGTCCCACCTTCCCCTGCCTTTCTTCGTCCTCTGACTGGTCTTACAGCCCTACGCCTTCTCCGTTTCCTCTTTCCAGATGACCCACCCCTTTTTCGCATCCGGCCCCGCCCACGATTCCAACGATTGGCAGAAGCTCAGTTCTCTCTCTCCCACTATTCGTCCAAATCCTCTGACGAGGCGGGAGAAAAAAGGAGCGCGATGGGACAGTCTGCGCGCAGGCGTGGAACACCGAGACGCTGGCCGCGGAGCCGGCTCTGTGGCGTGTGCGCAGGCGCGAGGTCGGCTGCTCGCCCCAAGCGGGAGGGAGGGGGCGGCGGCGAGAGCGCGCGAGGGGGTGAGACGGCACGAGCGAGACCCCGGCGCGCGGCGCCCCTGGACCCCTGCCCCGCCCCCGGCGCGCGCCGAGCCGCGCCCTTCGCCCTCTCCCCTTTCTCGGCTGGTCTCGCCGGGAGGCCCGAGGGGCGGCGCCTTCTGCGGCCTCCCCGGCGGGGGTATGTGAGGGGCGGCTCGCGGCCATGGAGACCGGCCCGGCGCCCCTGGTGGCCCCGCCGCGCCGTCATGGCGCCCCCGCGGCCCCGTCGCCGCCGCCCCGGGGTTCCCGGGCCGGGCCCGTCATGGTGGTGGCTCCGGGACCTCCAGTGACTACGGCCACTTCGGCCCCCGTCACCCTGGTGGCCCCCGGGGAGGCGCGGCCCGCCTGGGTCCCGGGGTCGGCCCAGACCTCTGCCCCGGCCCCGGCCCCAGCGCCAGCCCCGGCCGTCACGGGCAGCACGGTGGTGGTGCTGACCCTGGAGGCCTCGCCCGAAGCCCCGAAGCCTCAGGTCCCCTCCGGCCCGGAACCCTCAGAGCCCGCGGCCGTGGCTGGAGCTGAGACGTCGAGGGCTCTGGCCGCAGGGGCAGAATCTCCGAGGACAGAGGAGGCTCGACCCTCACCCGCCCCAGGACCAGGGACCCCCACCGGGACCCCTACCAGGACCCCTTCCAGAACGGCTCCTGGGGCCCTGACCGCCAAACCCCCGCTTGCCCCCAAGCCGGGAACCACAGTGGCCTCAGGAGTGACTGCACGGAGTGCATCAGGACAAGTGACAGGTGGGCAAGGAGCTGCCGCAGCAACATCAGCATCAGCAGGACAGGCTCCTGAGGACCCCTTAGGCCCTGGCACAGGCCCCTCGGGGACTTGTGAGGCTCTGGTAGCTGTCGTGACCGTGACCCCAGCTCCGGAGCCTGCTGAAAACTCTCAAGACCTGGGCTCCACGTCCAGCCTGGGACCTGGCATCTCTGGGCCTCGAGGGCAGGCCCCAGACACGCTGAGTTACTTGGACTCCGTGAGCCTCATGTCTGGGACCTTGGAGTCCTTGGCAGATGATGTGAGCTCCATGGGCTCAGACTCAGAGATAAACGGGCTGGCCCTGCGCAAGACGGACAAGTATGGCTTCCTTGGGGGCAGCCAGTACTCGGGCAGCCTGTGAGTACCAGTGGGCACCCAGCGGGACCGCCTCGGGGAAGCAGAGGTTGGGGGAGGGCGAAACGATACACTTTGCCCAGACTCTGGCAGCCCAGCCTCCTCTGAGGATCCAGGGGGTGATCAGCGCGAGCTGCCGTGCCTTGAGCATCCTGAGGTGCCTGTGACATTGGCATGTTAGTGAGTTTCAGACCAGGGGTCAGGAGGTCTAGGTTTAAGCCTTGCCTTTGATGGGTTGTGTGCCCTTGAGCTAGTGGCTTCCCCGTGTCCGTGCCTCAGTTTCTTCCTCTATAGAGTGGATTGAATGAAATGATACCTGAGGTCTCTCCAGCTCTTCGATGGGGAACTCCCGCTACAGGCCGGATATTCTGGAGGGTTGGTTGGGCGAGGGTTCTGGTCGAGACCCTTGGTCCCTTAGGGGTGGAGAGCCTGGGAGGGGTGCAGGCACCTCCTTTCCCCCATAGCCCTAGGTCCCAGGGATGGAGTAGAGAGGTGGGGAAGTCTGGCTGATGGAAGGGAGACAGTGCAGTCAGGACCTTGCTGTGAAACAGGACAGTCTTGTATCTGCACTGAAGTAAAGGGGGTGGGAGAGGCCTCTTCCCCATTTCCTCATCTCCCCAGCCGGGCTTACTCTTTCCTAGTTCCCTCCCAGGCCTGAGTCACTCCCGAGGTAGGGGGTGATTGCCTCTGACTTCTTCCTTCCCCCTCTCTGGATCCTGCCCGTTGTTCCTGTGCCCCTTTGACCTGCTGTCAGGCCCCAGGTGCTAAGGATAAATCGTCCTTTTAAGGAGTCAGTCATCTGGAGAGAAAGACAAGTACTTAAACAGTTGGTTTCAATAGAAGACCTCAGGTTTAGCCTAGAGATCCCCAGAGGGTTTCCTGAGTGCACACAGGCAGGGAGTCAGCTGAACCTGCTCTGAATCGTGGAAAGTAAGTAGGATTTAGTCTTGGCTATGTATGCAGGGATGGGGGACAGCCCTGTGGGAGGGTTTTCCAGGCAGGGTTCATGAGCCAACCAAAATCAGAGAGCCTTTGATTGGGTACCAACATTCAGGGTCTTACACGGGAAAGCAACTGAAGTTTGACCCTGGTGCTTTCCAGGCATAAGGCCTCGGTTTATAGATGAAGAAACAGAATTAGTGCAATTGAGTGAATTGTCCCCCTCAAATAATCTGGATCTGTGTGACCAGTGGCTCTCTCCTCAATAGCAGGCTGTCCTGAGGAACTCGGGCTGAATTCAGTTGGAGGGAGTCCCTCTTGTGTGCCAGGCACTGTGCCGGGTGCTGTTTCTCTACTTTGTAGCTTTGTTTCTCTAAGATCAGCTTCTATGCCAGAGAACTCTACCTCTGGGGCAAGACTGACTGTAATCGACATCACTTTCTCAGCGTTCAGTGGCTCGCTGCTGTCCACAGGATGAAGTCCAGGCTCTTTGGCCCGCGCACAGCCTCTCTGGTCACCTCTGCCACCACCACTCACTAGGTGCTTTGCGCTGTGGTTCTGCTGAACTAGTTGTAATCCTTTCCCCTTCATATTCAGGCTGTGCACCTGCCAGGAGTGTTCTTCTCCCCTTTCTTTGCCTGCTAAGTTCTACTCATTTCTTCATGGCTTACCTCAGATGTCCCCTCCTCCAGGAAGCCTTCCCTGATACCCACTGCCCCCACTCCAATTGGATGCCTCTTTGGTACATCTTTGTCATTGCATTTCCCATACCGTATTACAGTTTTCGCTCCTCTTAGGCCGTAACCTTCTTGAGGGCCAGAAGATATCTTACTCTTACCAGCCTTGGTACAGTTTGGAACTGACTTATGATAGAAATTAATGAGAGATGGTTTCTCTGTTTAAGGAGCTTCTAGAACAAAGGAAACTAACATTTAACGAGCCCCTTCTATTTAACAATTGTTTATATGCAGTTTCTCAATAGTGTTCTCATAACTTTGTGATGTAGGTGGTGGTGTCTTTTTTTATGTTTTTATTTTTTATTTTGAGACGGAGTTTCGGTCTTGTTGCCCAGGCTGGAGTGCAATGGCATGGTCTCGGCTCACTGCAACCTCCGCCTCCCAGGTTCAAGCAATTCTCCTGCCTCAGCCTCCATAGTATCTGGGATTGAAGGCATGTGCCACCACACCCGGCTAATTTTGTATTTTTAGTAGAGACAGGGTTTCACCATGTTGGCCAAGCTAGTCTTGAACTCCCAACCTCAGGTGATCCTCCCACCTCGGCCTCCCAAAGTGCTGGGATTACAGGCATGAGCCACCACGCCTGGCCCAGTGGTGTCTTTTTATAACTGAGGAAGGGACTCAGGTCATCCCTTGCCAAGGCTCCCCAGGGTCTCAGAGACAGAACTGAAATTTGAACTTAGGTGGGTTTGATTCTTAAGACCCAAGCTTTCTTCTGTTCCACTCACCTCCTAGTACTGACTCCTACAGGTAACTGAAGAATGATGGGGCACCATAAGTATGAAGCTCTGACAGAACAGTGGGTAAATAGGGCAGGGAGACCTTTATTTGCCTGGGATGATTTCAGGGAGGAGGAGTAGAGTAAATTGCAGGTGACCCAAGGGATCACAAAAGTTTGATAGGACAAAACTCAGATGATAGTGTCTAAGGAGACAGAAGTACATTTGGTCTGTATTTTTTCATTATTATTTTTTGAGATGGAGTCTTGCTCTGTCGTCCAGGCTGGAGTGCAGTGGCACAATCTCGGCTTGCATCCTCCACCTCCTGGGTTCAAGCCATTCTCGTGCCTCAGCCTCGCGAATAACTGGGATTTCAAGCACATGCCACCATGCCTGGCTAATTTTTGTATTTTTTAGTAGAGACAGGGTTTTACCATGTTGTCCAAGCTGGTCTTGAACTCCTGACCTCAAGTCATCCGCCTGCCTCGGCCTCCCAAAGTGCTGGGATTACAGGCGACAGCCATCATGCCCGGCCTAGTTTATTATTTTATTTTTATTTTTTGTAGAGACAGAATCACATTATGTTGCCCAGGCTGGCTTTGAATTCCTGGCCTCAAGTGATTCTCCTGCCTCTGCTTCCCAAAATGCTGGGATTACAGGCATGAGCTACCATGCTTGCCCTCTAGAGTATTTTATTTTATGGATAGTATTACTTAATGGCCACCTTGCTGTGTGTTATTTCATATCAACTCTCAACAGACCCCTTCAGGTAGGTATTGTTATTCTCTGCACCTTACAGATGAGGAAATTGAGGCTTAGCAAAATTAAGTGATTTGCCCAAGGTCACACGATGAATAAATGGTAAAGCTAGGACTTGGATCCAGATCTAATGCAAAATGTGGCTTTAAAATACTCCATACTCATCCCAGCACTTTGGGAGGTTGAGACGAGCGGATCACGAGGTCAGGAGATCGAGACCATCCTGGCTAACACTGTGAAACCCCGTCTCTACTAAAAAATACAAAAAACTAGCCGGGCGAGGTGGCAGGCGCCTGTAGTCCCAGCTACTCGGGAGGCTGAGGCAGGAGAATGGCGTAAACCCGGGAGGCGGAGCTTGCAGTGAGCTGAGATCCGGCCACTGCACTCCAGCCTGGGCGACAGAGCGGGACTCCGTCTAAAACAAACAAGCAAGCAAGCAAACAAACAAAATACTCCATACTCTCTCCCCAGATTTGGATGTGTCAGAAGTGAGATTTACATATGACCTCTGAATAGAGATCCATCAGGGAAGGAAGCCCTTTCAGTGTGCCTTGGGATGCCCAAGTGGCCAGACATCCTGATGTTTGGTAGCTCACAGACTATCCAGTTTCTCGTTTGAACTTGGGGAGGTGGCTCGCCTCAGTTCCACCTGCAATGCAGGTTTTACACAATTGCTTCTGACCCCTTCTGTGCTCCCCGCACCCTGCAGAGAGAGCTCCATTCCCGTGGACGTGGCTCGGCAGCGGGAGCTCAAATGGCTGGACATGTTCAGTAACTGGGATAAGTGGCTGTCACGGCGATTCCAGAAGGTTTGAGGGCTGAATGGTGGGCAGGGCAATGCGCAAGTTGGGAGGGGTGGCGTGTGCTCCAGGGAAGCCCAGGAAGCTGATAATATCTGCCCTCTGGAACACACTAGGGATAGATGGGCCCTGGTGGGGGAATAGCTTTAAAAATTGAATGCCAGGCCAGGTCCAGTGGAATCAAGCCTATGGGATGTGGGGGGAGTATCCAGGGAGCCTGTGGACTGCTAGGGAAAGCTTGGAGGCTGTGCCGGCCCTTGAAGCTGTCCCCCTCCTGCCACTTTGCCTTAGGTGAAGCTGCGCTGCCGGAAGGGGATCCCCTCATCTCTCAGAGCCAAGGCCTGGCAGTACCTGTCTAATAGCAAGGAACTTCTGGAGCAGAACCCAGGAAAGTTTGAGGTGCGTGCAGCTCCAGGGTGTGGGGACATGTGGCCCTGTCTGTGCAAGGGGTATCAGTTCCCCCAGATCCTGAGGTAATCCCCGCTGTCCCACTGCAGGAGCTGGAACGGGCTCCTGGGGACCCCAAGTGGCTGGATGTGATTGAGAAGGACCTGCACCGCCAGTTCCCTTTCCACGAGATGTTTGCTGCTCGAGGGGGGCATGGGTAAGGTGGCCAGACCATGGGGATCAGTCAGCAAACATTGGCTGGAGGATCCACCTTTTATCTTAGGTGGATACAAGACTGAATTGAAAGTGGTTTTTGCCCTCCAGGACTTGTAGAAGAGAGATCTGTAATGGACTAAGTGTCAAGCCATATCAAAGGAACTGTCCTGGAAGGAGACTTGACTCGGGTTGTGTGTGGGGGCACATCACGGGCTCCTTGAAGAGCTTGCATTTGGGCTGGGTTTTGGAGAGGTGGGAGCTATAGCAGTGGGGCAGGGTTTTCCTGCCTGGCGGTTATGGAAAAGATCACCAGGGACCCTTAAATGCTATGCCAAGGCATTTGGAATTTTGTTCTATAGACCAAGCTTCCTCCAGATGTCAATATATACTGTTCCCTAGTAGTATGCAAGGTGATCTTAGGGAGTTCTCGGATGGACTTTTTTTTTTTTTTTTTTGAGATGGAGTCTTCCTTTGTTGCCCAGGCTGGAGTGCAGTGGTTTGATCTTGGCTCACTGCAACCTCTGCCTCCCAGGTTCAAGCAATTCTCATGCCTCAGCCTCCTGAGTAGCTGGGATTACAGGTGCACACTATCATGCATGGCTCATTTTTGTGTTTTTAGCAGAGACGGGGTTTCACCATGTTGGCCAGGCTGGTCTTGAACTCCCAACCTCAAGTGATCTGCCCGCCTTGGCCTCTCAAAGTGCTGGGATTACAGGTGTGAGCCACTGCGCCTGGCCAGATGGAATTTTTTTTTTTTTTTTTTTTTGAGATGGAGTTTTGCTCTTGTCGCTGAGGCTGGAGTACAGCGGCATGATCTCGACTCACTGCAACCTCTGCCTCCTGGATTCAGGTGATTCTCCTGCCTCAGCCTCCGAAGTAGCTGGGATTACAGGTGCCCACCATCATGCCCGGCTAATTTTTGTATTTTTAGTAGAGACGGGGTTTCACCATGTTGGCCAGGCTGGTCTCGAACTCCTGACCTTAGGTGATCTACCTGCCTCGGCCCCTCCCAGAGTGCTAGGATTACAGACATGAGCCACCACGGTCAGCCGGACAATTTTTTTAATCAATAAGTCATCCTTTAGCAAATATTTATTTAGCGTCTGCTATCTGCCAGGCTCTGTCTAGTCACAAATGATTGCGGTGAACAAAAAACGAAAAACTCCTCTCATGGTGTTTATATTTTAGTGGGGACAAAGAATAAAGCAGGGAAAGGAACGTATGTTGTATGTGAAATGACGGTAAGCATTAGGAGGTTATTTTTATTTTTACTTTTATTTGTTTTTTGATAGGATGGGTTTTCATCATGTTGCCCAGGCTGGTCTTGAACTCCTGGGCTCAAGGGATCCGCCCGCCTCATCTTCCTTAAGTGCTGGGATTATAGGTGTGAGCCACTGTGCCTGGGCCTAAAGAGCACTTTAAAGGAAGAGGGAAATAGAGAATGTGACTGGGGATGGGGTTACAAATGACTTGATCCCACTTATGTTTTAAAAGGGTCATTCTGGCTACCATGCTGAGAACAGACTATAGGGAGACAAAGACAGAAACGAACCAGTTAGGAGACTTCCTGTAATCCAGGAGAGGGGTGAGAGCTAGACCAGCATGGTAGCAGCGGGAGTATGGAAAGAAGTGGTTGGATTCTGGATATATTTTGAAGGTCGAGTCAAAGGGATTTGCCAATGGTGTGTGAGGGGAGAGAGGGGAGTAGGGTTTTTGGCCTGAGAAACGAGAAGAATGGAGTTGCTGTTTACTAATATAGATGGGGTAAAGGTAGCTGTGGGGGGCATATCAGGAGCTCAGTTTTGGAACGTTTATTTTTTATTTTTATTTTTTGAGACGGAGTCTCGCTTTGTTGCCCAGGCTGAAATACAGTGGCGCCACTTCGGGTCACTGCAACCTCCGCCTTCCGGGTTCAAGCAATTCTTCTGCCTCAGCCTCCTGAGTAGCTGGAATTACAGGGGCCTGCCACCATGCCCAGCTAAGTTTTGTATTTTTAGTAGAGACAGGGTTTCACCATGTTGGCCAGGCTGCTCTCGAACTCCTGACCTCAAGTGATCTGCTTACCTCGGCCTCCCAAAGTGCTGGAATTACAAGTGTGAGTCTCTGTGCCCAGCAGGGAATATTAAATTTAAAATGCTTATTGGACCTCTAGATGGAGATGTAAGTTCAGTGTACAATATACACAAACCTGGATTTCAGGGCAGACGTTTAAACTGCAGATAAATTGGAAATTAAGAGTCGTCAGCTTATAGAGGGACTAAATCTTACACACGAGACTGGATGAAGTCACCAAGGCAACAAGTGTAGATACAAAAGGAATTGATGCGCAACATTCAGCGATTGAGCCCTGCAGCTCCGATATTTTGAGAACGGAAAGATGAGAAAGAGCCGGTAGAGGAGACTGGAATGAGAAGCTAGAGGTAGGAGGAGGACCAGGAGCGTGTGATTGGGAGCAAAGTGAAGCGGGGTTTCAAGGGTCAGCTGTGTGAAATGCTGCTGAAGGGTCCAATAAAGTCCAGCCTGAAAATTGACCTCTGGATCGCACACTGGAGAAGTCAATAGTGACCATGTTAAAAACAGTTTTGTGGCTGGGCGCGGTGACCTGATCACCTGAGGTCGGGAGTTCAAGACCAGCCTGGCCAACATGGTGAAACCCCGTCTCTACTAAAAATATTTTAAAAAGGCCAGGCACGGTGGCTCATGCCTGTAATCCCAGCACTTTGGGAGGCCGAGGCGGGGGCGGATCATGAGATCAGAAGTTTGAGACCATCCTGGCTAGCACAGTGAAACCCCATCTCTACTAAAAAAAAAATACAAAAAATTAGCCAGGTGTGGTGGCGGGCGCCTGTAGTCCCAGCTACTCAGGAGGCTGAGGCAGGAGAATGGTGTGAACCTGGGAGGCAGAGCTTGGCAGTGAACTGAGATGGCACCATTGTACTCCAGCCTGGGCGACAGAGGAGACTCCGTCTCAAAAAAAAAAAAATTAGCTGGGTGTGGTGGCAGGCGCCTGTAATCCCAGTTACTCGGGAGGCTGAGGCAGGTTGCAGTGGGCCGAGATCGCACCATTGCACTCCAGCCTGGGCAACAAGAGTGAAACTCTGTCTCAAAGAAAAAAAAAATAATTCTGTGGCCAGGCGTGGTGGCTCACACCTGTAATCCCAGCACTTTGGGAGGCTGAGGCAGGCAGATCACCTGAGGTCAGGAGTTTGAGACCAGCATGGAGAAACCCCGTCTCTACTAAAAATACAAAATTAGCCAGGCGTGGTCAGGAGGCTGAGGCAGGAGAATTGCGTAAACCTGGGAGACAGAGGTTGCAGTGAGCCAAAATCACACCATTGCACTCTAGCCTGGGCAAGGGGAGTGAAACTCTTGTCTCCAAACAAAAACAGTTTTGTGTGGAGCAGTAGGTGAAACCCTGACTGGAGAATGGGAGGAAAGAGATTGAGGACAGTGAATTTATAGGTAGGGAAAGAAACAGTGTGGTATTTGGAGAGAAGAGAGGGGTAAAGAGACTTGTTTTTTTGTTTTGTTTTGTTTTGAGACAGTCTTGCTCTGTCACTCAGGCTAGAGTGCAGTGGTGTGATCTTGGCTCACTGCAGCCTCCGCCTCCCAGATTCCCGGATTCAAGTGATTCTCCCACCTCAGCCTCCCGAGTACCTGGGATCACAGGTGCCTGCCACCACACCTGGTTACTTTTTGTATTTTTAGTAGAGATGGGGTTTCGCCATGTTGGCCAGGCTGGTCTTGAACTCCTGACCTTAGCTGATCCGCCCACCTTGGCCTCCCAAAGTGCTGGGATTACAGGCCTGAGCTACTGCGCCTGGCGAAGAGACTTTTTTTTTTTGAAACTCAAATAACAGCATGTAGGTATGCTTGTGGGAATGGTGTAGTGGAGAGAAATTGATAGTGCAGGAGTAAGGGGAGGGCTGTTGGAGTGGTGGCCTGTACGGGCGAGAGGGGATGGGATCCTGGGCCCAAGTGGAAAGGAAGTGCTTGCCAGGATCACAGACTCTTCACGCATAGCAACAGCGAGAAGGCAGGGACACAGAAGCAGGCAGGTGGGTGATGGGCGTGGGCGCTTGTGGAAGTTACATATTTATTTTAATATGCATTAGGTAAAATAACCATATCAAACCTGTCATTTCGTGGATGCTTTTGCAAAGTGGAGAAAAAATGTCAAGTAAATAATAGTAGGGTGGTATGCAGATAAAATACAAATGAAGATCACACTTGAATGCCTGGAGTTTTGGGAAAAGCTATTCTGGGCACTGGTCAGGAGGAGGATGTGTGAGACTGGAGGCAGGGAGAGGATTTGGGAGGTCATTTTTTCTGGGCAAGAAATGGAAGTCTGAGCTGCGAATGGCTGTGGAGGTGGAGAGGAGCAGGCAGGAGTGGAATTCAGGGTGCAGTGCTGCTTAGGCTTGGAGGAAGAGGCTCTTTTCTGATGTGGGGCTGAGTGAATAGAAGTCCTGGACATGGCAGTGGGGCACCCTCAAGAGGAGCAGGTCTAGGGTACAGATTTTATTCTTTTGTATGCAGAGACAAGAGAAAGGGCTGAGGCACAGCTGGCTTCCAAGACTTCCCCAAGAACCATGAAATCCAGTGAGACCCATAAGGCAGGCCCTGCTCTGGGGAGCTCCTGCTTTGGGGTGACAAAGACATTCAGTGCTAGAGGAGGGCTGATACTGCGGCTGTGGAAAGCTTCCTGGAGAAAATGACCTGGAAGGTTTCTGGGATGTGGCAGAGGAAGGAGGGTGAGGGTGCAGCCTGTGCTGGGATGGCAGGGAGCATGTGGAGTGTGTAGCCAAAGGCGGAGCCCTGGGGCCTGGAGTGCTGTGCTGTGGGCTGAGCCTTTAGCTGAAGCTCGCTCAGCAGGACTGGACAGGTGGATGGAGGATCCTGGTGGTAAAGCTCTGGGATGAATCTGGAACTGGGCTTGGGGACAGAGCTCTTGGCCCCTGTGACTGCCCTCATGGTCTTCCCCAACCCCCACAGGCAACAGGACCTGTACCGAATCCTGAAGGCCTACACCATCTACCGGCCTGACGAGGGTTACTGCCAGGCCCAGGCCCCCGTGGCCGCAGTCCTGCTCATGCACATGCCTGCGGAGGTCAGCGCCCTGGTTCTGGGCCGGGAGGGGCAGGGGGGAATCTCAGCCTGCAGTGGTGATGGGGGAGCTCCCTGCTCCCTGCTTCTCAGGCCCCACCCCTCCTCCTTGTTCTTGCTCTTCTCAGCAAGCCTTTTGGTGCCTGGTGCAGATCTGCGACAAGTACCTGCCAGGTTACTACAGTGCGGGGCTGGTGAGTGTCTGAAGGCTGGGTGCATTCGGGGCTGTGGCATTTCCTCCAGGCTGCAGGGAGGTCCTTGCCTTGCCCCACCCTGGCCTTCTCAGCCTCTGCCCACAGGGCCTGCCAGTTCTCCCCTGATGGGGGCACAGCTGACTTAGCCCTCTTCTCATGACTTGTCCCACCTGCAGGAGGCCATTCAGCTGGACGGGGAGATCTTTTTTGCGCTCCTGCGCCGGGCCTCTCCACTGGCGCATCGCCACCTGCGGCGGCAGCGCATCGACCCTGTGCTCTACATGACGGAGTGGTTCATGTGCATCTTCGCCCGTACCCTGCCCTGGGCGTCAGTGCTGCGTGTCTGGGACATGTTTTTCTGTGAAGGTACTTCTGTGGCCCTCCAGGCCATGAGGGGCTATGGTGGCTACCAGGAGTTCTGTCATATTTCTGGCAGTCCATGGACAAAAGGTACTTGCGGGTGGAGGTTTCACCATAAGCAGCTGGGGGCTGGAGAAACAGGCCTGATTTTGGTTCTGCCGCCAACCTAGAGCATGCTCTCCCTGCCAAGATTCTGAGACTGATAGCAGCTCATTTCCTTTCTTGGGGCTTCAGTTTCCTCATCTGAGATTGGCAGTAGATGGGGATGGGGGCTGTGAGTCCGTCCTGATCAGGACAGGCTGAGATCCTGGGTCTGACCACCCTGTGCTCTCTACTCTTCACCCCTGCAGGCGTTAAGATCATCTTCCGGGTGGCCCTGGTCCTGCTGCGCCACACGCTGGGCTCGGTGGAGAAGCTGCGCTCCTGCCAAGGCATGTATGAAACCATGGAGCAGCTGCGTAACCTGCCCCAGCAGTGCATGCAGGAGGACTTCCTGGTGCATGAGGTAGGCCTGCGTCCTCAGCATAGCCCCTGCCTGCATCAGCCCGCTCCCACCCTCAGCTCCATTCTGGTATGCACTTCCTCTCTGTCCAGGTGACCAATCTGCCAGTGACAGAAGCACTGATTGAGAGGGAGAATGCAGCCCAGCTCAAGAAGTGGCGGGAAACACGGGGGGAGCTGCAGTATCGGCCCTCACGGCGACTGCATGGCTCCCGGGCCATCCATGAGGAGCGCCGGCGGCAACAGCCACCCCTGGGCCCCTCCTCCAGCCTCCTCAGCCTCCCTGGTCTCAAGAGCAGAGGCTCCAGGGCAGCTGGAGGGGCCCCCTCCCCGCCGCCTCCTGTCCGCAGGGCCAGTGCTGGGCCTGCCCCAGGGCCTGTGGTCACTGCTGAGGGACTGCATCCATCCCTTCCCTCACCCACTGGCAACAGCACCCCATTGGGTTCCAGCAAGGAGACCAGGAAGCAGGAGAAGGAGCGGCAGAAACAGGAGAAGGAGCGGGAGAAGGAACGGCAGAAGCAGGAGAAGGAGCGGGAGAAGGAGCGGCAGAAGCAGGAGAAAGAGCGGGAGAAACAGGAGAAGGAGCGGGAGAAGCAGGAGAAGGAGCGGGAGAAGCAGGAGAAGGAGCGGCAGAAGCAGGAGAAGAAGGCTCAAGGCCGGAAGCTTTCGCTGCGTCGAAAGGCAGATGGGCCCCCAGGCCCCCACGATGGCGGGGACAGGCCCTCAGCAGCTGAGGCCCGGCAGGACGCTTACTTCTGACCTCTGCCCTGGGGCTGGACTGCATGGCCCCCCCCTTTCCCTCAGCCAAGAGCAGGCCTGGCCTGAGGTGCCACCCCCTAGCCCCTCGGCAGGCTGTCCCTCACTGGGGAAAGTGGCTTGGTTCCCCGTCTCCTCGCCAGCTGCTGATCCCTACACGGGCAGGACAGATGGGCAGCTGCAAACGAGTCTAGAGCCTCTCATCTCCCATGAGGCTCAGCTGGGGTCTTTGTCGCTCCTGCCCCAGTTCCCTCTGGGTCCCCTACTAGGTGCTGTCCTGATTGGCCCGTTGTCATCCCAGGGGTGACTCCTGGTGATGGGAGTCAGCAGTTTCAAATTCTTACACTCCATGGCTCCCCTTACCATGAGGTGGAGCTGGCTTCCTTTTCCCTGTCTTCAGCCCTCCCTGTCTCCCTCAATTCCTGGCCAGGGCTCTCTTTCTGGACCTTTCTGTGTTGTAATTATGTACAGAGGATGGGGTTGGCCTGGGGTGGGGATGCTCGCTTTTGTCTTCTGTCCTTTGGTTCTCCTTCCATAATGCTCCTGTATCCAGTTTATTTAAGGGGACATGCACTGGAATAGGAAATGTCCCCCATCTCCCTTCCCACACCCTGCTGTGCACCCTCCAAACCCACCTTGCTCTGTGTTCTCAGGCCCCCCTGCTTTGTCTCACCAGGATCCCTACCATTCACCTTGTTCCCTTCCACCCCTCCAGTTAGTCCCTATCTGGGTAAGGGTCTTCCCTTGAGCTCCAGGGGGTGGAACCCAATGTTTACATTCTCTTCTGTCTCTGCCCCCCCACCCCATGCAGCGCTTTGAGGAATCAGAAAAGAACCTGCTGTTGTACCTGGGTCTGTCTCCTGCCTTGTTACTTGATGGGGGTTGGGGTGGGGTAAGGATGAGGGAGGGAGGGAGGGACAGAGCCAGGACCTGGGTCTCTGTTAAAGCAGTCTGCTGTCTTGGCAAGTAGGTATCTCTTGGCTTTGGGTCCATCTCTCAAGTTACTCATCAGACACTGGTTGAGCTCCCACTCCAGCTTTGCCTGGGATGTGCTGTCTCCATTGTCACTGGCTGCCTGGAGCTCTCTATGTACCACCTGCAGCACCCAGATCTGCTTCCCAAAGCGCTCATGCAACTCCTGGAAGCTGGAGCGGGTACTCATGGTGGCTAGAAAGCCACTGTCCTCTGGGGATGAGATGGGTTCTTGGCCAGCTGCCTGGCACAGCTCCCGGTATTAGGTCTCGAGTGCGGGCAGCAGCCCAGCCAGCCACCTCCAGCTCACACCAGCCAGTGCCGACAGCCAAGTCTCCAGCTTTTCCTGGGTTTCTGCAGCCAGCTTGAAGGCCCGCCCACCCCAGGAGTCAGGATGGTAAAGGCATAGGGTTCTGTGGCCTTAAGGTGTAGCTCCACCTGGCAGTTCTCCAACGGGATGAGGCCCAGGGGTACATGATCGGTCTGGTGTTCTAGGTAGAAGAGGTTTCCTTGGAGGATGAACCATCGGCGCTGGTAGCTGAGGTTTCGGGTCCCCTTCTTTAGCAAGATGCCTTCCTGGTCTGGGGCCTGTGTTCTGTAACCATGGAAGAAACTGAGCATGGACTTTCTGTGCAGTTCCATCGTGATCCAATGTGGGAGGAAATCCCTAGGGAGGGAGAAGTGGCCCATCTGGTTGCTTTGGGGAAGAGTAGGGGAACTCTCACGCTGTCGTCGTCTGGCTCCAGCAGGTGCCGCCTGGGTGGTCTTGGCTTAGGGGGATGCAGGCTCTGAGTGTCCTCAAGAGCTAGAGTTCCAGTACAGGGGCTGATCCCCAACACCTCCCCCAGTACCGCTTCTGCTTGGGCCACATTCCGTTACCTGGGCACGAGTTGCTAGGCCCTGTTTGCTCAGAGGGGCTTCATGCTACAGAGAGGCACTGTTGCCCTTTTCCAGGCCTATCTGAGAGCAGGGCACACGGGACTTCTGGCCTGGGTACTGGTGCCAATGCCACCTCTGCAGTGATGGCTCTCCCACCTCAGAAGCCAGGAACTCGCCCAGGGTATGGGCGTGGGACAAATGACTTCCCCTGGGTCCTAAAGGGAGCTGTGTTCACAAAGTGCCCCGAGAGCCGTCCAGGGGCCCCAGGCTGGCCATCGGGAGAGCCAGGCTTCCCCTCGGGGAGGGCAAGGCTCCACCTCTCAGATCAGGAGAGCTTACCACCGGACCATAGGAGTGGGAAGGCAGGATTTCTAACGAGATGGTAGGGGCGCTGAGCCCTTAGCCCTGGGGGAAGGGTGACTCGAACCCAGGACAGGAAAACGGGGCAGCAACCCACTGGCCCTGCTCGGACTTTGCCCCTCCATCCTGACCCTGGGCGACCCTTTAAGTAGATGCTCTCGTTTTTCTCCAGAGCCTCTACTGCTTGAATGAGGGAATCGAAGGTACTTCCGGCCATTTCTCACGCCCGGTCAGAGTGTAGGCATTCTCAGGCCCTCTCTTCTTGCCATTGTCCTCCCACGCGACTGACGTCACTTCTTGCGGCAGAGAGGGTGGAGGCGTCTTCCCTCGCTCACCGCGTACTTCCGCCCGCTCTTCCAGTTAGTTCCCTAACCCGAGTGAAGCCACTTCCGGGCTTCCACAGTCCTCTTCCGGGTGATGGCGGCCGGGTGCCCCGGATGTAGCCTTGGCGCAAGCATCTCTTCTTTTCGCCACTTCGCCTCCCGCGGATTCCCAGGTGAGCGCGCGAGGGTGGGACAGCCCGAATTCCCGTGGCCCTCTAATTTGTACACAGCCCGGGACAGTTGGGGCTCACCACACGGAATTGGGAGTTCGGAACAGGGAGGAACGGGGTGGCGAGAGCGCCAGGTCCTGGGTCTGCCCGGGCCCCGCGAGCTCCGAGAGAGCCAGAGTAGGAGGCGGGGGTCAGCCTGTGGAGCCGGTGGCGCCCAGACTGCGGGGGCTGGAGTTGGAGGCGGTCACGTGGTGAAGCCTGTCCTCTGTTGGCCAGGGTCAGGGGATCCAGAGGGTCCGCTCCTCCGTTCCCACCCCGTTTAACTGGCGGATGCTAGACCCAAGTCCTGCAGGCCTTCTGGCTGCCAGCTTTTTAGCTCCTGCTTTTGTGCTCCCTCCGCTCCCAAACTGTATCTGTCACAGACCAGGAAAAATATTTGCTGTGCTGGGTCCTCTGGTGGCGAGTCCCCTCCTCACCCCATTCTCTTTCTCTGCATCCTTTCCTCAGCTTGAGAAACACCTCTCTGCCCCGTCATGCCAAAGAGGAAAGTGACCTTCCAAGGCGTGGGAGATGAGGAAGATGAGGATGAAATCAGTGTCCCCAAGAAGAAGGTGAGGGGGCCAGACTCCTTTGTGTGGGGAAAAGAGAGGAAGGAGCTAGAAGCCTGAGGAGAAAGAAAGGTAGCGGGAGTGGGGCGGGGCAGGCAGGCAGAGAAAAGCCTAGTTTTTTCAGGTTCTCTGAGGAATGGGTTGGGAGCGTCTTCAGTGTGGGTCCTGAAATATTTGGGGAAGTAGTCGAGATCCGGAAATATTTGGGTCCAGATCCGGAAGTATTTGGGGAGGTAGCCAGTAACCTGCATTTCTTGACTTGACTCCTGCTCACAGCTGGTGGACCCTGTGGCTGGGTCAGGGGGTCCTGGGAGCCGCTTCAAAGGCAAACACTCTTTGGATAGCGATGAGGAGGATGATGATGATGGGGGGTCCAGCAAATACGACATCCTGGCCTCAGAGGATGTAGAAGGTGAGCTGTACCCAAGAATACACTCTGCTGGAGAAACAAGTAGGGGTCTCTGGTGGTGTGGAGCGAGGGAGGCTCCGGTCTCTTTTCCATGCCTAGAAAAGGGCACCTGTGTCTTTGGTGCAGGTCAGGAGGCAGCCACACTCCCCAGCGAGGGGGGTGTTCGGATCACACCCTTTAACCTGCAAGAGGAGATGGAGGAAGGCCACTTTGATGCTGATGGCAACTACTTCCTGAACCGGGATGCTCAGATCCGAGACAGCTGGCTGGACAACATTGACTGGGTGCGGCCCAGAGGCTGGTGTGGCTGGGGCCTGGGAGTGGCAGATGCTAGGCGAACTCCATGGCAGTTCGTAGGAAATTACTGCATCTTCCCATTACAGGTGAAGATCCGGGAGCGGCCACCTGGCCAGCACCAGGCCTCAGACTCGGAGGAGGAAGACAGCTTGGGCCAGACCCCAATGAGTGCCCAAGCCCTCTTGGAGGGACTTTTGGAGCTCCTGTTGCCTAGAGAGACAGTGGCTGGGGCACTGAGGCGTCTGGGGGCCCGAGGAGGAGGCAAAGGGAGCAGCAAGGGGCCTGGGCGACCCAGTTCCCCTCAGCGCCTGGACCGGCTCTCCGGGTTGGCCGACCAGATGGTGGCCCGGGGCAACCTTGGTGTGTACCAGGAAACAAGGGAACGGTTGGCTATGCGGCTGAAGGGTTTGGGGTGTCAGACCCTGGGACCCCACAATCCCACACCCCCACCCTCCCTGGACATGTTTGCTGAGGAAGTGGCAGAGGAGGAACTGGAGACCCCAACCCCTACCCAGAGAGGAGGTAAGCTTGGAGGACAGAGGAGGGGGCAGTGGGCGGAAGTGAGACACTGGAGGCCAAATGGCTTTGCCTGTTATTTTAGAACCAGAGTCGTCAGGAGATGGTCTGGTGGATGTGATGTGGGAATATAAGTGGGAGAACACGGGGGATGCCGAGCTGTATGGGCCCTTCACCAGTGCCCAGATGCAGGTGAGCTGCTTTCTCCCTCCTTCTGGCTTATCCCTGCTTCCCCTACTCCTGTCAGTCCTTCCCCAGCTCTGCCCTCTCCTTGCAGACCTGGGTGAGTGAAGGCTACTTCCCGGATGGTGTTTATTGCCGGAAGCTGGACCCCCCTGGTGGTCAGTTCTACAACTCCAAACGCATTGACTTTGACCTCTACACCTGAGCCTGCTGGAGGCCCAGTTTGGTGGGTCCTTCTTTCCTGGACTTTGTGGAGGAGGGACCAAGTGCCTCAGACAGTGAGGAAATTGGAGGCCATTTTTCAGTCAATTTCCCTTTCCCAATAAAAGCCTTTAGTTGTGTATTGGGGCCTTGGCTGTGCTGATGGCCAGAAGCCAGGGGCCTTCTCCACAGCCACTTTTGACTTGCCTTGGTCCCTGAGTGTTTGCTCCCATGAAGATCTTCTTTGGAGGTGCTTGTCAGGTGTCCTGTGGCCTCACTGCCTGGACTCTGCTTGCCGTGTAAACACCCCCAACTGCGCTACTCTGTGTTCCTCTCCTAGGTTTCTTGTTTGATTCCCCTTAGGTCTTTGGCTTTCAGGATCTCAGATTCTTTGTCCTTGCAGCCACCAGGGGATGGAGCCCCAGAAGTGGAGCTTTTAGGCCTGGAAGGACCAGGGCATCGAGAAGACATTGGGTCCCTGTTGGGGGTGAACATGAAAACCTTTTACTCTTGCTCCACCCTCTCAAGCTCCATAGACACTGGGGCAGAAGTGGGATGAGTGGTCCAAGACCGAGATCCCTAAGGTTCTGAGAGCCAGTATCTTCCCTAGCCTGACTTTCCGCTATCCTTGCAGTCGTTCCCACAGCCCTCCAGTGAAATGCAAACTCAGTGGCCAAGCGTGGGCCAAGCGTGCATTGTACTGGCACAGAGGGGCAGTGACTCACTGGAGGTCACAGGAATCAAAGGGCTGGCCCAGAACCAGTGGGCTCCTTTCCCAGACCTTTCTTGGCACAAAGCCTTTGCTGCCTGGCCTTTGAGGCTCTGCGGCCTACATTCTCTCGGCCCCACTAGGTGCCTGGCACAGGGCTAGTGCCTTGAGGAAACTGAGGTAGCTGGGCTGGTCCCCTTCCAGGAATTCAGAGTCTGGTGGCAGAGGCATGGGAGATAGGTGTAATTCTGTAGCCTGGGCCTGGCACCCTCCACCCCCTACCCCCCACCAGCATTGCCTTACGCCTCCCTTGCACCACGTTAGATGGTTTCTTCCAGTTTTCCATTCTGACTGCCCCTTGGAGTCTCCTGGGGAGCTGTAATATTTATTTGGATATTCGGATTGCGCTGGTCTAGGTTGTGGCCCAGGCATTGGGTATTTCGGAAGCCCCCAGGTGTTTTCAGTTTGCAGCCAGGCTGAGAGAGAGCCCCTGGGTCCGACCCCCATGGTTGAGGCACCCCTAATGGGAGGGCTGGCTCCTGGACCCCACCGTGGTTGTAGAGCTGAGCGTGTGTGTGGCTTTAGTGGGGTCCGTTAGTTACGGGGATCTGGGCACTGGAGCTGCAGGACACTTGGAATCCCAGGGCAGAAAGGGCCAGACGAGCAACTAGGAAAGACTTGGGGGCCAGGGTGGAGTGGGGTTACCTGACGCTCTTGTGAGGCCTGCTCTAGTGCCTGCTCACACTGGAATTTCATTCACTCCAAGAAGCCATCGGGGGTAAGATACCTTCCTTTAAACGTCACTAAGAAAGAAGAGGCCTGCCAGTGACACAGTAAGATGCCATTGATCTAAAGATGCATCTTGATTTCAGAAAGGTCCGGAAGTGGAAAGCAGGTGTCAGGGCTGAGGCACAAGAGTTCACCTGTAGGCCCCAGGGATGGTCTCTCAGGGGTGCTGAGTGAGTGCATGGTAAATCAGTGGAGCCCAGGGGCGCCTCCTGCCAGTGTCCTCCAGGCACTCAAACCTAGCCCTTCCGAAGCCGACCTCACGTGACCTCACAGCCCCTCCTTAGGGCACGTCACTGATGACGGTGGTGGGTGGAATAACAGCCACCAAAGATGTCCAGGTTCTGAACCGCAGAACCTGGGAAAGTGTTACCTTGTATGGCGAAAGGGACCTAGCGCCTCTGCTTCAGTTCAGGATTTCATGGTGGGGAGATGACCCTGGGTGGTTGAGGTGGGCCCCGAGTAATCATGGGGGCCCTTATAAGGGAAAGGGAGTCAGGAGGGTCTGTGCATGAAGCAAGGAAGCTTCTGGCTGTGAAGATGGCAAGAAGGCCCAGAGCCAGGCGATGAGGTGGCCCCTGGAGGAGCTGAAAAAGGCATTGGATTCTGCCCCAGAGCCTCCGTGGAGAAACAAAGCCGCACTGACACAACTTCAGCCCGGTGAAAATCATTTTGGACTTCTGACCTCTAGAACTGTAAGATAATAAATTGGTGTGGTTTTCAGCCTCTCAGTTTGTGGTAATTTGTTAACAGCCCCAATAGGAAACAACTACTCATACATCCAGCGGACACCTCATGAACCACCCGATCTCGCTAAGTTCTCCCTTCCTGTGACCACATTGCTATTTCAGGTCCCTGTCGGGACTTATAAATGTGGCTGTCTGTTGCTAGGGTGGCCTTTATAGTGCATCTGAATCAGTACTCCTTGGCTTTGTATTTATTTTGTTTTTAGACACAGGGCCTTACCTAGGCTGGAGTACAGTGGTGTGATCATAGCTCACTGCAGCTTTGAACTCCTGGGTTCAAGTGATCCTCCCACCCCAGCCTCCTATGTAGCTGGGTCTACAGGAGTACACCACTTCACCTGGCTAATTAAGAAACTTTTTTTTTTTTTTTTTTTTTGTAGTGGCAGAGTCTTGCTTTGTTGCCCAGGCTAGTCTCAAACTCCTGCACTCAACTGATCCTCCCAGCTCGGTCTCCCAAAGTGCTGGGGTTACAGGTGTGGGCCACTGTGACCAGCATGCTTTTCTTTTTTAGTTGTATATATGCAGTTTATATGTATACAGTTTGTAAGATATATATAGAGACAGATTTTGTTTGAGTAAACTTTTTTTTTTTTTTTTGATATGGAGTTTCGCTGTTGTTGCCAGGCTGGAGTGCAAATGGCATGATCTCAGCTCACTGCAACCTCCGCCTCCTGGGTTCAAGGGATTGTCATGCCTCAGTCTTCCGAATAGGTGGGACTACAGGCACCTGTCACCACACTTCGGTACCCTTCAGTAGTTTTTTGTATATTCACAGGGTTGCGCAACCATCACCACAGTCTAATTTTAAAACCTTTTTTTCCTGCCATGAAAGAAACCTGACCCATGAGTAGCCCCTCCCACTACTCCCCACCCTTCTTCACCCCCCAGCCCTGGCAACCACCCATCTACTTCCTGCCTCTAGATTTGCCTCTTCTGGACATTGAAGATAAATGGAATCATACATATGGTCTTCTGGGTCTGCCTTCTACTTGGGCCTATGCTTTCAAGTTCATCCATGTTGCAGATATCTTCATCTATCTTTATTGTTTTTGTTTTGTTTTTTTTTTGAGACCGAGTCTTGCTCTGTCACCCAGGCTGGAGTGCAGTGGCGCAATCTTGGCTCACTGCAACCTCTGCTTCCCAGGTTCAAGTGATTCTGCCTCAACCTCCCAAGTAGCTGGGATTACAGGTCTATGCTACCACTCCCAGCTGGTTTTTGTATTTTTAGTAGAGACCAGGTCTCACCATGTTGGCCAAGCTGGTCTCGAACCCCTGACCTCAGGTGATCTGCTCGCCTCGGTTTCCCAAAATACTGGGATTACAGGCATGAACCACTGTGCCCAGTCCTCGTGTTTATTGTTGAATAACAGTGTATTGTGTGGATGTACGATACATTACTACTAATTGAACTTCACCCTTTTAAAAAATTTTTTCTTACTAATTCAACTTTACACTTTTTTTTTCATTTTTCTAGTTTTCCCCTAATGTCCTTTTCTGCTTCAGGATCCCTTCTGGCACCACGTTATGTTAAGTGGTCACATCTCCTTAGCTTCCTCAGCTTGATAGCTTCTCAGACTTTACCTGTCTTTGTTGACCTTGACAGTTTCAAGGAGTGCTGGTTAGGTATTTTGTAGAATATTCCTTTTTTTTTTTTTTTTTTGGGACGGAGTCTGTCTCTGTCACCCAAGCTAGAGTGCAATGGTGCGATCTCTGCTCACTGCAACCTCTACCTCCCGGGTTCAGTGATTCTCCTGCCTCAGCCTGCTAAGGCGGGAGGCTGGGATTATAGGCGTGTGCCACCATGCCTAGCTAATTTTTGTATTTTTAGTAGAAATGGGGTTTCACCACATTGGTCAGGCTGGTCTCAAACTCCTGACCTCAGGTGATCCATCCGCCTCGGCCTCCCAAAGTGCTGGGATTACAGGTGTGAGCCACCACACCTGGCCTCAGAATATTCTTTTTAAAAACTTTTTAAATTTAAAATATATATATGTATATATTTTCTAGATACGAGGTCTCACTATGTTGCTGCCCAGGCTGTTCTTGAACTCCTGGGCTCAAGTGAGTCTCTCGCCTCAGCCTCTTACAATGCTGAGATTACAGGTGTGAGCCTCCACACCCAGTTGAATATTCCTAAAATCTGGATTTGTCTGATCCTTTTTCTCATGAATAGGCTTGGGTTATGGAGTTTAGGGAGGAAGACCACAGAGGTGAAGTTCTTTGCTTTTCACTTAAAACTTTTTTCTTTTTTCTTTTTTTTTTTTTTGAGACGGAGTCTCACTCTGTCGCCCAGGCTGGAGTGCAGTGGCCGGATCTCAGCTCACTGCAAGCTCCGCCTCCCGGGTTTACGCCATTCTCCTGCCTCAGCCTCTCAAGTAGCTGGGACTACAGGCGCCCGCCACCTCGCCCGGCTAGTTTTTTGTATTTTTAGTAGAGACGGGGTTTCACCGTGTTAACCAGGATGGTCTCGATCTCCTGACCTCGTGATCCGCCCGCCTTGGCCTCCCAAAGTGCTGGGATTACAGGCTTGAGCCACTGCGCCCGGCCTTAAAACTTTTTTCTAAGCCTTTTTTGAGACCAGGTCTTGCTTTGTCAAGCCAGGTGAAGTGCAGTGGTGCAATCATGGCTTAGTGCGGCCTTGAGCTTCTGGGCTCAAGTAATCCTGCCTCAGCCTCCCTAGTAGCTGGAGCAAGAAATGCATGGCGCCACTCCTGGCTAAATTTTTGCAATATTTTTTTTTTGTAGAGACAGGATTTCACCATGTTACCCAGGCTGGTCTCGAACTCCTGACCTCAGGTGATCAGCCCACCTCAGCCTCCCAAAGTGCTGGGATTACAGGCGTGAGCCATGGCGCCTGGGCCTGAATGCAGCCTCTTGCCTTGGCCAGGTTATCATTCAAAGAAGCAGCAGGAGTTGGGGAAGGAAGTCCCAGCACTCCTGGCAGTGGCCTGGGGTGTCAGAATCTATCCTGGGCACTTGCTTGGGCCCTGTGAGAGACAAGGCCTGCACAGGAGTCCAGCGGAGTTCAAATAAGCGAAGCCTCCGGCTCCTCACATGGAAGAATGAGGGCTTTTCATGTCTCTGCCACATCTGCCACCACTGCCCATGAGGAGTGGCTAGTTACCCAGAACCCAGAGAAGCAGTGTGGCCAGCTTGATGACCTGCTGCTAGTTGTGCATGACCTCCCAGGCAGGGGGTCAGCCTGAGCTACTTGCCTTCCGTTCTGCTCCTGGCAGGAACCAAGTTGGAGACCTGGACATGCCCAGCTCCTCCTGATGCGGAGACCTGAGAGGAGTTTCTCTCAAGGATGGATTCCAAGGCAGGTGTTTTGTGTGGGGCCCAAGTAACAACAGTGCTCCATGGAGTCAGCAGCCACTCTGAACTCCCTGTGGAGCCCAGTCCCCAGCCGCCAGGTACCCTCAGGGGTATGCTCTGCAGGGGAGGGTTCAGCGGCCCCTGACCACCTACACCCCCTGCAGCAGGCCACCCCTGCCATCTCCAGTTGGCCGCTGCAGAAGGCTGCGACCCTGTCCTCACTAGGCCCCTGTTCCCCAGGAGGCTTCTCTGTCCCTTTATGTAAGATCCCAGCTTCCCAGCTGCCCAAGCAGACGTGGCACATGAGCTGCCTATAAAAGTCAGCAGCAGGCGCTGGCAGCCTCTGGTTTCCCTGTTCTTATTTATTATTATTAATTTTTTATTTGTATGTATGTATGTATGTATGCATATATATGTATGTATTGAGACAGAGTTTCACTCTTGTTGCCCAGGCTGGAGTGCAGTGGCGCGATCTCGGCTCACTGCAACCTCCACCTCCCGGGTTCAAGTGATTCTCCTTCTTCAGCCTCCTGAGTAGCTGGGATTACAGGTGTCAGCCACCACGCCCAGCTAATATTTTTGTATTTTTAGTAGAGATGGGGTTTCATCATGTTGGCCAGGCTGGTCTTGAACTCCTGACCTCAGGGATCCACCCGGCTCAGCCTCCCAAAGTGCTGGGTTTACAGGCGTGAGCCACTGCACCTGGCCCTTTTAATTTTTTTTTTTTTTTTTTTACTTTTTTCTTGAGACAGAGTCTTGCTCTGTCACCCAGGCTGGAGTGCAGTGGTGTGATCTTGGCTCACTGCAACCTCTGCCTTCTGGGTTCAAGTGGTTCTCCTGCCTCAGCCTTCTGAGTAGCTGGGATTGCAGATGCCCGCCACAATGCCCAGCAAAGTTTTGTAGTTTTAGTAGAGATGGGGTTTCGCCATGTTGGCCAGGGTGGTCTCGAGCCGCTTCCCAAAGTGCTGGGATTACAGGTGTGAGTCACTGCGCTCTGACATTTATTTTTAGAGACAGCGTCTTGCTGTGTCGCCCAGGCTGGAGTGCAGTGGTGCGATCATAGCTTACTACAGGCTGGACCTCCTGAGCTCAAGTGATCCTCCCACGTCAGCCCGTTTATTTTTATTTTTTATAGACATGGGGTCTCACTCACTATTGACCAGGCTGATCTCAAACTCCCGGCCTCAAATGATCCTGCCTGGGTCTCCCAAAGTGTTAGGATTACAGGCATGAGCTGCCATGCCCAGCCCAGTTTCTCCATTCTGTTGCCATCATACTTGCTCTTACCTTCCTGATATCCCACCCATCCCTATTCCCTCCCCATACAGCTACCCTGCAGCTGTCGGTGGCATCAGACCTTATAGCTCCAGTACACTCTTTGGGACACATTTCTCTGTCTTGAACACTTCACATTCCCTTGGATACAATGTGGGCATTTGCCCTCTGGCCTCAGACATCGAAGCCTCTTACCTGGCCCAGCCTTCCCAGGCTTATACACTAAGCCTGTTGTCTGCCAGGCGTGTAATCCCAGCTGAGGTGGGCAGATGGCTTGAGCCCAGGAGTTTGAGACCAGCTGGGCAATATAGCGAGACTCCATCTCTATACACAAAAAAAGTGTGTATATATATGTATTTGTGTGTGTGTGTGTGTGTATATATATATATACACACATCTTCTATTTGACAAGGGAAGAAGAAGGTGTCTGGCATTTGTTAGGGACCTAAATAAGTTCAGAATATTGTTTAATCTCCTTGACTACCTATTTAGTTACGTATCTCTCCCACTTTGCTGATGAGAAAAACGAGGCTCAGAGAGGTGACACGCAACACCGCATAGCCTGAGGGTGGTAAAGCCAGGATTTTAACCCAGGTCTTTGGGACTCTAAAGTCCAGTCAGAATTTTTGGTGAAGTGTCTGCTCATATTTTTTGCCTGTTTTAAAAACTGAATTGTTTGTCTTCTGATTGATTTTGTAAGAGACCTTGATCATTATATATTCCAGATATGAGTCCTTTGTCGGATTCTGTTTTGTGAATATTTTCTTGATCCATGACTTGTCTTTTTTTTTTTCCCCCATCATCATCTTTTGAAGAGCTAAAGTTTTAAATCTGGTTAAAATTTAATTTGCTGATTTTTTTTTTTTTTTTTTTGAGACAGAATCTTGCTCTGTCGCCCAGGCTGGGGTACAGTGATGCAATCTCACGTCAGTGCAATCTCTGCCTCCCAGGTTCAAGCAATTCTCCTGCCTCAGCTTCCCAACTAGCTGGCATTAGAGGTGCACACCACCATGCCTGGCTAATTTTTGTATTTTTAGTAGAGATGGAGTTTCACCATATTGGCCAGGCTGGTCTTTTTTTTTTGGAGACACAGTCTCACTCT
Source organism: Piliocolobus tephrosceles (assembly GCF_002776525.5). NCBI lineage: Eukaryota > Metazoa > Chordata > Mammalia > Primates > Cercopithecidae > Piliocolobus > Piliocolobus tephrosceles. The sequence continues at coordinate 27,936,928 of NC_045450.1, read as the reverse complement.
GTGGTCTAGGTCCGAGTGCAGTGGCGCAATCTCGGCTCACTGCAACCTCTGCCATCTGGGTTCAAGGGATTCTTGTGCCTCAGCCTCCTGAGTAGCTGGGGCTACAGGCTGCCACACCCAGCTAATTTTTGTATTTTTAGTAGAGAAGGGGTTTCATCATGTTGGCCAGGCTAGTCTTGAACTCCTGACCTCAAGTGATTGGCCCGCTTCAGCCTCCCAAAGTGCTGGGATTACAGGTGTGAGCCGCTGCACCTAGCTTAATTTGTTGATTTAAAAAATCGTTTGTGCTTTTTGTGTCCTACTTAAGAAATCTTTGGGCCAGGTATAGTGGCTTATGCCTGTAATTCCAGGCTCATGCCTGTAATTCCATTTTGGGAGTCTGAGGCAGGAGGCTCAATTAAGTCTGGGAGTTGGAGACCAGCCTAGGCAACATAGCAAGACCCTGTCCCTACAAAAATTTAAAAAATTAGCCAGGCATGGTGGCTCGAGCCTGTAGTTCCAGCTACTCCATTGGGTGAGACAGGAGGATCCCTTGAGCCTAGGAGTTTGAGGCTGCAGTGAGCTCTGATTGTGCCACGGCACTCCATTCTGGGTGACAGACCAAGACTTTGTCTCTAAAGAAATGAAATAAAATAAAACAAAACAAAATAAAATGCATTTTAAAAATTAAAAACAGAGCCAGGCACGGTGGCTCACACCTGTAATCCCAGCACTTCGGGAGGCCTATATGGTGGATCACCTGAGGTCAGGAATTTGAGACCAGCCTGGACAACATGGTGAAACCCCGTCTCTACTAAAAATAAAAAACTTAGCTGGGCATGGTAGCTGATGCCTGTAATCCCAGCTACTCGGTAGGCTGAGACAGGAGAACCGCTTGAACCTGGGAGGCGGAGGTTGCAGTGAGTTGAGATTGGGCCACTGCACTCCAGCCTGGGCAACAGAAGGAGACTTGGTTTAAAAAAAAAAAAAAAATTAAAAAGAGCACTTCTGGGAGTGAAAAAGAAAATCCTTTCTCTTGATGCCTTAAGAATTGTGCTAGCTCCAAAGATAAAGCTTTTACTTTAGGCACTGGCCTCAAATTAATCTTGTAGGAACGTTTTTTTGTTTTTTTGTTTTTTTTGTTTTTGTTTTTTGTTTTTTGAGACAGAGTTTCGCTTTTGTTGCCAGGCTGGAGTGTAGTGGCACGATCTTAGCTCACTGCAAGCTCCACCTCCCAGGTTCAAGTGATTCTCTGCCTCAGCCTCCTGAGTAGCTGGGATTACAAGTGCTGGACACCACACCTGGCTAATTTTTGTATTTTTAGTAGAGATGGGGTTTCACCATGTTGGTCAGGCTGGTCTCAAACTCCTGACCTCGTCGTGATCTGCCCAACTCGGCCTCCCGAAGTCCTGGGATTACAGGCGTGAGCCACTGCACCTGGCCTTATTAATTATATTTAAGGCTATTCAAGCTTTCTTTTCTTTTCTTTTCTTTTTTTGAGACAGAATTTCACTCTGTTGCCCAGGCTGGAGTGCACCAGTGTGATCTTGGCTCACTGCAGCCTCTACCTCCCAGGTTCAAGTGAGTCTTGTGCCTCAGCCTCCCCAGTAGCTGGGACTACAGGTGCACATCACCACACCCATCTAAATTTTGTATTTTTACTAGAGACGGGGTTTTGCCATGTTTGCCAGGTTAGTCTTGAACTACTGCTGGCCTCAAGTGATCCACCTGCCTCGGCCTCCTGGGATTAGCACTTTGGAAGGCCAAGGTGGGTGGTTCACCTGAGGTCAGGAGTTCAAGACCAGCCTGTCCAACGTGGTGAAACCCTGTCTCTACTAAAAATACAAAAAATTAGCCCGGCGTGGTAGCAGGCACCTGCAATCCCCGCTACTCGGGAGGCTGAGGCAAGAAAATCGCTTGAAGGTCAGGAGATCAAGACCATCCTGGCTAACACAGTGAAACCCCATCTCTACTAAAAATTACAAAAAACTAGCCGGGCGCGGTGGCGGGCGCCTGTAGTCCCAGCTACTCGGAAGGCTGAGGCAGGAGAATGGCCTGAACCCGGGAGGCAGAGGTTGCAGTGAGCTGAGATCTGGCCACTGCACTCCAGCCTGGGCGACAGAGCGAGACTCCGTCTCCAAAAAAACAAAAAAAACAAAAAAAAAAAGAAAATCGCTTGAACCTGGGAGGCAGAGGTTGCAGTGAGTTGAGATTGCACCATTGTACTCCAGCTTGGGCAACAAGAGTGAAAATCCGTCTCAGACAAAACAAAACAAAATAAAAAGAGAGAGAAAAAAAAACCCCACAAAGTGCTGAGATTACTGGTGCGAGCCACCTTGCCTGGCCTATTCAAGTTTTCTATTTCTTTTTCTTTTCTTTTTTTTTTAAGATGGAGTCTCGCTCTGTCCCCCAGGCTGGAGTGCAGTAGTGCAATCTCGGCTCACTGCAAACTCTGCCTCCCGGGTTCACCATTTCTCCTGCCTCAGCCTCCCGAGTAGCTGGGACTACAGGCGCCCACCACCACGCCCTGCTAATTTTTTGTATTTTTAGTAGAGACGGGATTTCACTGTGTTAGCCAGGATGGTCTCAATCTCCTGACCTCGTGATCCGCCTGCCTTGGCCTCTCAAAGTGCTGGGATTACAGGCGTGAGCCACCATGCCCGGCCTTCTATTTATTCTTGAGTGAGCTTTGGTGGTTTATTATTTTTAAGGAATTTGTCCATTTTGTCTGTGTTGTTGAATTTACTGGCATAAAGTCATCTATGAAATTTCCATCAAAAATTTTACTTTTGATGGGTTCTTTGTACTTTGAACATGTCATTGGACTGCCTCTGGTTTCTGTTGTTTCAGATAAGAAGTCACTGAGCCACCGCTGGTCGGGTGCGGTGGCTCATGCCTGTAATCTCACCACTTTGGGAGTCTGAGGCAGGAGGATTGTTTGAGGCCAGAAGTTTGAGACCAGCCTGGGCAACACAGTGAGACCCCCATCTCTACAAAATAAAAGTTAAAAAAAGCCAGCTGATTGTCGATATTGATGTTTTCCTACACATGATGAGTCTTCCCAATTGCTGCTTTTATTATTTTCTCTTTGTCTTTGAACAGTTTACGATGTAGCTGGCTGTGGATCCTTACGTATTTATCCTGTGTGGCATTCTTTGAGCTTCTTGGATGTGTAGATTACTGTATTTTTTTAAAATGGATTTTGGGAAGTTTTTTTTCCATCATTTCAGCAAATATTTTTTTCTGCCCTCTCTCTTTGCTTTCCTCCTGGGACTCCTATATGCTTGTGCCTCCCACAGGTCTCTCAGTCCTCCTCCTCCTCCTCCTTCTTCTTCTTCCTTCTTCCTTCTTCCTCCTCTTCCTCTTCCTCTCCTTCCTCTGCCTTTCCCTCTCCTTCTTCTTCCCTTCTCCTCTCCTTCTTCTTTCCTCCTCCTCCTCCTTCTTTCTTCTCTCTTTTTTTGGAGACAGGGTCTTGCTCTGTTGCTCAGGTTGGAGTGCAATGGTGAAATCTCAGCTCACCTCTGCCTCTTGGGTGGTCCTCCCACCACAGCCTCCTGAGTAGCTAGGACTACAGGTGCACACCACCACTCCTGGATAATTTTTGTTTGTGTGTGTGTGTGTGTGTGTATATATATATATATATATATATTTTTTTTTTGTTTTTTGAGACGGAGCCTCACTCTGTCGCCCAGGCTGGAGTGCAGTGGTGTGATCTCGGCTCACTGCAAGCTCTGCCTCCCAGGTTCACACCATTCTCCTGCCTCAGTCTCCTGAGCAGCTGGGACTACAGGTGCCTGCCACCACACCTGGCTAATTTTTTGTATTTTTAGTAGAGACAGGATTTCTCCCTGGTCTCGATCTCCTGACCTCGAGATCTGCCCGCCTCAGCCTCCCAAAGTGCTGGGATTACAGGCGTCAGCCACCGCACCAGGCCAATTTTTGTATTTTTTGTAGAGACAGGGATTCACCATGTTAGCCAGGCTGGTCTTGAACTTCTGAGCTCAAGCAATCTGCCCACCTCAGCCTTCCAAAGTGCTATTCATTTTTCTTTGCTTTTTCTTCTCTTTCTTCTTTACTTTGGATGGGATGGTTGTTCTTTCCTTTTCTTTGTTGTTTTCTTTTGAGATGGAGTTTCGCTCTTATTGCCCAGGCCGGAGTACAATGGCACCATCTCTGCTCACCACAACCTCCGCCTCCCGGGTTCAAGTGATTCTTCTGCCTCAACCTCCTGAGTAGCTGGAATTATAGACATGCACCACCACGCCCGGCTAATTTTGTATTTTTCGTAGAGAAGGGGTTTCACCATGTTGGTTAGGCTGGTCTCAAACTCCTGACCTCAGGTAATCCACCCACCTTGGCCTCCCAAAGTGCTGGGATTACAGTAGTGAGCCACCACGCCAGCCCCCACTTTTTTTTTTTTTTTTTTTTTGGTGACAGAGTCTTGTTCTGTCGCTCATGCTGGAGTGCAGTGCAGTGCAGTGGTGCAATCTCAGCTCACTGCAACCTCCGCTTCCTGGGTTCAAGTGATCCTCCAACCGCAGCCTCCTGAATAGCTGGGACTACAGGTGCATACCACCATCCCTGGCCAATTTTTGTATTTATTTATTTATTGGAGACAAAGTCTCGCTCTTGTCACCCGGGCTGGAGTGCAATGGCGAGATCTCAGCTCACTGCAACCTCCGCCTCCCGGGTTCAAGTGATTTTCCTGCCTCAGCCTCCTGAGTAGCTGGGATTACAGGCACCTGCCTCCACACCCGGCTAACTTTTGCATTTTTAGTAGAGGTGGGGTTTCGCCATGTTGTCCAGGCTGGTCTCAAATTCCTGACCTTAGGTGATCTGCCTGCCTCAGCCTCCCGAAGTGCTGGGATTATAGGTGGGAGCCATCACGCCCGGCCAATTTTTGTATTTTTTGTAGGGACAGGGTTTCACCATGTTGGCTAGGCTGGTCTTGAATTCCTGAGCTCAAGCAATCTGCCCACCTCAGCCTTCCAAAGTGCTCTTCATTTTTTTTTGCCTTTTCTCCACTTCTTTAGTTTGGATGGTTGTTTTTCTTTTCTTTTTCTTTTCTTTTTTTTTTTTGAGATAAGGTCTTGCTCTGTTGCCTAGGCTGGAGTGCAGTAGTGCATTCATGGCTCACTGTAGCCTCAATCTTCTGTGCTCAAGCCATCCTCCCACCTCAGCCTCCCAAGTAGCTGAGACTACAGGTATGCACCACCACACTTGGCTGAGTTTATTTATGTATTTTTTTTTTGGTAGAGATGGGGTCTTGCTATGTTGCAGAAGCTGGTCTCGAACTCCTGGGCTCAAGGGATCCTCCTACTTTGGCCTCCCAAATCACTGGCATTACAGGCATGAGCCGCAGCACCTGGCCCAGCTTGGCTAGTTTCTGTTGATCTTCAAGTTCACTAATTCTGTCTTCTGTCACCTCAAGTCTATTGTTAAACTCCTTTAGTGAATTTTTCATTTCAGTTACTGTTCTTTTCAACTCTGGAATTCCCTTCCCTTTTCTTTTTTTGTAACCAGTCAAACCATATGTGTGTGTATATATGTGTGTGTGTGTGTGTGTGTGTGTGTGTATATTTTTTTTTCTTTTTGAGATGGAGTCTTGCTCTGTCGCCCAGGCTGGAGTGCTAGAGTGCAGTGGCGTGATCTCAGCTCACTGCAACCTCTACCTCCCGGGTTCAAGCAATTTTCTGCCTCAGCCTCCTGAGTAGCTAGGATTACAGGCACCCACCACCACACCTGGCTAATATTTTTGTATTTTTAGTAGAGATGGGGTTTCACCATCTTGTCCAGGCTGGTATTGAACTCCTGACCTCGTAATCCACCCGCCTGGGCCTCCCAAAGTGCTAGCATTACAGGCGTGAGCAACCGCGCCCGGCCTCCAGTCAAACCATTACAGTTCAGTGGCATTAAGTACATTCACAATGTTATGCAACCCTCATAACTTTCCATTTGCAGAACTACTTTTTCATCATTTCAAACAGAAACTCTACCTATTAAACAATAACTCCCCATTCCCCCATCTCCCCAGCTTCTGATAACCTCTATTCTTCCTGTCTCTATGAATTTTCCTACTCTAGGTACCTCATATAAGTGGAATCATACAATATTTGTCTTTTTGTGTCTGGTTTATTTCACTTAACATAGTGTTTTCAAGGTTCATCCATTGTTGTAGCATGTATTAGAATTTCATTCCTTTTTAAAAAAATTATTTATGGCCGGGTGCAGTGGTTCACACCTGTAGTCCCAGGACTTTGGGAGGCTGAGGCAGGAGGATCACTTGAATCTAGGAATTCAAGATCAGCCTCGGCAACATGGCTAGACCCCATCTCTACAAAAAAGATTAGCTGAACGTCATGGCACACATTTGTAGTCCCAGCTACCTGGGAGGCTGAGGTGGGAGATCACCTGAGCCCAGGGAGGTTAAGGTTGCAGTGAGCTGTGACTGCACCACTACACCCAAGCCTGGTTGACAGTGAGACCTTGTCTCAAAACAATAAAACGAAGTAAAATAATTTCTACCCCCTTATCAAGATTCTCTGTTTTTGATTCATTGTCATCACACTTTCCTTTTGAGTCTTTAAACATGGTTTACTTGAGTTCTGTGAATGTGTTTTTATTACTTTTAAAATTTTTTATTTTTATTTTATTTTATTTTTGAGACGAAGTCTCACTTTTGTCCCCCAGACTGGAGTGTAGTGGTGCAATCTCACCTCACTGCAACCTCTGCCTCCCAGGTTCAAGCGATTCTCTTGCCTCAGCCTCCCAAGTAGCTAGGATTACAGGTGCCTGCCACCACACCCAGCTAATTTTTTTTTTTCTTTTTTTGAGATGGAGTCTCGCTCTGTTGCCCAGGCTGGAGTGCAGTGGCACAATCTCGGCTCACTGCAAGCTCCGCCTCCTGGGTTCATGCCATTCTCCTGCCTCAGCCTCCCGAGTAGCTGGGATTACAGGCTCCTGCCACCATGCCTGGCTAATTTTTTGTATTTTTAGTACGGACAGGGTTTCACCATGTTAGCCAGGATGGTCTCGATCTCCTGGTCTTGTGATCCACCTGCCTCGGCCTCCTAAAGTGTTGGAATTACAGGTGTGAGCCACCACGCCCAGCCAATTTTTGTATTTTTAATAGAGATGGGGTTTCACCATGTTGGCCAGGCTGGTCTCGAACTCCTGACCTCAGGTGATCCGCCCGTCTCGGCCTCCCAAAGTGCTGGGATTATAGGCGTGAGCCACCGCACCTGGCCTTTTTTTTTTTTTTTTTTTTTGAGACGGAGTCTCTCTATGTTGCCCAAGCTGGAGTGCAGTGGTGCCATCTCGGCTCACCGCAACCTCTGCCTCCCGGGTCCAAGCGATTCTCCTGCCTTAGCCTCCTTAGTAGCCCAAGCTACCCATATGCTCTAGGCTGACCCTAAGGCTGCAAGCACAGAAAAGATCCCGAAGGACCAGACCTGGCTGACTGAAAAATAGCCTGAACTTTGTGCTCTACCAAGTGTGCACCACCATGCCTGACTCATTTTTGTATTTTTAGTAGAGATGGAGTTTCACCATGCTGGTGAGGCTGGTCTTGAACTCCTGACCTCATGATCCTCCTGCCTCAGCCTCCCAAAGTGCTGGGATTACAGGCGTGAGCCACCACGCCTGGCTATTTTTATTTTTATTTTTTTTGAGATGGAGTCACGCTGTCACCCGGGCTGGTGTGAAGTGGCACGATCTCAGCTCACTGCAGCCTCCACCTCTCAGTTCAAGCAGTTCTCCTGCCTTAGTCCCCCGAGTAGCTGGAATTACAGGCATGTGCCACCACGCCCGGCTATTTTTGTCTTTTTTTTTTTTTTTGAGTCCGAGTCTTGCTCTGTTGCCCAGGCTGGAGTGCAGTGGCGTGATCTCAGCTCACTGTAAGCACCACCTCCCGGGTTCATGCCATTCTCCTGCCTCAGCCTCCCAAGTAGCTGAGACTACAGGTGCCCGCCACCACACCCGGCTAATTTTTTGTATTTTTAGTAGAGACGGGGTTTCATCATGTTAGCCAGGATGGTCTCGATCTCCTGACCTCATGAACCACCTGCCTCGGCCTCCCAAAGTGCTGGGATTACAGGCATGAGCCACCGCGCCCAGCCACGCCCAGCTAATTTTTGTATTTTTACTAGAGACGGGGGTTTCACCATGTTGGCCAGGCTGGTCTCGAACACCTAACTTCAGGTGATACACCCGGCTCGGCCTCCCAAAGTGCTGGGATTACAGGTGTGAGCTACCGCATCTGGCCATGAATGTGTTTTTAACAACTGCTCAGTCTTTGTCTTGCTATATGCAACATCTGGGGATGATCAGTGACTTTCCACTGCTTACTTTTTTCCCCTTGCGTTTGAACTGGATTCTAATGCCCTCCATAGGCGGTTGTTGTCATTGCTTTGTGTTTGTTTTATAATTTGCCTTGGTGTGTGCCTACTGGTGTCTCTGCCTCATTTTTAAAAATTCTTGTTTTTGTTTTCAAGTTTGAATTCTTAGGAATACCCCTGTGTCTGTGTAGCCTTAGGTCAGCCAGATAGAGGCTGGGCTCACTCACCTTGAGCCAAGGAGAGTTCCGTCCTCTGCCAGTGGATCTGGGTGTGGGTGGGAGAGCACAAAGTTCAGGCTATTTTTCAGTCAGCCAGGTCTGGTCCTTTGGGATCTTTTCTGTGCTTGCAGCCTTAGGGTCAGCCTAGAACGTATGGGTAGCTTGGGCTGTCTCTGCTTTCTGCTGCAAATGAAACTAATATGTGTGACCCAATTACAAATACATCAGGTTCCTACTCGCTTGCCACTAAAATTGTCACTTGCACTGACATTGCTGGGCATGGGTATCGTCCCTTTCTCCCAATCAAATGAGCTCCCTTTGGCAGTAAAGCTGCCAGCCCTTAAGGTGTGCCCACCGTGGCAGAACCTCTGCAGCTATCCAGCTGGGAGTGGGGAGAGGGGGAGCCGTCCTGGCAAGAACACTACAGAACCCTCCACTGTTCTCACTCAGAGGTGAGCAGTTTTCAAGCATATATATGCCTCTGAGACTGCTATAAGTCTTTCTTTGTTTTTCTAAAATGTAATTACTTGTGTGTGTGTGTGTGTGGAGACAGAGTCTCACCATGTTGTCCAGGCTGGCCTCAAACTCCTGGTCTCAAGCGATCCTGCTGCCTTGGCCTCCCACAGTGCTGGGATTACAGGGGTGCACCCCACACCTGGCCTAAGGGCTTTCTTTTCACCTTTGTTAGTCATGACCAGAATTGCCCCTAGTCTGGTTAATTTGGCCCCACAACTGAGCAGCCTGCTTCTGAGTCCTCTACAGGATGCCTCTATGCTCGGTGGTCTTTTTTTTTTTTTTTTTTTTTTGAGACGGAGTCTCACTCTGTCGCCCAGGCTAGAGTGCAGTGGCACAATCTTAGCTCACTGCAACCTCTGTATCCTGGGTTCAAGTGATTATCCTGCCTCAGCCTCCCAAGTAGCTGGGACTACAGGAGTGTGCCACCACACCTGGCTATTTTTTTTTGTATTTTCAGTAGAGATGGGGTTTTGCCACATCGGCCAGGCTGGTCTCGAACTTCTGACCTTGTGATCGCCCACCTCGGCCTCCTGAAGTGTTGGGATTACAGGCATGAGCCGCCATGCCCGGTCAACAGAAGGGAAAAATTCATTACCATGAAATGTCTGAAATTGCAGTGGGAAGAAAACATACCCCAGGTGAGTGTCGAACTCACAACCTTGGCATCACCCACACATATACTGCTATATAAGTACCAAGCGCTAACCGATTGAGCCACAGGAGCACGTGGTGGTCTTTCCACTCTGGTTGGTAAACCCTGTGCTAGCCTTGCCCGGTCTGAGCCCTGGGATTGTCCTGTCTGTTCTTTTCCGGTGGTCATTCTGCGGGCTCCCACACGGGCCGCACAGTGCTCAGCTGGGCTGTGGCCCCTCTGCAGATGGCTGGACCTCTCCATGCATTCCTTATTACTCTGCCTTGCGAATCCCACCTGCCTTGGCCTGTCTGAAATCCAGTCTCTATCTCCTCCACTTGGGGAGACTGTTGGACCCTGTGAGTCCCTTTCCTGTGCTACGGCCTGGAAATTCTCTCCAGATGGGAAGCTGGGCAGTCCTAGGATTCATCTCCTTTGTTTCTCATTTCTCAGTGCTCACTGCCCTGTGCTGCTGGTGTGCAGTGTCTGAAAGGCCAAGATTTTGGGTGGACTTTTACTTGTTTAAGATAGGTAGGTATATCTGGCCGGCGTTACTCCTTTGTGGTTGGAAGACCCCATTTAGACATGTTTTTTTTTTTTTTTTAAGACGGAGTCTCACTCTGTCACCCAGGCTGGAGTGCAGTGGCACGATCTCGACTTACTGCAACCTCTGCCTCCCAGGTTCAAGTAATTCTCCTGACTCAGCCCTCAACCTTCCAAGTAGCTGGGATTACAGGCATGTGCCACCATGCCCAGCTAATTTTTGTATTTTTAGTAGAGATGGGGTTTCACCATGCTGGCCAGGCTGGTCTCAAACTCCCGACCTTGTGATCTACCTGCCTTGGCCTCCCAAAGTGCTGGGATTACAAGCGTGAGCCACCGTGCCTGGACTTTTTTTTTTTTTTTTAATTAGAGACAGGGTCTCCCTGTGTTGCCCAGGCTGGTCTTGAACTCCTCGGCCCAAGCAAGCCTCCTAAAGTGTTGGGATTACAGGCATGAGCCCCTGCACCCGGCCTTAGACTTTTCTTTTTTTTTTTTTTTTTTGAGATGGAGTCTTACTCTGTTGCCCTGGCTGGGGTACAATGGCACGATCTCAGCTTACTGCAACCTCTGCCTCCCGGGTTCAAGAGTTTCTCCAGCCTCAGCCTTCTGTATAGCTGAGATCACAGATGCCCACCACCACACTCAGCTAATTTTTGTATATATATATTTTTTATTTATTTTCTTTTTTTTTGAGACAAAGTGTAGCTCTGTCGCCCAGGCTGGAATGCAGTGACACACTCTTGGCTCACTGCAACTTCAGCCTCCCAGGTTCAAGTGATTCTCCTGCCTCAGACTTCCGAGTAGCTGGGATTATAGGCGCCCACCACCATGCTCGGTTAATTTTTGCATTTTTAGTAGAGACAGGGTTTTGCCAAGTTGGCAAGGCTGGTCTCAAACTCCTGACCTCAGGTAATCCGCCCACTTTGGCCTCCCAAAGTGCTGGGATTACAGGTGTGAGTCACCGCGCCCGGCCTAATTTTTGTATTTTTAGTAGTGACAAGGTTTTGCCGTGTTGGCCAGGAGGGCCTCAAACTCCTGACTTCAAGTGATCTGCCCACCTCAGCCTTCCAAAGTGCTGGGATTACAGGTGTGAGCCCCGAGCCCAGCCTAGACTTTTCAATTACACTATGCTGTGTCCCATCCCAGCCCAACCCTGCCTGGTGCCCCAGCATCCCTGGCAGCAGAGAAGGTTGAAGGGGAAGCTTCTGATTTTCCATAAATCTCGCTGAAGTTCTTCAGGGAGGTCAGCAGGGGGCACCATTCTCTGTGCTCATGCACTCGTGCAACGCGGACTGGCAGCAGGTGTGAGGAAGGGCAGGGATGGAGCCTGGCCTTGAATGTCACAGCCATGAGATTTCTGTGACCCTTCTGCCACCAACTTGTCTGGTATCCACGAGGAGGCAGGACATGTGACACCTACCTGGGTCCCCTGGAATGTCTGTCTTCGAGACTTTGGTCTGGTTGTTCCTGAAGTTGCCTTTGGTATAATAACATCTAACATTTAGTAAACATGAAAAATGTGCACTAGGCTAGGTTTCGTATATCGTAGTCCTTGTGATATGATTGTCATGCAGGTGTAGACCCTTTAGTAGCTAGAATGTGGGGCCTTCTGGGGTTTCCTGAAGGAGTAGCCAGAGTAACCAGGGTGGGAGGGCTTGGGGGAGTTCCTTGGGCCATTGGCTAATTACCAAGAGGCACAGAAAGATTTCAATATTTTAGCAACTGGGAGGCTGGGCAAGGTGGCTCATGCCTGTAATCCCAGCACTTTGGGAGGCCATGGCAGGAGGATCACTTAAGCCCACAAGTTTGAGACCAGCCTAGGCAACGTAATGACACCCCCGTCTATTCAAAAAATTTCAAGAAGTGGCACACGCTGTAGTCCCAGCTGCTCTGGAGGCTGAGACAGGAGAATCAATTGAGCCCAGGAGTTTGCAATTACCACTTCACTTCAGCCTGGGCAATGTAGTAAGACCCTGTCTCTAAAAATAAGTAAATAAATAAATACCTTCTTGAAACAGTTGTATTGAGGCTTTTTCTTTCTTTTTCCTTTTCAGCAAGCGCCTTTTGGAAAGTATTTATTTTGGTCGGGCGTGGTGGCTCACGCCTCAGCCTCCCAAGTAGCAGGGATTACAGGCGTGTACCACCATACCCATCTAATTTTTGTATTTGTAGTAGAGACGGGGTTTCACCATGTTGGCCAGGCTGGTCTTGAACTCCTGACCTCAAATGCTCCACCTGTCTCGGCCTCCCAAAGTGCTGGGGTTACAGGCGTGAGCCACTGAGCCTGACAAAGTCTACTCTTACTCTTAAAAAAAAAAAAAAGAGGCCAGGCGCCATGGCTCACGCCTATAATCCCAGCACTTTGAGAGGCTGAGGTGGGTGGATCACAAGGTCAGGAGATCAAGACCAGCCTGGTAAACATGGTAAAACCCCATCTCTACTAAAAATAAAAAAAATTAGCCGGACATGGTGGCAGGTGCCTGTAATCCCAGCTACTCAGGAGGCTGAGGCAGGAGAATTGCTTGAACCTAGGAGGTGGAGGTTGCAGTGAGCCAAGATTGCACCACTACTGCCTAGCCTGGGCAACAGAGTGAGATCCTCTCTCAAAAAAAAAAAAAATAAGGCCGGGTGCGGTGGCTCACGCCTGTAATCCCAGCACTTTGGGAGGTCGAGGCGGGCAGATCACCTGAAGTTCAAGATCAGTCTGGTCAACATGATGAAATCCTGTTTCTACTAAAAATAAAAAATTAGCTGGGCGTGGTAGCATGCACTCGTAGTCCCAGCTACTCAGGAGGCTGAGACAGGAGAATTGCTTGAACATGGGAGGCAGTGGTTGCAGCGAGCCAAGATTGTGCCACTGCACTCTAGCCTGGGCCATAGAGGGAGACTCCATCTCAAAATAAATAAATAGGCCGGGCGCGGTGGCTCAAACCTGTAATCCCAGCACTTTGGGAGGCCGAGACGGGCGGATCACGAGGTCAGGAGATCGAAACCATCCTGGCTAACACAGTGAAACCCCGTCTCTACTAAAAAATACAAAAAACTAGCCGGACGAGGTGGCGAGCGCCTGTAGTCCCAGCTACTCGGGAGGCTGAGGCAGGAGAATGGCGTGAACCCGGGAGGCGGAGTTTGCAGTGAGCTGAGATCCGGCCACTGCACTCCAGCCTGGGCGACAGAGCGAGACTCTGCCTCAAATAAATAAATAAATAAATAAATAAATAAATAAATAAATAAATATAAATAAAATAAAATAAAGTCTACTCTTACTCTTAAAAAAAAAAAAAAAAAAAAAGGCCGGGCATGGTGGCTCACGCCTGTAATCCCAGCACTTTGGGAGGCCAGGGTGGGCGAATCACGAGGTCAGGAGATCGAGACCATCCTGGCCAACATGGTGAAACTCCGTCTCCACTAAAAATACAAAAATTAGCTGGGCATGGTGGTGCGTGCCAGTAATCCCAGCTACTCAGGAGGCTGAGGTAGGAGAATCGTTTAAACTAGGGGAGTCAGGGCCGGGCACGGTGGCTCACGCCTGTAATCCCAGCACTTTGGGAGGCCGAGGCGGGCGGATCACGAGGTCAGGAGATCGAGACCATCCTGGCTAACACGGTGAAACCCCGTCTCTACTAAAAATGCAAAAAATTAGCCGGGCGTGGCAGCGGGCGCCTGTAGTCCCAGCTAATCGGGAGGCTGAGGCAGGAGAATGGCGTGAACTCAGGAGGCAGAGCTTGCAGTGAGCCGAGATCGCACCACTGCACTCCAGCCTGGGAG
>NC_045450.1:27906971-27922837 GCF_002776525.5 Piliocolobus tephrosceles | reverse complement strand
AAAAAAAAAAAAAAAACTAGGGGAGTCGGAGGTTGCTGTGAGCCAAGATGGCGCCACTGCACTCCAGCCTGGTAACAGAGTGAGACTCTGTCTCAAAAAAAGAGGCCAAGCACAGTGGCCCAGGCCTGTAATCCCAGCACTTTGGGAGGCGGAGGCAGGTGGATAACGAGGTCAGGAGATGGACACCATCCTGGCCAACATGGTGAAACCCCGTCTCTACTAAAAATACCAAAATTAGCTGGGCATGGTGGTACGTGCCTGTAATCCCAGCTACTTGGGAGGCTGAGGCAGGGAAATCGCTTGCACCAGGGAGTCAGAGGTTGCAGTGGGCTGAGATTGCTTCATTGTACTCCAGCCTGACAACAGAGCAAGACTCTGTCTCAAAAAAAAGGAAATCCTCCTGCCTCAGCTCCTGAGTAGCTGAGATTACAGATGTGAGCTACCACATCTAGCTCTAATTTAAGTTTAAGTATTCACATATGGCTAGTGGTTATCTATTGGAACACGCAGTTCTAGAGGCTTCTCCTTATGGAGAAATGGGTATGGTTAAAGGAGGCTACAAGGAACGCTGAAGCCCTAAGAGACTAGCAACTGTGGGAGCCTGTTACTGTTTCTAGGACTGATGGGGTAACAGGAAGAAACTGTTACTGAAACTCATTAAAACCTGGGGATGTAGCAGAAGGGATCACTTGACAGGTGCTCTGATGTGGGTGGGGAGATGAAGCCACTGCCAGAGACTTGAGGCACAGCAGGAAGGGAGCAGAATAGAAATGTCCCGACTGTCCTCCCCCTTGCAGCTCCAGCCGGTCCTCCCTTTAGCTAAACTCAGGTGAAATCCAGGCCAGCACGGTGGCTCACTCTTGTAATCCCAGCACTTTGGGAGGCCCAGGCGGGAAGTTTGAGACGAGCCTGGCCAACATGGCAAAACCCCATCTCTATTTAAAAATACAAAAAAATTAGTTAGGCGTGGTGGCGGGCGCCTGTAATCCCAGCTATTTGAAAGGCTGAGGCAGAAGAATTGCTTGAAATGGGGAGGCGGAGGTTGCAGTGAGCTAAGATCCTGCCACTGCACTCCAGCCTGGGCAACAGAGCGTGATTCCATCTCAAAACAAAACAAAAAACAGAGGGTGGGGGAACCTCCAGGGCAGAGGGTAGAGCTGAGAATAGGTCTGGGTAGATGATGACCAACCCAGAGCCATAAACCCCAAAACATCACCTCTGAACCCCAAGGCTCTGAGGAACCCTGTCTGAAACCACTTTTTAGGTGGGACACATCTAACTGAATGGAAACGGAACTGAACAGATACGAGGGCGGAGGGACCCCCGGAGGTCCCTTCTGAGGGATCTTTGCTTAGTTCTGTTCTTTTCTTTTCCTTTTTCTTTTCTTTCTTTCTCTCTCTTTCTCTCTCTTCCTTTCCTCTTTCTTTCTTTTTTATTTTTAACCGAGTCTCGCTCTGTCACCCAGACTGGAGAGTACAGTGGCATGATCTTGCCTCACTGCAACCTCCGCCTCCCGGGTTCAAACGATTCTCCTGCCTCAGCCTCCCTAGTAGCTGGGATTATAGGTGCCTGGCACCACGCCCAGCTAATTTTTGTATTTTTAGTAGAGACAGGGTTTTGCCAAGTTGGCAAGGCTGGTCTCAAACTCCTGACCTCAGGTAATACGCCCACCTTGGCCTCCCAAAGTGCTGGGATTACAGGTGTGAGCCACCGCTCCGGGCCTTTGCTGAGTTCTTTTTTTTTTTTTTTGAGACGGAGTCTTGCTCTGTCACCCGGGTTGGAGTGCTGTGGCCGGATCTCAGCTCACTGCAAGCTCTGCCTCCCGGGTTTACGCCATTCTCCTGCCTCAGCTTCCCGAGTAGCTGGGACTACAGGCGCCCGCCACCTCGCCCAGCTAGTTTTTTGTAGTTTTTAGTAGAGACGGGGTTTCACCGAGTTAGCCAGGATGGTCTCGATCTCCTGACCTCGTGATCCGCCTGTCTTAGCCTCCCAAAGTGCTGGGATTACAGGCTTGAGCCACCGCGCCCAGCTTTGCTGAGTTCTTAAAGACTGAGATGGGAAAAGAAAAACAGTAAACTCTGTGCCAAGCTTTGTCGTGAGCTGGGTAATTTCACTATTTTCTTGTTTAACTTTATGAGTGTCCTGGAGAGGGCAGCACCATTACCTTTACTTTAGAGCTAGGACAGGGACAGTCCATGGCACCTATCCACTGAGGAATGGAGTCAGTCCTCCAATGGAGGGAGGCCGATTGAGGTGTGATACTGAGTGCCCTATCAGTTGTTCAAGGGCTGGGGCAGATCTAATGTTGTGTCTGTACTGGCCGATACTTAGGTGGCCAGGGCCCCAGCTTTGGAAACCTGTAATGGCTGCTACCACCTCTGGCTTTGCTGGGTGCATACATCTGCCCAGACTCAATGTGTTGCAATCCCATGCAACCTCCAGGCCCACACTGAGAATCAAGAATTGTGGACTGTTGATTCTCCAGATCTTCTCAAAAGCCCAGCTACTTGCTGGGTACAGTGGCTCACATCTGTAATCCCAGCAATTTGGGAGGCCGAGGCGGGCGGATCACTTGAGGTTAGAAGTTCGAGACCAGTGTGGCCAACATAGTGAAACCCCATCTCTACTAAAAATACAGAAATTACCTACCTGGGTGTGGCAGCGGGCACCTTTAGTCCCAGCTACTCGGGAGGCTGAGGCAGGAGAATCGCTTGAACCCGGGAGACGGAGGTTGCAGTCAGCCGAGATCGTGCCACTGCACTCCAGCCTTGGTGATAGAGCTAGACTCTCTCTCAAGGCTTGAGGGCTGAGTGAACACTCCTTAAGTCCTCTATTTCCAGTTATAGCCACTGGTTGACTTAGATCAACAGGAGTCTATATGGACTACTCTAATGGAGTGCAAAAAGATCTGAACTAGGACCTCGTTGTGATTCTGACCCTACCCCTTACCAGCTATGTGACCTTGGGCAAGACACAGAGTCTGTCTGAGCTGTCACTACCCTCTGTAAGTGAAGTGGCACTCCTTTTTTTTTTGAGACGGAGTTTTGCTCTGTCGCCCAGGCTAGAGTGCAGTGGCGAGATCTTGGTTCACTGCAAGCTCCGCCTCCCGGGTTTACGCCATTCTCCTGCCTCAGCCTCCCAAGTAGCTGGGACTACAGGCGCCTGCCACCACACCAGGCTACTTTTTTGTATTTTTAGTAGAGACAGGGTTTCACTGTGTTAGCTAGGATGGTCTCAATCTCCTGACCTCGTGATCTGCCCACCTTGGCCTCCCAAAGTGTTGGGATTACAGGCTTGAGCCACTGCACCTAGCCAGTGGCACTCACTTCTTGTTGGTCCTCTTCTCCTAATTGACACACATTCATTTTTTAAAAATTTAAGATAGGGTCTTGTTCTGTCGCCCAGGTTGAATTGCAGTGGCATAATCCTATCTCACTACAAACTCAAACTGCTGAGCTCAAGCAATCCTCCCACTTCAGCCTCCCGAGTAGCTGGGACCACAGGCACGTGCCCCCGTGCCTGGCTAATTTTTAAAATTTTAAGTAGAGATAGGGACTCACTGTGTTGCTGTGTTGCCCAGGCTGGTCTCAAACTCCTGGACTCAAGTGATCCTCCCACCTCGGCCTCCAAAAGTGTTAGCGTTACAGGTATGAGCCACAGTGCCTGGTGACACTCACTCATAAGTTGAGTTCACACAGATCCCTGGCTTTAAATATCATCCAAATGTTGATGTCCCCCAAGTTTTCATCTTCACTGCAGACCTCTTCTGTGAGCTTCAGAACTGCTCACTTGAAACTTCCCCTTGGGTGTCTGTCAGGCAACACAAACTTAACATGTCCCAACATGAACTTTTTTTTTTTTGAGACATAATCTTGCTCTGTTGCCCAGTCCAGAATGCAGTGGCCTGATCTTGGCTCACTGCAACCTCTGCCTCCCAGGTTCAAGTGATTCTCCTGCCTCAGCCTCTCGAGTAGCTATGATTACAGGTGCGTGCCACCATGCCCAGCTACTTTTTTGTATTTTTAGTAGAGACAGGGTTTCACCATGTTGGCCAGGCTGGTCCCAAACTCCTGAGCTCAAGCGATCTGCCTGCCTCTGCCTCCCAAAGTGGTGGGATTACAGGTGTAAGCCACTGTGCCCGGCCCCAAAGGAACTCTTTATCTTCTCCCCCATACCTGCTCCTCATGAGGCCTTCCCATATCAGAATACAACAATTCTACTCTTACAGTTCGTGTGGCTGAAAACCTTGGTGGTATCCCCAGTCCTCTCTCACACATCCCCAGATCCAATCTGTCAAGAAACCCGGTGATCACTTGAGCCCAGAAGTTCGAGACCAACCTGGGCAACATAACAAGACCCTGTCTCTACAAAAAATACAAAAATTAGTGGCAGGGCGCGGTGGCTTATGCCTCTAATCCCAGCACTTTGGGAGGCCGAGGCAGGCAGATCATGAGGTCAAGAGATTGAGACAATCCTGGCCAACATGGTGAAACCCCTTCTCTACTAAAAGTACAAAAATTAGCTGGGCATCGTGGCATGTGCCTGTAGTCTCAGCTACTTGGGAGGCTGAGGCAAGAGAATCACTTGAACCAGGGAGGCAGAGGTTGCAGTGAGCTGAGATTGTGCCACTGCACTCCAGCCTGGTGACAAAGCGAGACTCTGTATCAAAAAAAAAAAAAAAAAAATAGCTGGGCATGGTGGCACACACCTGTGGTCCCTGCTACTACTCAGGAGGCTGAGGTGGGAGGGTCACTTGAGCCCAGAAGTTGAGGCTGCAGTGAGCCATAATTGCACCAGTGCACTCCAGTCTGGGCCACAGAGCGAAACTCTGTCTCTAGAAAACAGAACAAAACAAAGTTGAAGCTCTCTAAACTCTACACACTGACTCAGAGCGAAAGTGCTAATAATGACCTAAAGCATGCCCTATGGCCGCCTTTCCTCTCTGACCTTGCTTTTCATGCACTCTGCTCCAGCCGTACTGACCTCCTCGGGCTTCCCAGAACACTCCAAGCAGGACCCAGTTTAGGGGACATCTGAGGGGAGACTTGAGGGAAGAGAGGGAGTCAGCCCTGCAGTGTTCAGGGGGAGCCCACAGACTAACAAAGCCGTGGTCATGTGACTAAGTTTCCACCAATAAGTACTTGTAGTCAAAAAGGAAGAAACACAGTAGTTCCTCAGAGAAGGTCAGTATTTCCTGACACTCACTTCTAAAATTAATTTTCATGTAAGAACATATTTCATGCCAGTTGATGTCATGGATATAATGGCTGATGGGCAACACACCACTCCTGAGGAACGGCTTGGGCACTGGAGTCAGACAGACCAGCCTGAAGGCAGCCACCACTCACTGTGTACCCTTGGGAACATTTCTGAGTCTCAGTTTTCCTCACCTTTAAAATGGGCATAGTAAAAGAAAAAGAAGAGCCAGGCATGGTGGCACAGTCCGGTAATCCCAGCTACTCAGGAGGCAGAGGCAGTAGGAGTTTGAGGCCATCCTGGGGAACATAGGGAGACCCTGTCTCTCTAGATTTAAAAAATATATTAAAAAATAAAAGTAAAGAAAAATGGGCATAGAGTATGTATCTCACAGCATTATTAAATTGTTCCTTAATTCCACAAATATTTGTTGAACACCAACCATGTGTCCGGCATAGGATTGTGACAATGAATGAAATCAAGGGCCAGTCACTTGTCCTCTTGGAGGTAGCCTTCTCTGGAGTGAGACAGACTCTACATATGTAGGAAGCAGGCATCATGGAGAAACATCACGCGGGAAAGTGGGGGAAGGAAGTGCTCCTTTCTACAGGCTGATGTCTCTGAGAAGGGGACATCTGAGGGGAGACTTGAGGGAAGAGAGGGAGTCAGCCATGCAATGTTAATGGGGAATCCCACGGACTAACAAAACCATGGTCATGTGACTAAGTTTCCACCAATAGAATGTGAGGAGGTGATGTGTGTGACTTCTTGTCTTCAGCCCTAGGAAGTAGGCCAGCTCCATACTCTCCCTTCCTGCTGGCTGGAGATCCCCACAACAGATTGAAACGTGCAGGTGACAAACGGTGCCCTACTGTATGGCAGAACAGTGATGAGGAAGGGACCTTGGTTCCTGAACAATGAGAGAAGCAGAGCTCCCTCCCTAACTACCACCACTTCACTTGAACATGTCTCTTCTTTTGTTTATTTATTTATTTGCTTTTTGCAGACACATCTCTTCTTCTTCTGTTTTTTTTTTTTTTTTTTTTTTTTTTTTTGATACAGAGTCTCACTCTGTACCAGGCTGGAGTGCAGTGGAGCGAGCTCGGCTCACTGCAACCTCTGCCTCCTGGGTTCAGACTATTCTCCTGCCTCAGCCTCCTGTCTCGAATTCCTGACCTCGTGATTCACCTGCCTTGGCCTCCCAAAGTGCTGGGATTACAGGCGTGAGCCACCGCGCCCAGCTTTATTTTTTTAAATTTTGTATTCTTGAGACGGAGTCTCACATTGTCACCCAGGGTGGAGTGCAATGGCAGGATCTTGGCTCACGGCAACCTCCACCTCCCAGGTTGAAGCGATTTTCCTGTCTCAGCCTCCCAAGTAGCTGGGATTACAGGCGCCTGCCACCATACCAGGCTAAGTTTTGTATGTTTAGTAGATGGGGTTTCGCTATGTTGGCCAGGCCGATCTCAAACTCCTGATCTCAGGTGATCTGCCTGCCTTGGTCTCCCAAAGTGCTAGGATTACAGGCATGAGCCACCACGCCTGGCAGTTTTCTGGGATAATTTATTAACTTTTTATTCCAACACTTTCTGTTTGTGTTTGTACAGATGAGGCCTTGCTATATTACCCAGGCTGGTCTTGAACTTCTGGCCTCAAGCCGTTCTCCTTGGCCTCCTAAACTGCAGGGATTACAGGAGTGAGCTACTGTGCCAGGCTTCTTTATTCTAATGCTTTTTGTAATTCAGCATCATGACTTTAATTTCTAAGAATTCAGTCTTTGCTCTATTTATTTATTTATTTGAGATGGAGTCTCGCTCTATTGCCCAGGCTGGAGTGCAGTGGCATGATCTTGGCTCTCTGCAACCTCCTCCTCCTGGGTTCAAGCGATCCTCCTGCCTCAGCCCCCAGAGTAGCTGGGACTACAGGTGCCTGCCACCACACCCGCCTAAATTTTTTTTTTTTTTGTATTTTTAGTAGAGACGGGGTTTCACCTTGTTTGTCAGGCTGGTCTCGAGCTCCTGTCCTCAGGCGAGCCACACGCCTCAGCCTCCCAAAGTGTTGGTATTACAGGTGTGAGCCACCGTGCCCAGCCCAATTTTTTTGTATTTTTAGTAGAAACGGGGTTTCACCATGTTAGCCAGGATGGTCTCGATCTCCTGACCTCGTGATCCGCCTGCCTCGGCCTCCCAAAGTGCTGGGATTACAGGTGTGAGCCACCACGCCCGGCCCATCTTTTTTTTTTGATATGGGTCTTGCTCTGTCACCCAGGCCAGAGTGTGGTGGCATGAGCACAGCTCACTGCAGCCTCAAATTCCCAGGCTCAAGCGATCCTCCCACCTCAGCCTCCAGAGCAGCTGAAATTACAGGCACATGCTACCACGCCCTGCCTAGCTAATTTGCCCAGCTAATTTGTTTTTTTTTTGGAGGCAGCAGCTTCATTTATTAGGGGCTTCGGTGGGGGTGGGGAAAGGCGGCCCAGCTCAGAGGCGCCGGAAAAAGAGCTTGGAGCCATGGTCTAGTGTGCACTTGCTGGGGTCCAGCTGGCTCCCGTCCAGCTAATTTTTTTTTTTCTTTTGAGATAGAGTCTTACTTTGTGACCCAGACTGGAGTGCAGTGGCGCAATCTCGGCTCACTGCAACCTCTGCCTCCCAGGTTCAAGCGGTTCTCCTGCCTCAGTCTCCTGAGTAGCTGGGATTACAGGCATCCGCCACCACACCCGGATAATTTTTGTATTTTTAGTAGAGATGAGGTTTCACCATGTTGGGCAGGCTGGTCTCGAACTCCTGACCTCAGGTGATCCACCGGCCTCAGCTTCCAAAAGTGCTGGGATTACAGGCATGAGCTACCATGCCCAGCCCCGCCCAGCTAACTTTTAAATTTTTTGTAGAGACAGGATCTCACTATGTTGTCAGGGCTGGTCTCAAACTCCTGGTCTCAAGCGAGCCTCCTGCTTTGGCCTCCCAAAGTGCTGAGATTACAGGGGTAAGCCTCGTTCCCGGCCTGAAGCAGCATTTTCTCAAATGTCTCTAAGAATACCAGATTTTTTTTCTTTTTCTTTACATAAATTGTTTCCTCCACGATTACTTTTCTTTTTCTTTTCTTTTCTTTCTTTTTTTTTAAAGTACTTAGGATGCATTTGGTTACAAATAACTAAACATCCGACTTACGGGAAGCTCACAGAAGTGGGTGGCTGGGATTCAGGGCCCGTTGATCAGGCATTTGCCATGCCTTGGGAGCCCGTGCTCTTCCTCTGCCTCCTCCTCTGCAATCCTGCAATGTTTCCGTCCTGGGGCCTGTTCCTCTCAGAGTTATAGGATGTGTCCTTAATCATGGCTGGTGGGAGGCAGAAGTCACTGCCGCTGGGTTCTCTTTTAATTAAAAGGAAGGAGCCTTTCTAAGAAGCCTCCCTTCCTTTTATCTCAATGGCTAGAACTGGGGCATGTACCCTTTCCTGATGCATCGTGGGCAAAAGGGGAGTGGTTACTTTAGGCTGGTCAGACTTTGCTGGAGCTGAAGAAGGAAGGGGTCAGTGCCCAGGGTGTGTATGGGGGTGGGCACCTGAACAAATCGGGGTACTTTCAGGAAAGAAGGAGGCAGAATGGACGTTGGGGATGGTTTATCTTGATGCTTTCCTTTCATGTTGCAAGGTTTCTTTGAATATTGTTGATATTTCTTCCAGGCACGATGGCTCATGCCTGTAATCCCAGCAGTTTGGGAGGCCGAGGTGGTTGGAATCTCTTGTGCTCAGGAGTTCCAGACCAGCCTGGGCAACATAGGGAGACCCCCGTCTCTACAAAAATTAGCCAGGCCTAGTGGTGCACACTGGGAGGATTACCTGAGCCCAGGAAGTTGAGTTGAGGCTGTAGTGAGCTGTGATATCGCCACTGTATTCCAGCCTGGGTGAAGGAGTGAAAACCTGTTTCAAAAAAAAAAAAAAAAAAGTTGGTATTTCTTTCAAGTCCCATCATACTTAAGAGTAAGCCAATAAAAGACTGACCGGGGCTTGTGGTACTGGAATAGAGCTTTCCAACTTGAGGGCTCGACTTTCATACCAAGTGTGAGAATAAACTAAAGACTTATTTAGGTGCAAGATTACTTTGGGCACGGTGGCTCATGCCTGTAATCCCAGCACTTTGGGAGGCTGAAGGGTGAGAATCACCTGAGGTCAGGATTTCGAGACCAGCCTGGCCAACATGGTGAAAGTCTGTCTCTACTAAAAATACAAAAATTAGCCGGGCATGGTGGCGCGTGCCTGTAATCCCAGCTACTAGGAGGGCTGAGGCAGGAGGATTGCTTGAACCCGGGAGGCAGAGGTTGTAGTGAGCCAAGATTGCCCCACCGCATCCCAGCCTGGGTGACAGAGAGAGACCCTGTCTCAAAGAAAAAAAAAAAAAAAGTTCACCCTTTTATTAGGGGGCTCACTTTCTGTGGATGTGACTTGAAAATGTGCTCCTGCAAAATTAAGGGGATAAACCGCAAAAGAGAAGGGTGCAGACAATCCCACCCAAGAGAGAAATAATCGCTGGTCCCAAGATGTAGCCATGTAGCAACAGGGAGTGGGAGGAGAGGAGGTAGGTCACACTGGAGCAAGGAATTAGAGAAGCAATTAGAAACTCTAGGTAAAATTAAAAGATGTATTATAGTAAATTTTTGGCTGTGCACTGAACAATATTAACATAATGCTTGCTTGCTTGCTTGCTTGCTTTCTTTCTTTCTTTCTCTCTCTCTCTGTCTTTCTTTCTTTTTTTGAGGTGCCATCTTGCTCTGTCACCCTGGCTGGAGTACAGTGGCACAATCTCGGCTCACTGCAACCTCCGCCTCCCGGGTTCAAGTGATACGCCTGCCTCAGTCCCCCTAGTAGCTGGGATGGCAGGGACGCGCCACCATGCCTGGCTAATTTTTGTATTTTTAGTAGAGATGGGGTTTCGCCATGTTGGCCAGGCTGGTCTCGAACTCCTGACCTCAGGTAATCCACCTGCCTCGGCCTCCCAAAGCGCTGGTATTACAGACGTGAGTCGCGGCAGCTGGCTGTTTTTTTTTTTTTTTTTTTAAAGAGACGGTTTCCCTTGGTCACCCAGGCTGCAGTGCAGTGGTGTCATCAAAGCTCACTGCAGTCTTGAACTTCTGGGCTCAAGTGATTGTCCCGTTTCAGCCTCCTGAGTAGCTGGAAGTACAGGCATGTGCCACCATGCCTGGCTACTTTTTTTCTATACAGATAGGGCCTTGCTGTGTTGCCCAGGCTGGTCTTGAACTCCTGACCTCAAGTGATCCTCCTGCCTTGGCCTCTCAAAGTGCTGGGATTACAGACATGAGGCACCATATCCAGCCCCATAATCTTAAACAGAAAGAAAATTAATAGGTTTCCATTTTAGACTCAAACTCTGGACCAGACAGTGCTGATCTATCTGAGGTGATAGAAATATCCTTTATCTGTGTTATTCAATTTGATAGCTACTAGCCACATGTGGTTTCTGAGCACTTGAAATGTAACTAGCTAGTTGCAACTGAGGGAACTGGGTTTTAAATCTCATTATGTTTTAATTAAGTTAAAGTAGCCTCCTGTGGCCAGTGGCTTCTATATTAGGCAACGCAGCTCTAAGCAATGTGAACGCGAGAATGCCAATATTATCTACATCTAACAACATAAAAGTAAATGTACAGGTAACGGAAATGAGCAGAAGAGAGATAAAGGAAAGCCACTATCTTCATGTCACAAAGTGATAAGAATTTAGGCCAGAAGCTGTGGCTCATGCCTGTAATCTCAGTACTTTTGGAGGCCAAGGCAAGGAGGATTGCTTGAGCCCAGGAGTTCAAGACCAGCCTGGGCAACATAATGAGATCCCTGTCTCTACAAAAAAATTTTAAAATTAGCTGGGCACGATGGTGCACACCTGTAGTCCCAACTACTCGGAAGGCTGAGGTCGGAAGATTGCTTGGGCCCAGGAGTTCGAGGCTGCTCATCTCTTTAAAAATAAATAAATAGGTCAGGTGAAGTGGTTCATGCCTATAATCCCAGCACTTTGAGAGGCCAAGGTGGGCAGATGGCTTGAGCTCAGGAGCTTGATCCCAGCCTGGGCAACATAGCGAAACAATGTCTCTACAATAAATATAAAAAGTAACCAGGTGAGGGCCCGGCGAGGTGGCTCACGCCTGTAATCCCAGCACTTTTGAGGCAGGTGGATCAGGAGGTCAGGAGATCGAGACCATCCTGGCGAACATGGTGAAACCCCGTCTCTACTAAAAATACAAAAAATTAGCTGGGCGTGGTGGCGGGCGCTTATAGTCCCAGCTACTCGGGAGGCTGAGGCAGGAGAATGGCGTGAACCGGGAGGCAGAGATTGCAGTGAGCGGAGCTTATGCCACTGCACTCCAGCCTGGGCGACAGAGTGAGACTCTGTCTCAAAAATAAAAAAAAAAAGTAATCAGGTGCGGTGGCACACATCTGTAGTTCCAGCTACTTGGAGGCTGAGGTGGGAGGATCACTTGAGCCCAAGGTTGCAGTAAGCTGAGATCAGGCCACTGCACTCTAGCCTGGGAGAAAGAGTGAGACCCTGTCTCAAACAAAACAAAATGACAACAACAACAAAAAACCCATACATAACTACATAAATAAAGTTACAAAAGCAACTTTAGTTCCTTACAAAGGACCTGAAGAGAGGGATTTAACTGCCCTGCAATGTGGAATGGGGCTGGAGCATGGCCAGTGGGTCAGACACTCACCTATGATTATGCCGGGCAAAATGGATACATGGAGAAATAAAATTATAGTATTTCCATGTAGTAATAATAATAATAATAAAAGGAATAACAGAATTAGCACGCTTTTTAGGAATGTGAACCCACCAGTAGAATTGAGACTAGAAAAAGTTAAAAGCATTAGAAGTGGTCTCTTTCTGAGACCATGACTTGGTGGGGAAAGGGAAAGCTCATTGTTCATGAAAAACACTTCTGTGCTTATAACATGCATTAGCTTAGGACACAGCACTTCTCTGTTTTTTTGAGACAAGGTCTTGCTCTGTCGCCCAGGCTGGAATGCAGTGTTGTGATCTCGGCTCACTGCAACCTCTGCCTCCTGGGCTCAAGAGATCCTTCTGCTCTGGGCCCTGGGATTACAGGCATAGGCCACCGTGCCCGGCCTGGTGCTTTTCAATGAATAAATAAGTATGTAAACTTTTCTGACCAGATGGAAATTCCCCAGAGGACAAGGGTGGTGTGACTTGTCGGTGCTTTTTATGGGAAGAAAGGGCCCCTGGCCCCAAGCAAGCCCCAATCCTGTGGCCCTGGAGGATCAGAAGGGGTAACTGAGTGTCAAAGAAAAACATAGCTAGACATTAGTTATGGTGGTGAAAACAGATTTTATTCAGTAACTACCCGCAGTAGGTGAAAGAGCTGAGCTCTGTTCTGATTTGTGCAGAGGTGATTTGGGCATTTAGTTAATTAGTTTTTTGAGGGACAGGGTCTCCATCTGTTGCCCAGGCTTGTGCCTGTTGCTCAGATTGTGCAGTGGCACAATCATGGCTCACTGCATCCTCGAACTCCCAGGCTCAAGCCAGCCTCCTACTTCAGCCTCCTGAGTTAGCTGGGACCACAGGCGTATACCACTGCACCCGGCTTTTTTTTTTTTTTCTTTTGAGACAGAGTCTCGCTGTGTTGCCCAGGCTGGAGTGCAGTGGTACGACCTTGGCTCACTGCAACCACCACCCCCCGGATTCAAGCAATTCTCCTACCTCAGTCTCTTGAGTAGCTGGGATTACAGGCGTGTGCCACCATACCCAGCTAGTTTTTTTTTTTTTTTTTGTAGAAACAGGGTTTTACCATGTTGGCCAGGCTGGTCTCAATGCAGGCAGGAGTCAAGCTCAGGTACCCCTCCCCTTCTGTGGCTTCCCTGCCCCCAGGTTTCTGCCAGCTCCTGTCTCCCTTGGTGTAGGAACGGCCCCTCAAAGAACTGCAGGGAGCCAGGCACGGTGACTCACGCCTGCACGCACTTTGGGAGGCTGAGCTGGGCATATCACAAGGTCAGGAGTTTGAGACCAGCCTGGCCAACATGGTGAAACCCCGTCTCTACTAAAAATACAGAAATTAGCCGGGTGTGGTGGTGGACACCTATAATCCCAGCTACTCAGGAGGCTGAGGCAGGAGGATTGATTGAGAACCCCAGAGGTGGAGGTTGCAGTGAGCTGAGATTGAGCCACTGCACTCCAGCCTGGACAACAGAGCGAGACTCCATCTCAAAAACAAAAGAGTAGAAGGGCCTATAGGGGGAAGGGGGAACTGGGGCCTGGGGAGGGTCCAGCTATTATCTCAAGAGAAGCAGGCAAACCTCTGGTGACCTCTGGTGACCTCTGATGACCTCAAGGCAGGGTGGGCAGGGCCTTCACAGCAGCTCCAGGCACACCCAGCCTCCCCGTCCCTGGCCTCATCACTCCCCTCTCTGCCCTCCACCCTTTGGCCTCCTTGCCTTTGTCCACAGTTCTGCAGCCTGCTACCCTCTTCCTTGTCTCAACCAGAGAAGTCTTCAGTCAGTAAACATCATCCAGTGCCTACTGTGTACCAAGCACTTCGTGGGTGCTGGGGTACCGTGCAAGCACACACGCACAGCCGTGAGGCCATGGGGCTGGCGTTCCGGTGTGGGGAGAGTGACAGAAGCAAAATAAGAAAGTCCATTACATGGCGCATTAGAAGGCGAGAAGTGCTATGGAGAGAAAGCAAGGAGGGGTGTTATAGTTCAGAGGGAGGAGGTGCGATTTTTTTTTTGGAGACGGAGTCTCACTCTGTCACCAAGGCTGGAGTACAGTGGCGCAATCTTGGCTTACTGCAACTTCCGCCTCCCAGGTTCAAGTGATTCTTCTGCCTCAGCCTCCCGAGTAGCTGGGATTACAGGCGCATGCCACCATGTCCAGCTAATTTTTTGTGTTTTTAGTAGAGAGGGGTTTTTACCGTGTTAACCAGGATGGTCTTGATCTCCTGACCTCGTGATCCACCCACCTCAGCCTCCCAAAGTGCTGGGATTACAGGCGTGAGCCACCACGCCCACTGGGGGTGCAATTTTAAATAGGGTGGCCAGCTGGACTTGGTGGCTCACGCCTGTAATCCCAGCACTTTGGGAGACTGAGGTGGGAGGCTTACTTGAGCCTAGGAATTTGAAACAAGCCTGAGCAACAAAGCAAGACCCCATCTGTATAAAAAATTTAAAAATTAGGCCGGGCATGGTGGCTCATGCCTATAATCCCAGCACTTTGAGAGACCTAGGAGGGTGGATCAGTTGAGCTCAGGAGTTCGAGACCAGCCTGGCCCACATGGTAAAACACTGTCTCTACTAAAAATACAAAAAACTGCTGGGCGCTGTGGCTCACGCTTGTAATCCTAGTACTATGGGAGGCTGAAGCGGGCAGATCACCTGAGGTCAGGAGTTCAAGACCAGCCTGGCCGACACGGTGAAACCCTGTCTCTACTAAAAAAAGAAAATTTGCTGGGCTTAGTGGTAGGCATCTGTATTCCCAGCTACTCAGGAGGCTGAGGCAGGAGAATAGCTTAAATCCAGGAGGTGGAGGTTGTGGTGAGCCGAGATCACGCCATTGCACTCCAACCTGGGCAACAAGAGTGTGAAACTCCATCTCAAAAATACAAATAAAAATAAAAATACAAAAAATTAGCCCGGTGTGGTGGCGCGCACCTGTAATCCCAGCTACTTGGGAGACTGAGGCGGGAGAATCATTGGAACTCGGGAGGCGGAGGTTGCAGTGAGCCGAGATTGTGCCACTGCACTCCAGCCTGGGAGACAGAGCGAGACTTCATCTCAAAAAATAAAAATTAAAAGTTAGACTGGCATGGTGGCACGTGCCTGTAGTCCCAGCTACTTGGGAGGCCAAGGCGGGAGGATCTCTTGAGCCCAGGAGGTCGAGGCTGCAGTGAGCCATGATTGTACCAGTGCACTCAAGCCAGGGTGACACAGTGAGACCCCTGTGTCTAAAACAAACAAATAAGTAAGTAAATAGATTGGCCAGGCAAAGCCATCCTGAGAAGGTGACATTTGAGTGAAGAATGAGAAAGGAGCCAAGCAACATCTGCATGGGGAGCCCTGGGGTAGCCGCCACAGATGGCACAAAGGCCCTGGGCTTGCCTTCTCCAGGGACACATCAGAGGTCCGGGTGGCGGGCGTAGATGGCAGGGCCTTGGGTGGAGGGGCAGAAGCAACGTGGGTAAGAGAGGTAAGCAGGGGTCAGATCGGATGTGGCCGACTTGGCTTCTACCCTGAGTGGAGTGGGCATGGTCTCAGTGTTCCCAGCAGAGGAGGGGAGGGGTCAGATGTTTCATCTGGGTCCCTTTGGCTGCTGTATGGAAAACAGCCTGGAGGAGAATGAGATCTCACACAGGGAGAGCAGTCCAGGCCAGGGAAGACGGAGGGTCAGGCCAGCAGGCAGCAGTGAAGGGGCAAACAGGGATCAGATTCTAGATCTTTCTCTCTCTTTCTTTTTTTTTTTTTTTTACAGACAAGGTATCACTGTGTCACCCAGGGTGGAGTACAGTGGCTAAATCATAGCTCCCTGCAGCCTTGAGCTCCTGAACTCAAGCGATCCCTTCTGGGTCTCCCAAAGTCCTGGGATTACAGGAGTGAGCCACTGCACCCAGGCAGGTTATACATTTTTTTTCTTTTTTTTTTTTTTTTTTTT
>NC_045450.1:27873535-27906571 GCF_002776525.5 Piliocolobus tephrosceles | reverse complement strand
GCCAGCCACCTCGCCCGGCTAGCTTTTTGTATTTTTTAGTAGAGACGGGGTTTCACCGTGTTAGCCAGGATGGTCTCGAACTCCTGACCTCGTGATCCGCCCATCTCGGCCTCCCAAAGTGCTGGGATTACAGGCTTGAGCCACCGCGCCCAGCCAGGTTATACATTTTTTACTGGGAATACCACAGAAGCCAGGCACAATGGCTCATGCCTGTAATCCCAGGACTTCTGGAGGCCAAGAGGAGAGGATTGCTTGAGCCCAGGGGTTCAAGACCAGTCTGGGCAGCACAGCAAGAAGCCATCTCTAAAAAAAAAAAGGGAATACCAGCATGAGCCACCACACCCGGCCTGTTTTAAACTTTTTTATTATGGGGAATGTGAAAAGTGCAAAACACTAAAATGGATGAATACATGCTTGTGTAGACACAGACACTGTCAGAAATGTTTGTCTGGAGGTGATGGGTGTGGAGTCTTTTTGTGTGATATATTGGGTGTATCAAGAATGCCAGGTCCTGAGCACTTTTTTTGTTTGTTTGTTTTCTGAGATGGAGTCTCACTCTGTTGCTCAGGCTGGAGTGCAATGGCACAGTCTCTGCTCACTGCAACCTCCGCCTCCTGGGTTGAGGCGATTCTCCTGCCTCAGCCTCCTGAGTAGCTGGGATTATAGGTGCCCACCACCATGCCCAGCTAATTATTGAATTTTTAGTGGAGACGGGGTTCCCCATGTTGACCAAGCTGGTCTCGAACTCCTGACCTCAGGAGATCCACCTGCCTCAGCCTCCCAGAGTGCTGGGCTTACAGGCATGGGCCACCGTGCCCAGTCGTTTATATGTATTAACTCTTAATCATCAAAACAAACTATGTGGTATTACCATAATTATCCCCATTTTATACAAAGCAACAGAGGGATAAGGAGGTTAAGTCCTTTGCCCAAGTGCAAGAGGTAGGACAGGAACCCAGAGTCCTGTGCTGGTAACCGCTTTTCTGTGCACTTAACATTATCTCATTTAATCCTTGCAGTCACTTGATGAAGAAGGTGGTGGTCCTAGGGCATTGGAGAAGTTATGTGACTTGTTCAAGGTCATGCAGCTGGAAGATAGTGGTGGTAGGACAGGAAGTCCGTTGGGCCTGATTCTGCAGCCCTCTAACCTACCCTCCTTTGCTCCTGTGTCCCTCATCCCCTCTGCAGAATGGGCACCCTGTTACCATTCTGAGCCACTGTGTGCAGAAAAGACAGCATGTTGGCCAGGCTGATCTCGAACTCCTGACCTCAAGTGATCAGGCTGCCTCAGCCTCCCAAAGTCCTGGGATTACAGGCGTGAGCCACCTCACCTAGCCTCTGAACACTTTGTACTCAAGCCATTTCCCAGTGCTGTGTTTGCAGTGAGCACCCCCGAGGGATGAAGACATGTCTCCCTGTGGGACACTGGGCTTACCAGGGGCCCTAGAGGAGGGGAATCTCCCAAGCTCAGAGCTCTATGGCTGCGGTACAGGCCCACGATGTGCGCGGTGTCAGTCTGGGCCCTTCCATGTTGCCTCTGTGGGACTTGGGGTAAGGGGAACTGACACGAACATCACGCTGCTGTTGCTTGGTGTGAGCAATTAATTCCTGCGGCTGTCACCCTGGAGTCTCACGTCTTTGGGTCAGACAAACTCATCAGCTTGTGGAAAGGGCACAGTCCCAAAGACCTGTTAGAATCTTCTATTGTGCACATGTTGCTCTTAAAATATACAAATCAGTTTTGATTTTAAAAACGTATGCATTTTTTTTAGTGACAGGGTTTTTGCTGTGGTGCCCAGGCTGGTTTCAGACTCCTGGGCTTAGGGGATCCTCCCGCCTTGGTGGGACTACAGGCATAATGTATCACCACGCCCGGAACTGATTTTCGTTTTTAAAGAACAAAAACCAAAGACATACACAAACCAAGAGTCAAAGCTTGCTAATTAGAGAAAAGTCAGGAAATGGGAACCATTCAAAGAAGAAAATGCCTCGGCCTCCTACTCTCACCTATCCAAAGACAATTAGGTGAATCCCTTAGTGGATATCTTTCCAGACGCTTTTCCATATAGAGTCCCGCATCTGGCCGGGCGCGGTGGCTCACGCCTGTAATCCCAGCACTTTGGGAGGCTGAGGTGGGTGGATCACCTGAGGTCAGGAGTTCCAGACCAGCCTGACCAACATGGAGAAACCCCGTCTCTACTAAAAATACAAAATTAGCCGGGCACAGTGGCACATGCCTGTAATCCCAGCTACTTGGGAGGCTGAAGCAGGAGAATTGCTTGAACCTGGGAGGCAGAGGTTGCGGTGAGCCAAGATCATGCTATTGCACTAAACTCCACTTCAAAATAAATAAATAAATAAAATAAAAAATAAAAAGATTCCCACATCTTTACTAGTTTGCTGAAATAAGAGCCGAGCATATGCAGTGTGTAGGAACCACCTTAGTTTAGCCAAGCCTCCCTGAGGGGGGCCACTGTGGTGACCCCCAGCTCCCCGTGAGGGAGTCAAGAGATCACCAGCTTGCAAAGGTTTTCACGGCCCCCAGCCAGACTCCGGGGCTTCCTCTTGCCCTGCTACTTCCTGGGAGCTCTGAGGGCAGGAAATGGCACCACTCAGCTCCTGGCCTAACAGCTTGGGGACCACAAATGCAAAGGAAACCACCCTCCCCTCCCACCTCCTCCTCTGCACCCTTGAGATCTCAGGCTCACATTCCCACCACCCACCTCTGAGCCCAGCCATCCCTAGCATCACCCCTTCCATCCCATTCCTCAGCCAAGAGCCAGTAATCCAGATTCCAGATCCCACACTTCCCTGCCTGCCTCAGGTGAGCCCCAGACCCCCAGACACCCCACTGGCCCCTGAAGGAGCAGGTGATGGTGCTGTCTTCGCCCAGTAGCTGTGGGAGCAGGGCGGGTGGGGCAGGATGGAGGGGTGGGTGGGGTGGGTGGAGCCAGGGCCCACTTCCTTTCCCCTTGGGGCCCTGTCCTCCCCATTGTTGCCCCAGCCTCGGGAGGTGGTGGAGTGACCTGGCCCCAGTGCTGCGTCCTTATCAGCTGAGCCGGTAAGAGGGTGAGACTTGGTGGGGTAGGGGCCTCAGTGGGCCTGGAAATGTGCCTGTGGCTTGAAAAGACTCTGACAGGTGATGATGGGAAGAGATTTGGAGCCACTGGGCTGCACAGGGTCAAGGAAGGCCAGGAGAGGGTGGCCACTGCTGGAGTCTGAGCTGCTGAGGCTGGAGGGAGCCTCGGGATGGGGCTGATGGGGGAGCTGCCAGCATCTGTTCCTCTGTCATTTCTGATAACAGTAAAAGCCAGGATGGAAAAAACCGTTAAACCGCAGGTTGAGCCTGGCCGTTGGTAGGGAAGTGGGCAGAGGGGAGGCCCGGCCAGGTCCTCCGGCAACTCCCGCGTGTTCTGCTTCTCCAGCTGCCCACCTGTAGGTCCCAGCTCCTGCTGTTTGCCTGGAAATGGCCGTGCTTCTCCTCCTCCTTGGGGTGCTGGTGGTAAGCCCAGAGGCTCTGGGGAGCACGACAGCTGTGCAGACACCCATGCCCGGAGAGACTTCTGGTCCTTTGGTCTCTACTAGCAAATACCTGAGCGTCTACTCAGAGATGTACACCGCTTCAATAACGAGTGACCCTAAGGCCGACAGCACTGGGGACCAGACCTCAGCCCTACCTCCCTCAGCTTCCGTCAATGAGGGATCCCCTCTTGGGACTTCCCTTGGTGCCAGCACTGGTTCCCCCTTACCTGAGCCAACAACCTTACAGAATGTTTCCTTCAAGATGTCATCAATGCCCCAGGAAAACCCTCATACAACCAGCCATCCTGCTGTTCCCATAAGAGCAAACTCTCTAGGATCCCACACCATGACAGGTGGAACCATGACAACGAACTCTCCAGAAACCTCCAGTAGAACCAGTGAAGCCCCTGTTACCACGGCAGCTAGCTCTCAGGAGACCTCCAAAAGCACCTCTGGACCCCCTGTTACCTTAGCAGCTGGCTCTCTGGAGACCTCCACTGGGACCACTGGACCCCTTGTTACCATGACAACTGGCTCTCTGGAGCCCACCAGTGGGGCCAGTGGACCCCAGGTCTCTAGTGTAAAACTATCCACGATGATGACTCCAACAACCTCCACCAACGCAAGCACTGTGCCCTTTCGGAACTCAGATGAGAACTCACGAGGCATGTTGCCAGTGGCCGTGCTTATGGTCCTGCTGGCGGTCATAGTCCTCGTGGCTCTGCTCCTGCTGTGGCGCCGGCGGCAGAAACGGCGGACAGGGGCCCTGGTGTTGAGCAGAGGCGGCAAGCGTAACGGGGTGGTGGACGCCTGGGCTGGGCCAGCCCAGGTCCCTGAGGAGGGGGCTGTGACAGTGACCGTGGGAGGATCTGGGGGCGACAAGGGCTCTGGGGTCCCCGACGGGGAGGGGTCTGGCCGGCGGCCCACACTCACCACTTTCTTTGGCAGACGGAAGTCTCGCCAGGGCTCCCTGGCGATGGAGGAGCTGAAGTCTGGGTCAGGCTCCAGCCTCAAAGGGGAGGAGGAGCCACTGGTGGCCAGCGAGGATGGGGTTCTGGATGCCCCCGCTCCTGATGAGCCTGAAGCGGGAGATGGGGCTGCCCCTTAAGTGCTGGCGAATAGTAAGGCTGGAGGCCGGAATCTCAGCCAGCCTCCAGCACCTTCCCTCTCACCATCACACTGCCCCCTCACTCCCACGTTTCCACCTGGCATCCTGATCCTCACCCGAATCTCTCTCTCTATATTTTTTTTTCTTTTTTTTTTTTTTGACAGAGTTTCGCTTTGTTGCCCAGGCTGGAGTGCAATGGCATGATCTCAGCTCACTGCAACATCTGCCTCCTAAGTTCAAGAGATTCTCCTGCCTCAGCGTCCCGAGTAGCTGAGACTACAGGCGCCCACAACCACGCCCAGCTGCTTATTTGTATTTTTGGTAGAGACGGTATTTCACCATGTTGGCCAGGATGGTCTCAAACTCCTGACCTCAGGTGATCCACCTGCCTCGGCCTCTCAAAGTGCTGGGATTACAGACGTGAGCCACCACACCTTGCCTCCTCACCCACCTCTTCACTCTGAATCCTCATCAGGCTTCTCAGCCCTGGATTTCCTGCTGGCATCCTCACCCAGCACCTGCAACCAGTACCTGGGCAGGGCAGGGCCGGCACCTCTCAACATCTGTGGACTGAATTAATAAACCCTCTTCATCCACCCCTATTTATCTCCATCAGGATTTCCCCCTCTTTCTTGTTCTTAGAAACGGCTGCTGAGTCTTCATCGGCCAAATTTATCTGACCTGTGATTTCTTTGAGAATTCTCCTTTTCCCCCAGACCCCACCCTGGGTTGACCAGAGTCTGGGAAGAAGAAGGACAAGAGAACCTGGCGAACTCCCTCCTAGGATTAACTTTGTAAAGCACCCTTGCCTGGTAGCTGCAAGGGCTGTGGAACCTGGGCAGCCCGCAACCACCTTTAGCTCTGGGTCCCCAAGGCCAGCCAGGAGCATGGCTGGGTGGGGCCAGCGGCCCATGCTCTCAGGCAGGCCTGTGATCTTTCCCAGGGCACCTGGACTCGAGGCTGGCCCTGGCCCATGCCACCACACCCTCCCCACTCAGGGACAGAGGCAGCCAGAGGCCTTGCGGTTTCTCCTCTGAGTTTCTGGCTGGGTGTGTAGTTCTCAGAAACCCCAGTGCCTGCGTGCGTCCACTCGTGGGTGTGGTTTGTGTGCAAGAGCTGAGGATTTGGCGATGCTTGGGAGGGGTAGTGGCGGGTACAGACAGTGTGGGAGTGGGAAGTGGTGCAGAGACTGAAAAGGGTCACCCTGAGCATGGGGGCACAAGGACTGCTGAGAATATGTGTGTCATCTTTGCTCTGATGGGGTAGACATAACAGAAAATCTAACTCTGTCTATAGCCCCATACAGCATGCCAGGGTGACCACAGTGGCTGGTGCTTTTAATCCCAGCACTTTGGAAAGCTGAGGCAGGAGGATCGCTTGAGCCCAGGAGTTCGAGTCTGAAGTGAGCTGTGATTGCACCACTGCACTCCAGCCTGGGCAACAGAGGGAGACCCTGTCTCAAAAAAGAAAAGAAAAAGGAAGCCAGGCTTCCTAGAAAGATTGTATGTGTGACCCAAATGTGAGTTCTTCAGCTCAACCACGGTAATCCCTTCCTTGAAGTCTCCCTTTCTGCAGTACACATGCATGTGCTCTCTCTCTCTCTCTATCACACACACACACACACACACACACGCGCACGCGTGAACAGAGGCAGGGGGCGAGGGGTCTGCCCTGGTCGCAGGGACTGGTCTTGCTGGTGCTTCCCCCCTGCACGTTTCCAGGTTTAGTTTGTCTGTGTCTCCTCTTCCATCCCAGGGGCTGAGCCCCCCAAGAGGAACCAGTGAGAGTGAGTGAAGGGGGCGGGCCCAGAGCCAGGGACTTCCCCTGTGAGGCCTGGGAGGAGGGGAGAGGACCCAGTGGTGCTGCCTTTGAGACCAGCCCTGCCTACAGCCCTGGAGCACACATGGGCCAGGGCAGTTGGTATTTCCCGAGGGCAAAGAGGAAATTTTCAAAGAGGAAGTTGTTGAGTTAGAGGTTGCAGTGGCTGAGAGCAGACAGGCTGACCTGCGAAAAAAGACAGGGGAAGCATGTGAGTGTGACAGCCTTGCTCTGTGGCCTGAGCAGGAGATGGGGAAAAGGATCAGGTGGGAGATGGGCTCTCGCAGTGGGAGGGGAGAGGGAGGGAGGCGGCGGGAAGGCGCTTGCTTAGTGGGTGGGAAGAGCTGAGCTGGGATGGAACCGGCTTCTATCAGCCAGGCTGGGCACCCACTGGGCTGCATCTGGTGGCCTTTTCTGATTGCTATTTGGACTCACTGCAGCTGCAGAACGACAGAGGCCACGTCCAAAAGTCCCTTAGAGACACTGTTGTCTTAGAGTTGTTTAAATAAGTGCCCCCATATCAGGTTTAGAAAATACTGTCACCGAACGCCGCTGTCCTCAGTTCCACCTCCCTTTCCTTTGACAGATATGGTTGTTTTCTGAGCCAGGACTGGTTTTAGCCAGGTCCTGGGCGAATCCTGAAAAAAAGAGGTGAACAGTGAAACCCAGTCTGTACTAAAAATACAAAAAATTAGCCAGGCGTGGTGGCGGGCGCCTGTAGTCCCAGCTACTTGGGAGGCTGAGGCAGGAGAATGGCGTGAACCTGGGAGGCGGAACTTGCAGTGAGCCGAGATTGTGCCACTGCACTCCAGTCTGGGCGACAGAGCGAGACTCCGTCTCAAAAAAAAAAAAAAAAAAATTATTTTTACTTTTTTCTACAGATGAACACCACCACATCTGGCTAAGTTTTGTATTTTTTGTAGAGATGGGGTTTCACCATGTTGCCCCAGCTGGTCTCAAACTCCTGGGCACAAGAGATCCACCTGCCTCAACCTCCCAAAATGCTGGGATTATAGGCATGAGCCACTGCATCCTGCCACTGCTTTATCCCTGGTGGCTGCTGTGCCTGGCATGTTGCAGATCCTCCATGAATATGCATTTGAATGAATGAATGAATGAATGAATGAGATGATGTCTCAGAGATCCTTTTTTTTTCTGCGATGAGGTCTCATTCTGTCACCAGGCTAGAGTGCATTGTTGTAATCATAGCTCATCGCAGCCTCAGCCTCCTGGGCCTCCCAGGTAGCTGGGATCACAGGTGTGCACCAACATGTCCAGCTAATTTAAAAAAATTTTTTATTTGTAGAGACAGGGTCTTGCTGTGTTGCCCAGGCTGGTCTTGAACTCCTGGGCTCAAGTGGTCCCAAATGCTGGGATTATAGGTGTGAGCCACTGTGCCCAGGCTTGCCTCAGATATTTGAAGGCTGGGAAGGATTTTGTCAAGCTGGGAAAAGGAAAAGGCATTTCCAGCAGAGGGGATAGCAGGTGGAAATGCATAATTAAAAAAAAAAAAAAAAAAGGTGGAGCAGATCCAGCGCAGTGGCTCATGCCTGTAATCCCAACACTTTGGGAGGCAGAGCAGGGAGGATTGCTTAAGGCTAGGAGTTCAAGACCAGCCTGGGTAACATAGCGAGACCCTGTCAAAAACATAAAAAAATTAGCCAGGCAAGGTGGTGCATGCTTGTAGTACCAGCTACTTGGGAAACTAAGGCAGGAGGACTGCTTGAAGCCGGGAGTTTGAGACCAGCCTGTGCAACATAGTGAGACCCCGTCTCTACAAAAAGTAAACATTTATATATATTTTTTAAAGTGGAGCAGTTCAGTGCAGTCTTTTTTAAAAAAAAAAAAAAGGGGGGTTTTTTTTTTTTTTTTTTTTCTGAAATGGAGTTTTCACTCTTGATGCCCAGGCTGGAGTGCAATGGCATGATCTCGACTCACCAGAACCTCCGCCTCCTGGGTTCAAACGATTCTTCTGCCTCAGCCTCACAAGTAGCTGGGATTACAGGCATGTGCCACTAAGCCCGGGTAATTTTGTATTTTTAGTAGAGATGCGGTTTCACCATGTTGGTCAAGCTGGTCTTGAACTCCCAATCTCTGCTGATCCGTATGCCTCGGCCTCCCAAAGTGCTAGGATTACAGGCATGAGCCACCGCACCCAGCAATAGATGTCTTTTAATTTTCTGGAGGAAAAAGCAAAGCAAAAGAAGCAGTGGATATTTTTAAGACTAAAAAGGAAAACAAAAAAAGGAGATAGAGCAGGCCGGGCGTGGTGGCTCATGTCTGTAATCCCAGCACTTTGGGAGGCCAAGGCCGGTGGATCACCTGAGATCAGGAGTTCAAGACCAGCCTGACCAACATGGTGAAACCCCATTTCAAAATACAAAAAACTAGCTGGGCATGGTGGCGGGCGCCTGTAATCCCAGCTACTCCAGAGGCTGAGGCAGGAGAATGGCGTGAACCCAGGAGGTGGAGGTTGCAGTGAGCCGAGATCGTGCCACTGCACTCCAGCCTGGGAGATAGAGTGAGATTCCATCTAAAAAAAAAAAAAAAAAGAAAAGAAAAGAAAACAGTTGGGTGCGGTGGCTGTGCGGTAGTACTATGGGAAGCAGAGGCAGGCAGATCACCTGAGGTCAGGAGTTGGAGATCAGCCTGGGCAACATAGCGAGACCCCTATCTCTACAAAAGATATGAAAAATTAGCCAGGTGTGGTGGTGTGCACCTGTGGTACCAGCTACTCAAGAGGCTGAGGCAGGGAGGATTGCTTGAGTCTGGGAGTTTGAGGCTACAGTGAACTGTGATCATGCCACTGCACTCCAGCCTGGGCAATGGAGTGAGACACTGTCTCAAAAGAAAGAAAATGGCCAGGTGTGGTGGCTCACACCTGTAATCCCAGCACTTTGGGAGGTCAAGGTGGGCAGATCATGAAGCCAGATTGAAACCAGCCTGGCCAAAATGGTGAAACCCTGTCTCTACTAAAAATACAAAAATTAGCCAGGCATGGTGGCATGCAGCTGTAATCCCAGCTACTTGGGGGGCTGAGGCAGGAGAATTGCTTGAAACCAGGAGGCAGAGATTGCAGTGAGCTGAGATCGTGTCACTGCACTCCAGCCTGGGTGACAGAGCAAGACTCCATCTTGGAAAAAAATTTAAAAAAGAAAATATAAAATATGGTATAAGATTAAATATATTAGTTATGAAAATAATTGTAAATGACTTACTGAACTTATAGTCACTAAAAGTCATGTTTTTGAAAATTATGTAATGACTTTGGAAAATACCAGCAATATAATGCTAAGTGGGGAAAAAAGCAAGTTACTCCTCCGTAAATACATATGATTCTAGTTTTGTAATAAAAATTCCTAACCATATAGGCACTTATAGGGAAACAAAGGACCCATTGCAAATTACCATGCTTATCTCAAAAGTGGTGAGTTTATGTGTGATTTTTATTTTGTTTATGCTCTTCTGTGTTTTCCGAATTTCATACAATAAATATCTGTTACTTTTACAGTATGAAAAAATAGTGGTCAAAA
Organism: Piliocolobus tephrosceles; assembly: GCF_002776525.5. Taxonomy (NCBI): domain Eukaryota; kingdom Metazoa; phylum Chordata; class Mammalia; order Primates; family Cercopithecidae; genus Piliocolobus; species Piliocolobus tephrosceles. Next base: position 27,896,590 of record NC_045450.1, on the reverse strand, counting down.
AGGTGTTCAAGGGGGTCACCTGGGGGGTGTCTGGTTTGAGGAGAGTGTTGGGGTTGAGGTTGCAAGTGGAGGCTGGAGCCGTACTATGTAAAGTCAAGAGTTTGAATTGAGTTCTGAGGTGTTTTTTTTTTTTCTAAGAAGGAGTCTCGCCCTGTTGCACAGGCTGGAGTGCAGTGGTGCGCGTGATTCACACCATTCTCCTCAGCCTCCGGAGAAGCTGGGACTACAGGCGCCCACCACCACACCCAGCTAATTTTTTTGTATTTTTATTAGAGGCCGGGTTTCACCATGTTAGCCAGCATGGTCTCGATCTCCTGACCTCGTGATCCGTCCACCTCAGCCTCCCAAAGGGCTGGGATTACAGGCGTGAGCCACCGTGCTCTGCTAAGAGTTTGAATTGCGTTCTGGAAGTAGTGGTGAAGTCAGCACACCTAAGTCTGCTCTTCTCCTCTCTTCTGGTCCCCAGAGTGGTGAGTAGCATCGTTCTGGTGGCCCAGGCAAAACGCCTTAGGACCACCGTGCAGCCCCACTCTCTCCCCATTTCTGCTCTCCAGGTGCCAAGTCCCTGGCTCTTCTTCTACCGGCCCTTGCATCCCTTCCTTCTCTTCAGTCCTCATCGCACCTCAGCAGGATCCTATTGACACTTCCCCTTTGATTTCCTTCCACTCTCTGCTAGTGATGATCCCGGGGACCCTTCTAAAAGGTCACTATGGGCTGGGTGCAGTAGCTCACGCCTGTAATCCCAGCACTTTGAGAGGCTGAGGCGGGCCAATCATCTGAGGTCAGGAGTTCAAGACCAGCCTGGCCAACATGGTGAAACCCCATCTCTACTGAAAGTACAAAAATTAGCCAGGCATGGTGTTGTGCACCGGTAGTCCCAGCTACTTGGGAGGCTGAGGCGGGGGAATTGCTGGTACCCGGGAGCTGGAGGTTGCAGTGAGCCAAGATCACGCCATTGCACTCTAACCTGGGGGACAGAATGAGACTCCGTCTCAAAAAAAAAGAAGAAGAAAAAAAAAAAAAGCTGGGCATCGTAGCACACACCTGTAGCTCCAGCTACTCAGGAGGATGAGGTAGGAGGATCACTTGAGGCCAGGAGGTCCAGGTTGCAGTGAGCCATGATCACACCACTGCACTCCAGCCTGAGTGGCACCCTGTCTCAAAATATAATAATAATAAAATTAAAAAATAAAATAAAATAAAAGACTGCTCTGTCTGGGTGATATTCCTCTATCCCCAAGGCTGTCAGGGTGGAACCCTCCTTCCTTAGCATGGCAAATAAGACCCTTGGGACCTGACCCTATCTCTCCTCTGACTACCCCTGCCTGGTCAGCCCTTGGTACAGACAGTCTATGCTATCCAGCCCCATCAAATTACTATTGCTCCCTAAATATGCCATGCACTTTATTTGGAGGTGAGGGGTGAAGAAAGGTAGCTTAACATGTTGAAATATTTATTTTTTCCAGACAGTAAAATAACATTTTTTCCTGTTTTGCAAAAGTTAATTATCAGCACATTGCATATTTTTTTTTTCTTTTTCTTTTCCTTTTTTTTTTTTTTTTTTTTTTGAGTCAAAGTCTTGCTCTGTCCCTCAGACTGGAGTGCAGTGGCACAATCTCGGCTCACTGCAACCTCCACCTCCAGGGTTCAAGTGATTATCCTGCTTCAGCTTCCCGAGTAGCTGGGACTACAAGCACGTGCCACCACGCCAAGCTAATTTTTGTATTTTTGGTAGAGACGGGGTTTCACCATGTTTGCCAGGCTGGTCTTGAACTCCTGACCTCAGGTGATTCACCCGCCTCAACCTCCCAAAGTGTTGGGATTACAGGCATGAGCCACTGCACCTGGCCAACAGAGTCTTAAATAACAGAATTCACACACACACACATGCATTGTATTATATTTCATCTTATACTTTAAAATGTTTCCATTTTTTTTCTTAAAAGTATACATTAAGATCATGTTTACAAATAAAGCCTTGTCATCCAAAGTGAAAAATCCGGATGGCAAGATTTGGATGGGGAAGGTCTTAAGAAATCTGTGAATGGAGTTCACTTTTGCAGACAGGAATATGGTTCTAAGGACATTCCATTTCTGAAAGTGTACATTTCCACCCACTTTTCCTCTGCTTCTTCCTGTCCCTTTCCTTCCCTTCCCTTCTTTCGAGACAAGGTCTTCCTCTGTCTCTGACGCTGGAGTGCAGTGGTGCAATTTCGGCCCATTACAACCTCCGCTTCCTGGGCTCAAGTGATCCTCCCACCTCAGCTTCCCAAGTAGCTGGGACTACAGGCACACACCACAGCACCCAGCTAATTTTTGTATTTTTCGTACAGATGGGTTCTCACCATGTTGCCCAGGCTGGTCTTGAACTCCTGGGCTCAAGTGATCCTCTTGCCTCAACCTCTCAAAGTGCTGGGATTACAGGCGTGAGCCACAGAGCCCGGCCTGCATCCCCATTTGTGACCCTTGACCATGTTCGAGTGGGAAGGGGAAGCCGGGGAAGGGAGGACGGGCAACCTAAGGGCTGTAGATAGAGGTGACTCCTGTGAGCTCTGAGCCCTCAGCCCTTGGGCAGAGGGAACAGAACAGAAACAGACCCTATCTCTGAGCCACCAAGTTCAGACTCCTGTGGCAGGAGACAGATCACACAGCACTATCAACAAAACAACACAGGGCACAGTGGCTCACACCTGTAATCCCAGCACTTTTGGAGGCTGAGGTGAGAGGATTGCTTAACCCCAGGAGTTCGAGATCAACCTGGCCAACATAGCAAGATCCCGTTTCTCAAAAAAAGACAAAAATTAGCTGGGTCTGGTGATGCACACCTGTAGTCCCAGTTACTTGGGAGGCTGAAGTAGGAGGACAGCTTGAACCGGGGAGGTCGAGGCTGCAGCGAGTTATGATTATGCCACTGCACTCTAGTCTGGGCAACAGAGCAAGATCCTGTCTTCCAAAAAAAAAAAAAAAAGAGAGAGAGAAGAATGTAATCAAACGTTTCTAAATTCCCAAAGCGATAATAAAAGCAGACCCAAACAAAAGTAGAGAGAAAATCTTCAAACCCTAAAAGGCTATTTAGGCTGAGGAGCCCACCCGGTGGTGACCGCCAAGTTCTGGGAGGTTTGGGGCAGGGTCATTAGACAATGGAAACCAGGTTATTTTGGAGACAGTCAACTTGCTCCCCAAAATGAGCTGCAAGCAGGTGCCTGTGTGCTCAGCCCAGTCTGGAGCTCAGAGCCTGCCTGCCCCACTGCACCATCACCAGCCCAGCTGAACCAGGGACCCAGGCAAGCCGTGCAGGCTCCGCGTTGGCCTTGGAGAGAATCACCGACTCTCCGTGAGTTGCCTGAGCTCTGCCTGAAGCCAGCCCTCCCCGAGCTGGCTCACAATAAACGCCTTGACTTCCCGCCAACTCTTCCTCAGCCGTTAAGATTCAGCTCAAATGTCACGGGCTCTGTGCAGCTGCCCTCGCTGCCGCACCCCACACAGACTTTGTGTTCCTTCTCTGCTCCTGCAGCGCCCCTTGCGACAGCATGAATAATCCGGCTGTGGTGATGTGAGGGTGTCACTCATCACCAGCGTGTGAGCCCCTCCAAGGCCACGTGCCCTCTTTGTGTTTCCAGAGTTCAGGGCCCGGCACGCGGTACCTACCTCGTATGTGTTTACTGAATGGAGGGATGAATAACTTCATGTACAAAGAACAGTTTTATTTATTTATTTATTTATTTTTGAGACGGAGTCTTGTTCTGTCGCCCAGGCTGGAGTGCAGTGGTGCGATCTTGGCTCACTGCAACCTCTGCCTCCCAGGTTTGAGCAATTCTTCTGTCTCAGCCTCCCAAGTAGCTGGGATTACAGGTGCCCGCCACCACGCCTGGCTAGTTTTTGTATTTTTAGTAGAGACAAGGTTTCAACATGTTGGCCAGGCTGATCTCAAACTCCCGACCTCAGGTGATCTGCCTGCCTTGGTCTTCCAAAGTGCTGGGATTACAGGTGTGAGCCACCGTGCCTGGCCTTATTTGTTTATTTTCATACAGATGGGGTCTCACTCTGTTGCCCAGGCTGGTCTCAAACTCCTGGACTCAAGTGATCCTCCTGCTTCAGCCTCCCAAACTGTTGGAATTATAGGCACGAGCCACAGTGCCTGGCCCAGTGCTGTCCTTTGAGTTGACCTTGTCATCCAGGAGGATGTTCTGAGGAAGTGTGAAATGATAATATTATTCTAACCCACGATGGATACAGTGGCAGTCTGGAAGGTGAAAGAGGTTGGGTTTGAAATAGATTTATTGGCCGAGTGCAGTGGCTCACACCTGTAATTCCAGCACTTTGGGAGGCCGAGACAGGAGGATTGCTTCAGCCTTTAAACATGGTGAAACCCTGTCCCTACTAAAAATAGAAAAGTCAGATGGGCATGGTAGCATGCACCTGTAGTCCCAGCTACTCAGATGGCTGAGGCAGGAGAATCACTTCAGCCCTATAGGTTGAGGATGGAGTGAGCTGTGATCATGCCAATGCACTCTAGCCTGGGTGACACAGTGAGACCCTGTTTCAAAAACAAAAACAAAAAAAGAATAGAGGCCTGGAGCTTGAGAGGGAACTCAGAATAGAAGATATAGATTTAAGAGTTGGCTGGATGCGGTGGCTCACGTCTGTAATCCCAGCACTTTGGGAGGCTGAGGTGGGTGTATCTCTTGAGGTCAGGAGTTTGAGACCAGCCTGATCAATATGGCGAAACCCTATCTCTACCAAAAATAACAAAAATTAGCTGGGCATGGTGGCGTGCGCCTGTAATCCCAGCTAGTTGGGAGGCTGAGGCAGGAGAATCACTTGAACCCGGGAGGTGGAGGTTGCAGTGAGCCGAGATTATGCCACTGGACTCCAGCCTGGGCGACAGAGTGAGACTCTGTCTCCAAAAATAAAAATAAAAATAAATACATAAACAAACAATGATATAGATGGATAGATACATAAATTACATCATTCACTGGGTAGATTGGTAAGAGAGCTGTAGAGAGAATCTGAGTATAATAGTCAGGGCAGGCTAACTGTTGTAACCAACAGCCCCTCCACATCTCAGTGGTATAACTCAAAAGAAGGTTTTTCCTTCTTATGACAGTTATTTCCTGACATTTGGAGCATGACTTTCCACAACGTTATTCCGGGACCCAGTCTCCTTCCATCTAGTGGTTCTGTCATCCTCCTAGGGCCTTTGAGTGCTCTGCTTTTGACCAGTTGATGGGAGGGGAGAGGCAGAGTAGGATCTGTGAAGACTTCTAGGGTCAGGTCTTGAAATATCTTTTGTTTACACTCCATTGGCCAGAACAAGACTGCCTCAGTGCAGAGGAAGCTAGGAAATGTAGTTTAGTAGGGTGCCCAGAAGGAAAAGAGAAACAGTCCCTGCCACACTGAGGCAACACCAAAATCTGAGGGTTGGATATAGGAAGAAGCGCCTGCAAAAGATAGAAAAGAGCCTTTAAGAGGATTGCTTGAAGCCAGGAGTTTGAGACCAGCCTGGGCAGCATAGCAAGGTCCTATCTGTACAAAAAATAAAAATAAAAAATTAGCCTAGGGTGGTGGCGTGCACCTACAGTTCCAACAACTCAGGAGGCTTGGGGCCAGGAGTTTGAGGCTGCAGTGAGCTATGATTGGGCCACTGCACTTCACTTAAGCCTGAGTGACAGAGCAAAACCCTGTATCTAAAAAAAAAAAAATTAACCAGGAGAAAAATGACATTTGGAGATCCTGTCTCTAAAGAGAAAAAAAGCTCACTGCATATAGCTCACTGCAGCCTCAGAAGCAGGCCCAGGACTAAATCAAGGCCAGAAAGGTGCTGGGGTGATAAGCAAGCCCGGCCAGCCTGGCCAACACGGTGAAACCCCATCTCTACTAAAAATACAAAAATTAGCTGGGCGTGGTGCCAGGTGCCTGCAGTCCTAGCTACTCAGGAGGCTGAGGTGGGAGGATCACTTGAGCTTTGGGCACGGAGGTTGTAGTGGGCCGAGACTGTGCCACTGTACTCCAGCCTGGGTGACAGAGCAAGACCCTGTCTCAAAAAAAAAAAAGTGGCCAGGCGCGGTGGCTCAAGCCTGTAGTCCCAGCACTTTGGGAGGCCGAGACGGGCGGATCACGAGGTCAGGAGATCAAGACCATCCTGGCTAACCGGTGAAACCCCGTCTCTACTAAAAAAAATACAAAAAACTAGCCGGGTGAGGTGGCGGGCGCCTGTAGTCCCAGCTACTCAGGAGGCTGAGGCAGGAGAATGGCGTAAACCCGGGAGGCAGAGCTTGCAGTGAGCTGAGATCTGGCCACTGCACTCCAGCCTGGGCGACAGACCGTCTCAAAAAAAAAAAAAAAAAAAAAAAAAAAAAAAGGGGTGCTGGAGGGTGAGGCCTCCCTAAATTTTGTGGCTTGGGTGCCTTGATCCATCACCCCAGCCCCAGTCCCAGCAGTCAGGTGCGACAGAGAAAGAAAAGGGAGAAGGCTGGGAAGATGCAAGTGAATTTATCAACTAGAAGTCCCTGTGAGCAACTGTAGCAAGAAGAGTTTCCAATGAAGAAAGGAAGGCCCTGGGCCGGGTGCGGTGGCTCACGCCTGTAATCCCAGCACTTTGGGAGGCCAAGGCGGGTGGATCACCTGAGGTCGGGAGCTGAAGACCAGCCTGACCAACATGGAGAAACCCTATCTCTACAAAAAAAAAACCCACAAAATTAGCCAGTGTAGTGGCACATGCCTATAATCCCAGCTACTCGGGAGGCTGAGGCAGAAGAATCGCTTGAACCTGGGAGGCTGAGGTTGCAGTGAGTTGAGATCACGCCATTCACTCCAGCCTCGGCAATAAGAATGAAACTCCATCAAAAAGAGACAAAAAAAAAAAAAAAAAGAAAGAAAGAAAGAAAGAAAGGAAGGCCCTGGCGGTTCTTGGACAGGAACTTGCCTGAAGTCCCAGTCCCAGTAACTGGTGGTTTCCTGGTTTTCTGGTTCGGAAGCTGGGCTCTAAGCTGTCTGTGCCCTTAAAGTTCCTTGGAAAGAGGGAAGGGAAGGGAAGTGAATATTAGGTGAGTTCCTACTCTGCTTCATTTGCAGAGTTTTCTCATTGATTCTCAGTTGAACCCATGAGGTAGATGTTATGCCATTAAAAAAAGTTTTGTTTCTTTAGGGACAGGGTCTCTTGTCTGTCACCCAGGCTGGACTGCAGTGGCACGATCATGGGTCACTACAGCTTTGAACTTCTGGGCTCAAGTGATCCTCCCATCTCAGCCTACAGGTGTGCACCATGGTACTTAGCCAATTTCTTTTTCTTTTTTTTTTTTTTGGTGGGGGAGAGATGGGATCTCTATATGTCTCTATGATGCCCAGGCTGGTCTCAAACTCCTGGCCTCAAGCGATTCTCCTGTCTTGGCCTCCCAAAGCACAGGGATTACAGGCATGAGTCACTGTGCCTAGCCTGTGATGCATTTTGAAAATTAATTAATTAACTAATTAATTAATTTTGAGACAGAATCTCACTGTGTCGCCCAGGCTGGAGTGCAGTGGCATGATCTCAACTCACTGCAACCTCCACCTCCGGGGTTCAAGTGAGTCTCATGCCTCAGCCTCCCGAGCAGCTGGGATTACAGGCCCCCGCCACCATGCCCAGCTAATTTTTTTATTTTTAGTAGCGATGGGGTTTTGCCATGTTGGCCAGGCTGGTCTCAAACTCCTGACCTCAGGTGATCGACCTGCCTCCACCTCCGCCTCCCAAAGTGCTGGGATTACAGGCGTGAGCCACTGCGCCCGGCCCTGTTATGCCATTTTAAAGCTCAGGAAACTGAGGCACAGAAAAAGGTAAAAAGGTACGTGAGATCAAAAAGGATGGAGTTAGGATTTGAACCCAGGTCCAGGGCCCGTGATTTTCCCAGCACACCATCCAAAATGCCTGCCTGCCCTCACCAGGGAGCACACGCTTACGTTCACAGTCTTGGACCCTGGGTTAGGGCCAGGAGGGCTGGGTGTGGGATGGGAACAGGGCCTCCAGTTCCTTCACTGGCTGGGGTAGGGTTTCTGAGTTCCCCATCAGAGCCCCTCCTCTGACTTTCAGGGACCCGCTGAGGAATCTGCAGGCCTGGCAGAGGACAGGAGGCAGGGCTGGGGAGCCTGGGAAGGGCTGGCTGACAGTTCTATGGGCCCTCCCCTCCTCCACAGTCCCACCCCCAGCCTGAGGCCTCTGGGAGCCCTGGTCCTGAGCAGCCAATACACCAGCCCAGACGGCTGCAAGTCACCATGGACGCTGAAGGTAAAGGGACACTCTCCCGGCGGTGTCCCTGCACCCATCCCCCCACTGCCTACCCCTGCCCCCATCCTGGCTTGTCTCAGCCCCTCATCACCTCCTCTGGAGCCATCTCTCCTCTGGTCCTGCCATCAACTCCCTTACCTACCCCATGTCCCTGCAGCCTCGCTCAACTCCCAGAGGCCCCTTCTCACTCTTCTTTCTCCTGTGTTGAGTCCCCAAGGAGCTCTGGGGAAGGAAGGGGCTTAAGCCCTAGAAAAGGGGGGCAGGGCGGCCTGGAGGAGGTGGCGTCTCCTGGGGGCAGTGGGGGCTGGAAGTGGGAGGCTGGATGGGGGAGCAGCGTGGACTTCTGCTCTCGCTGGTAGCTGGGGAGAAGCAGAGACAAAGTCCTGTCCCTTCTGTAGCCAGGTGGGGGAGGGGGCTTGAGTCCCGTGATTCCCTGCCTGGAGGGAGCTGTATGCAAACTGTTGGGGTGATCAGCCCAACCCCTGACCATGGATTCCTGAAGTTCAGTGGCCACAAAGGAATGAGAAAAGATAAGTTAAGATTTAAAGCAGGTCAGGGGGCCAGTTGCTAAAGTGAAGGCTGCAGAGCCCTGGTTGCCTGACAATTTATTGCGTACAAGCTTTTGATCTAAGAAGCAGATGGTACGGGGTGAAACAGTGAAGGCGGGGGTGCATGCGTCATTTGAAAGATGTATAGCAGTGGTGGGTTTATGTGAATTTCCTTTAAGCTCAAAGCATATGTCTAACTACTAAGATAATCTTTTTTTTTGTTTGTTTGTTTTTTTGAGATGGAGTCTCACTGTCTCCCAGGCTGGAGAGCAGTGGCGTGATCTCGGCTCACTGCAAGCTCCGCCTCCCGGGTTCACACCATTCTCCTGCTGGGAGATAGGCACCTGCTGCCATGCGGCTAATTTTTTGTATTTTTAGTAGAGATGGGGTTTCAGCGTGTTAGCCAGGATGGTCTCAATCTCCTGACCTCGTGATCCACCCACCTCGGCCTCCCAAAGTGCTGGGATTAGGGGCATGAGCCACCATGCCAGGCCAACTAAGATGATCTTGAACTTATTGGGCTGCAGCTGGTGGGAGTGGGTTTTACAAGGAACCAGGATGTCTGATCACATTCCAAAGATTCAAGGGAGTGTTTCAGCCCAGAGCATTCTGTGTAAAGCCACAGAGCAAGTCATGCTCACTGGCCTGAGGACACAATGGCAATAAGGAGATGATTTTCCTCAGAGGCTCCCTATGGTGTTCCATAGGTGTCCTACACAGGGGTGGCTGACTAAACTGGCACCCAATAAACACTTCCACCAACACAAACCCAGGGGGCCATGCTCTGCACTCAGAAGGCTCCATCAGGGATGGGGCTGCGTGACCGTGGGTGGGTCCCAGCTTCTCAGAGCCTCGTTTTCTTCCATCTGTAAAATGACAATAATAGTTCCCTGCTCTGGTCGGGCACAGGGGCTCACGCCTGTAATCCCAGCACTTTGGGAAGCTGAGGCGGGTGGAGCACTTGAGGTCAGGAGTTTGAGACCAGCCTGGCCAACATGGTGAAACCCCGTCTCTACTGAAAGTACAAAAATTAGCCGAGTGTGGTGGTGCGCACCTGTAATCCCAGATACTTGGGAGGCTGAGGAGGGAGAATTGCTTGAACCCCAGTGGTGGAAGTTGCACAGAGATCAGGCCTCTGCACTCTAGCCTGCGTGACAGAGCGAGACTCCATCTCAAAAAAAAGAAAAAAAAGAAAAAAAAAGTTCCCTGATCACAAGGTTGTGGGGAGGACAGAGAATGGGAGGCACGGGTGCCTAAACCTTCCTCCACGTTTGGGGTGCCTGCTGGCACCATACACCTGCTTCTGAGTCCTCTACAGGATGCCTCTATGCTCGGTGGTCTTTTTTTTTTTTTTTTTTTTGAGACGGAGTCTCACTCTGTTGCCCAGGCTGGAGTGCAGTGGCATAATCTTAGCTCACTGCAACCTCCATCTCCTGGGTTCAAGTGATTCTCCTGCCTCAGCCTCCCAAATAGCTGGGATTACAGGTGCCTGCTACCACACCTGGTTAATTTTTGTATTTTTAGTAGAGACAGAGTTTCACCATGTTGGTCAGGCTGGTCTCAAGCTCCTAACCTCAAGTGATCTGCCCACCTTGGCCTCCCAAAGTGCTGGGATTACAGGCATGAGCCACTCTGCCCAGCCTTAAATATGCCAATTTTATTAGAGTTTTATTAACTCTGGACAACCAATTAAGAAGGGATCGCCTTGAGGGATCAAGGTTACATCCCACAGAATAAAACTCTAATCTCTGAAGTCCAGGCATCTTGGGAGACCTTTTACATGTCCAGCCACAAGGCTAGGAGGCCGCTGGACAGGGAGGGTACAGCTGCCTCCTCCATGCACGTGGCAGCCTGCCTGGCATTTCTCTGATGGGCCAACTCTCTCCTTGCCAGCTGTAAAAGTGGCTTCCCCTCTCTGAAGTGCCTTTCAGTAACAGCTGCTAATTAGGGGAGCCCCGTATTTTCAAAGCTACCCACAGGAATTCCTCTTGTTGGAAATGTATGAGAGAGTCAGGGCCTTAAAAAAAAAAAGCACCCAGATGTGTTTATTTATTTTTCACAAATAGAACATGGAATGTGTAACTGTTCCCCTCTCTATTAGACAATCAGAAAGACTGAGCTCCAAGAAGGGGGAAAGAGGGGAACCCCTGCACATGGAAGCAGCTTTGAGGTTCTTTTTTTTTTTTTTTTTTTAGACAGAGTCCCCCCCCTTTTCCCAGGCTAGAGTGCAGTGGGGCGATCCGGGCTCACTGTAGCCTCAACCTCCTAGACTCAAGTGATCCTTCTGCCTCAGCCTCCCAAGAGTAGCTGGGTCTACAACTGCATGCCATCACGCCTGGCTAATCTTTTAAATTTTAATTTTATGTATTTGATTATTATTTTTTTAGACTGCATCTCCCTCTGTTGCCCAAACTGGAGTGCAGTGGCACAATCACGATTTGCTGCAGCATCAACCTTCTGGGCTCTAGCAATCCTCCCGCCTCAGCCTCCCGAGTAGGTGGTACCCCAGGTGCATGCCACCATGCCCGGCTACTATATATATATATATTTTTTTTTTAGATAAGGATCTTGTCATGTTTGCCAGGCTGGTGTTCAACTCCTGGGCTCAAGTGATCCTCCTGCTTCAGCCTTCCAAAGTGCTAGGACTGCAGGCATGAGCCCCCGTGTCTGGCCTCAGGAGCTATGATGTTCTTTTTCTTTTCTTTTGTTTTTGAGATGGAGTCTCGCTCTGTTGCCCAGGCTGTGTGTACCACCATGTCTGGCTAATTTTTGTGTTTTTCTGTAGAGATGGGGTTTCACCATGTTGGCCAAGCTGGTCTCGAACTCCTGACCTCAAGTGATCACCCACCTCACCCTCCCAAAGTGCTGAGATTACAGGCATGAGCCACCATGCCCAGCCAGCAGCTGTGATGTTCTACAGTACCCAGCTATGGAACAGGAGGACCTGGGCTCATACTTACCATTGTCTAGCTGCATCATTTGCTAGCTCTACTCTTTAGATAATTCCTCTTTATGTTTCTGAGCCTCGGTTCTCCACCTATATTTTTTATTTATTTTTATTTTATTTTATTTTTTGAGATGGAGTCTTGCTCTCTTGCCCATGCTGGAGTGCAATGGTGTGATCTTGGCTCACTGGAACCTCTACCTCCTAGGTTCAAGGAATTCTCCTACCTCAGCCTCCTGAGTAGCTGGGATTACAGGCGTGTGCCACTGCGCCTGGCCAGATTTTTGTTTGTTTGTTTGTTTGTATTTTTAGTAGAGACGGGGTTTCACCATGTTGGCCAGGCTGGTCTCAAACTCCTGACCTCAAGTGATCCACCCGCCTCGATCTCCCAAAGTGCTGGGATTACAAGCGTAAGCCACCACGACCGGTCTTGGTTTTCCACCTATAAATACAAACGGCATCCACCTTGAGGCCCTGTAGGTGAGGTTTGGGAGGAGGTATGAGAAGCGCCAGGCACACAGTAGGCACCAGTGCATGGTAGCTATTATTGTCTTCCTGTGGCTCAGAAGCTCTCAATTCTTTTTTTTTTTTTTTTTTTTTTTTGGATGGGAGTCTCGCTCTGTCGCCCAGGCTGGAGTGCAGTGGCCACACTTCAGCTCACTGCAAGCTCCGCCTCCCGGGTTCACACCATTCTCCTGCCTCAGCCTCCCAAGTAGCTGGGACTACAGGCGCCTGTCACCTCACCCGGCTAGTTTTTTGTATTTTTTTAGTAGAGACGGGGTTTCACTGTGTTAGCCAGGATGGTCTCGATCTCCTGACCTCGTGATCCGCCCGTCTCGGCCTCCCGAAGTGCTGGGATTACAGGCTTGAGCCACCGCGCCCAGCCAGAATTATTTTGCCATATTTCAGACCAATTATATCAGAATCTCTAGGGATGGGGCCTGGAGCTCCCCCATATGATTCCATTGTGCAGCAGAGGTTGAGAACTACTGCCCTACCCAATGGTGTTATGATTTATAATAAGAAATGTGTATTTTACTCTTTGTCCTTGGTTCCTGGCATAGAGCTCCTGGAATCCTTGGAATTTCCTGAACAACAGAGTGGCAAGGAGAATCCTTTGTTCTAATATTTGATCTTTGTTTTGTTGTTGTTGTTGCTGTTGTTGTTATTGTTGTTGAGACAGAGTTTTGCTCTTGTTGCCCAGGCTGGAGTGCAGTGGCGTGATCTCGGCTCACCACAACCTCCGCCTGCCAGGTTCAAGCAATTCTCCTGCCTCAGCCTCCCGAGTAGCTGGGATTACAGGCATGCACTATCATGCCCGGCTAATTTTGTATTTTTAGTAGAGACGGGCTTTCTCCAAGTTGAGGCTGCTCTCGAACTCCTGACCGCAGGTGACCCACCCGCCTTGGCCTCCTAAAGTGCTAGGATTACAGGTGTGAGCCACCGTGCCCGGCCGTTGTTGGTTTTTTAAAATTGAGACAGGATCTCACTTTGCTATCCAGGCTGGGGTGCAGTGGTGTGATCACGGCTCTCTGCAGTCTCAAACTCCTGGGCTCAAGGGATCCTCCCACGTCAGCCTCCTGAGTAGCTGGGACTACAGGTGTGTACCACTGTACCCAGCTAATTTTTCTGTAGATATGGGGTTTTGTTATGTTGCTCAGGCTGGTCTTGAATTGCTGTGCTCAAGTGTTCTGCCTGCCTCGGCCTCCCAAAGTGCTGGGATTACTGCCATCAGCCACCATGATGCCTAAGTTTTGAAATTTATGTAGTTGGCTAGGTACGGTGGCTCACGCCTGTGATCCCAACACTTTGGGAGGCCGAGGGGGGAGGGTCACCTGAGGTCAGGAGTCTGAGATCACTCTGGCCAACGTCGTGAAATCCCATCTCTACTAAAGATACAAAAATTAGCCGAGCGTGTTGGCGGGCGCTTATAATCCCAACTACTTGGGAGGCTGAGGCAGGAGAATCGCTTGAACCTGGGAGGCGGAGGTTGCAGTGAGCTGAGACTGCGCCATTGCACTCCAGCCTGGGCAACAAGAACAAAAACTCCGTCTCAAAAAATAAAATAGAACAAAATAAAATTTACGTAGTGATGGAGTCTTGCCATGTTGCCAGGCTGGTCTTGAACTCCTGGCCTCAAGCGACTCCCTCTCCCCAGCCTCCCAAAGTGCTGGGATACAGATGTGAGCCACCACACTGGCCCTAATACTTGATCTTTGACCCAAGTTCCTGACAGAGCTCCTAATCCCTTGGAATTTCTGGCTGATCAGAGGGTCTTTTGTTCCAATGAGGTAATTCTTGGTGGGCTTCTGGAAGGGGGCCAGTCACCAGAGAGATACTACTGCAATGATTAGAAGTTTGGTACCCTCAGCAGTATCCTTCATCTTCTGAGAAGGGGAGAGGGGCTAGAGATTGATTTAACTATCATGCCTGTGAGATGACACCTCCATAGAAATCCCTGAAATAAGATGTTAGGAGAGCTCTTGTGTTATAGGACAGATAAAGGTGCCAGGAGGAGGGTGGTACCCAGGAGAGGGCATGGAAGCCCTTTCCCCCGTACCCTGCCCTATGCATTTCTTCCAGCTGGCTGTTCATTTGTGTCATTTGACAATGCAGCCAGGTGTGGCAGCGCACCTATAGTCCCAGTTACTCAGGAGGCTAAGGCAGGAGGATCACTTGAGCCCAGGAGCTCAAGAGTGCTCCTGTAGTGTGCTATCCTCGAGCCTGTGAATATCCACTGCACTCCAGCTGGGCAACACAGAAAGACACTGGGTCCAAAAAACAAAACAAGCTGGGCGCGGTGGCTCACTCCTGTAATCTCAACACTTCAGGATGCAGAGGCGGGTGGATCACTTGAGGTCAGGAGTTCGAGACCAGCCTAGCCAATATGGTGAAGCCTCATCGCTACTAAAAATACAAAAATTAGCTGGGTGTGGTGGCGTGTGCTTGTAATCCCAGCTACTCGGGAGACTGAGGCAGGAGAATCGCTTGAACCTGGGTGGCAGAGGTTGCAGTAAGCTGAGATAGCACCACTGCACTCCGGCTTGGGCAACAGAGTGAGACTCTGTCTCAAAAATAAATAAATAAATAAATAAAAAACAAAACGATACGAAACAAACAAACAAAAAGTGTTGTAATACACCAGCAATAGTAAGTAAACTGTTTTCCTGGGATCACTGCTTTAGTAAAGATCAAATACAAGCAGGAATCATGGGAACGTCTGATTTGTAGCCAAGTCACACAGAAGTTGTGGGTAGCCTGGGAATCTCTTACTACTTGAGGCTGGCGTCTGAAGTGGGGGACAGTCTTGTGGGACTGAGCCCTTTTGCTATGAAGTCTGCACTAACTCTGGTTATGGTCACAGTTGAAGTGAATTGTAGGACACGCAGCTACTGTCGGAGAAGTGGTTGATGTGGGGAAAAGAAATGCCATACCACTGGTCGCAGAAGCGTTCTGTGTTGAGTGAACATACAGAAAAGAAACACTGTTGGTTTTTTAATCTACGTCACCCTAAAATAACGTTCCATGACTCAGTCTCAAGTGGGGACCCTCTCTCTCTCCTTTCCTTATTTTTCTCACTTTTTGTTATAGAGAATTCCAAACATACACGCAAGTAGATAGAAAAGCATGATGAACCCCCACGAAACCACCACCAACCTCAAAAAACGTCAATGTGCGGCTAGCCCAGTCTCACCCTCCCTCCCTCTACCTTCCAGTATTATCTTAAAGCAAACCAGCTCTCGAACTCTTTGTTTGTTTGTTTGTTTGTAGACAGAGTCTCGCTCTGTCACCCAGGCTGGAGTGCAGTGGCACAATTATGGCTCACTGCAACCTCAATTCAAGTGATTCTTTCACCTCAGCCTCCTCAGTAGCTGGGATTCCAGGCCCGCACCACCACACCCGGCTAATTTTTGTATTTTTTTAGTAGAGACGGGGTTTCACCATGTTGGCCAGGCTGGTCTCGATCTCCTGACCTCAGGTGATCCACCCCACCTCGGCCTCCCAAAGTGCTGGGATTACAGGTGTGAGCCACCGCACCCAGCCTCTTTTGTTTTTTAGATGGGATCCTGTTCTGTCGCCCAGGCTGGTTGGTGTGCAGCAACATGATCATAGCTCACTGTTTGTAGCCTCCAACTTCTGGGCTCAAGTGATCCTCCTGCCTCAGCCTGTGGAGTAGCTGGGACTACAGGCGTGTACCACCACACCTGGCTAATTTAAATTTTTTTTTTTTTTCTTTTTAGAGATGGGGTCTTGCTGTGTTGACCAGGCTGGCCTCAAACTCCCAGCCTCAAGCGATCCTCCTACCTCAGCCTCCCAAAGTGTTGGGATTACAGGCATGAGCCGCCGTGCCTGGCTCAAATCTTTTCATATGTGAACATCTCAGCATGTTTTTCTTCTTTTTTCTTTTTTTTTTTTGTGATGGAGTTTCGCTCTTGTCGCCCAGACTGGAATGCAATGGTGTGATCTTGGCTCACTGCAACCTCTGCCTCCTAGGTTCAAGCGATTCTCCTGCCTTCCTCTCCCAAGTAGCTGGAATTACAGGTGCCTACCACCATGTCCAGCTAATTTTTTTACATTTTTTTTTTTTTTTAGTAGAGATGGGGTTTTGCCATGTTGGCCAGGCTGGTCTTGAACTCCTCACCTCAGGTGATCCACCCGCCTTGGCCTCCCAAAGTGCTAGGATTACAGGCGTGAGTCACTGTGCCCAGACTCGGCATGTTTTTTTCCTAAAAGATAAAGACTTTTTCTTTTTACTACAACCACAATACTGTTGTCAAAACTAAACTCTAAAAATTTCCGTGGTGTTATCAAACATTCAGTCAATGTCCAGATTCCAATGGTTTCATAAATAGCCTAATTTGCTGGTTTGTTTGAATTAGGATCTAAGTAGAATCTACACTTTGTGATTGGTTAGTATATGTCTTAAGAGTCTTTGAAACTTTCTTTAACTTTATTTTTTCGATTAAAAAATGTTTAATTTAGAGATACTTTTTGTCTGGCCAAGACTACCTCAGCCTTCTTTTGCCTCCCAATCTGTCTCCAGTTGGTGGCTGAAGTGACCTTTCTGGAGTAAAACTATAATCTCTTTTAAAATTCGGTGATGGGTCAGGCATGGTGGATCACACTTGTAATCCCAGCACTTTGGGAGGTCGAAGTGGGAGCACTGCTTGAGCCCAGGAGTTCAAGACCAGCTTGGGCAACATAGCGAGATCCCCCCCCATCTCTACTTAAAAATAATAAAATAAAATGAAAAAAAAATTTTTTGAGATGGAGTTTCGCTCTTGTTGCCTAGGCTGGAAGACAGTGGTGGGATCTCGGCTCACTGCAACCTCTGCCTCCCGGGTTCAACCGATTCTCCTGCCTCAGTCTCCTGAGTAGTTGGGATTACAGGCATGTGCCACCATGCCCGGCTAATTTTGTATTTTTAGTAGAGATGGGGTTTCACCATGTTGGTCAGGCTGGACTTGAACTCCTGACCTCAGGTGATCAACCCACCTCAGCCTCCCAAAGTGCTGGGATTACAGGCATGAGTCACTGTGTCTGGCCAATAAAATCAAATTTTATGATGGCTCCTGCGATCTGGCAAATTCCTCAGCTAAGTAGTTTAGTTTTTTCTCCCTGTGGCCTCCTCTCCCACCATGTCACCTGTGAATCTCACACTGCCCCCACCCCGCCACTGTCTGCAGGCGAACAGATCAGTTTTCTCAGCCCCAAATGTCAGCCCCACCCCACACCTCTGCCTGGCAAACATCACTCACCCGTCCTCAGAGACACCTAGTCATTTATTCTGTGAGTCCACCACACTTGAGAAACGTTTCATTTCTTAGCGAACACGCCTACCCTGTGCTAGACAGTGTTCCTAAGGGCTTTCAAATATAGTCTTGTTTTTTGTTTCTGAGACAGAGTCTCGCTCTGTCACCCAGGCTGGAGTGTAGTGGCACAATCTTGGCTCACTGCAACCTCCACCTCCCAAGTTCAAGCATTTTTCTGCCTCAGCCTCCCTAGTAGCTGGGATTATAGGCGCCCGACTAATTTTTTTTTTTTTTTTTTTATTTTTTAGTAGAGATGGGGTTTCACCATTTTGGCCAGCCTGGTCTTGAACTCCTGACCTCGTGATCTACCCACCTTGGCCTCCCAAAGTGCTGAGATTACAGGCATGAGCCACTGCCCCCGGCCACTTTCTTGTTTTTATAACAGCACGAGGAGGTCATTATTGTCATCCCTGTCACAGATGAGGAGCCGAGGGTTGAGTCTCTGGTCCACAATCACTTAGTGACAAGTGGCAGAGCCAGGGCTGGACCTGAGGTGTGCGGTCCCAGAGCCTGGGCTCTGATTCACTGTGCTATGCGACCTCTCTGATAGGTAAGTATCCTAGCTCGCATACTATGAAGCTAAACAATATAAAATTGCCAATATTTGGCCGTTTTGACCAATAAAAGCAGCAATGGTTGTATGGTTCAGTATGCGAAGTGCCTGAATATAGCAGAAAACTCAATGGCCAGACACAGCCTTTGCCCATCGAGAGGAAACAGCTGT
Source organism: Piliocolobus tephrosceles (assembly GCF_002776525.5). Lineage (NCBI taxonomy): Eukaryota > Metazoa > Chordata > Mammalia > Primates > Cercopithecidae > Piliocolobus > Piliocolobus tephrosceles. Next base: position 27,878,295 of record NC_045450.1, on the reverse strand, counting down.
AGACTGTGATGATGGGGGAAGAACAGGGACTAGGATCTAATATGGGGGGTGGGGTGTCTGTGAGGCCCCTGCTGAGGAAGTGATGTTTAAGGGAAGACCTGTAAGTGGAATAAGAGCTGAAGGGGGAGATTGGGGACAAGGGAGGGGACTTCCAGGCCGAGGTACAGTCCTGCAACAGCATAGGCTAAGGCCTGACAGGTAAGAGAAAGAGCTGCCCACGCTGTTGCCTTCATGCCTAGCAATTATTAACACCCCGCACAGTGCAGGTGCTGATGAGGATGTGTCAGAGAATCAGTGAAAAATGGAAAGAAGTTGCCAGGTGTGGAGGCTCATGTCTGTTAATCCCAGCACTCTGGGAGGCCAGGGTGGGAGGAAGACAAGGCCAGGAACTGGAGGCTGGGCATGGTGGCTCACGCCTATAATCCCAGCTCTTTGGGAGGCCGAGGTGGGCGGATCACTTGAGGCCAGGAGCTCAAGACCAGCCTGGCCAATATGGTGAAACGCTATCTGTATTAAAATACAAAAATTGGCCAGGCATGGTGGCACGTGCCTGTAATCCCAGCTACTCCGGAGGCTGAGGCAGGAGAACCCAGGAGGCAGAGGCTGCAGTAAGTCTACAGTTACTGCCAAAGCTCGGGGCTCCATCCCTTTTCCATCGCATGCCACTGCACTACAGCCTGGGCAGCAAAGTGAGACTCTGTCTCTAGAAAAAGAAAAAGAAAAAAATGTTTAAAAGGACAGGAGTTTGAGACCCTGTCTCTACAAAAAATTTTTTAAAAAAAGTACCTTGGCATGGTGGAGCAGGTACTCAGGAGGCTGCGGTGAGACCACCACGTGAGCCCAGGCATTCAAGGCCGCAGTGAGCCATGATTGTACCACTGCACTCCACTCTGTCTCAAAAAGAAAGAAAAAAGTCAAGAGAACTGGAACTGAAACCGTGAAAGGTCAGTTTTCAGCAGGAGAGTGATCAAAGAAAACCAGAACTAGACAGTTGTTAAAATAACTAAAACATATTGCATTCCAGACTATTGCTGTAGGGGAAGAGTGACCTTAGATCAGAACTGGGCTGAACTCTGAGTACACCATGGGGTTATAGCCAACGAGCAGAGTGGAGGACAGTGGATGGGATATTACCATAAGAAAGCACTGGGGGCTGGGGGGATTCCGGCAAGAACAACCTAAAGGGATTCTTGCTGAAGACAGGCCAAGGTGGTCAGACAGCGCCTGGGGGAGGGTGGAGGATGAGGACCCCCATCAGGGTTCAAGGGGCAATCAGATGTGGAGGATGAAGGACTGGCTAAGCTGACTTAGCAGGATTCTTGCTAAAATTGGACGATGCAGAGGTAAACACGGAAGTCCAAGGCCTAACTGGAAAAGAGCTGAAGGAACCTGAGTGAGGTTTGGCTATAAACAGAACCTCTGTCCGAGTGAGCCCATCAAACTTACTTTATTTATTTATTTGAGACAGAGTCTCACTCTGTCGCCCAGGCTGGAGTACAGTGGCGTTATTTCGGCTCACCGCAAACTCTGCCTCCCAGGTTCAAGCAGTTCTTGTGCCTCGGCCTCCCGAGGAGCTGGGATTACAGGCATCTGCCACCACACCCAGCTAATTTTTGTGTTTTCAATAGGGAGAGGGTTTTGCCATGTTTGACAGGTTGGTCTTGAACTCCTGACCTCAGGCTAATCTTTTGTTTGTTTTTATTCTTTTTTTTTTTTTTTTTTAGATTGAGTTTCGCTCTTGTTGGCCAAGCTGGAGTGCAATGGTGCAATCTCAGTTCACCGAAACCTCCGCCTCCTGGGTTCAAGCGATTCTCCTGTCTCAGCCTCCCGAGGAGCTGGGATCACAGGCGCATGCCACCATGCCTGTGGAGACAGGGTTTAGTAGAGATGGGGTTTCATCATATTGGTCAGGCTGATCTAAAACTCCTGACCTCAGGTGATCCGCCTGCCTCAGTCTCCCAAAGTGCTGGGATTACAGGCATGAACCACTGCCTTTTGTTTGTTTTTAAATTTAACTTTTTTTTTGAGACCGAATCTCGCTCTGTCACCCAGGATGGATTGCAATGGCACAATCTCAGCTCACTTCAACCTCTGCCTCCTGGGTTCAAGCGATTCTCCTGCCTCAGTCTCCCAAGTAGCTGGGATTACAGGTACCTGCCACCACAGCTGGTTAATTTTTGTGTTTTTAGTAGAGATGGGGTTTTGCCATGTTGGACAGGCTGGTCTTGAACTCCTGACCTCAGGTGATCAACCCACCTTGGCCTCCCAAAGTGCCGGGATTACAGGCATGAACCACCATGCTCAGCCTTAAATTTAACTTTTATCTTAATTTCAGGGGTATACATGTGCAGGTTTATTACATAGGTAAACTTATGTCATGGGGGTTGTACACATTATTTAGTCACCCAGGTGTTAAGTGTAGTACCCATTAGTTATTTTTCCTGATCCTCTCCCTCCTCCAAACTTCCACCCTCTGATAGGCCCCAGTATGTGTTGCCCCCTCTATGTGTCCATGTGTTCTCATCATTTAGCTCCCACTTATAAGTGAGAACATGTGATATTTGGTTTTCTGTTCCTGCATTAGTTTGCTAAGAATAATGGCCTCCAGCTCCATCCGTGTCCCTGCAAAGAATGTGATCTCATTTTTTCTGTGGCTGCATAGTATTCCATGGTGTATGTGTACCACACTTTCTTTATCCAGTCTACCACTGATGGGCATTTAGGTTGAATCATGTCTTTCCCATGGTGAATAGTGCTGTGATGTGTCTTTATAACAGAATGGTTTACTTTGGGTATATACCAAAGTAATATATTGCTGGGTCGAATGGTATTTCTGGTTTTTGGTCTTTGAGAAATTGCTGCACTGTCCTCCGCTATGGTTTAACTAATTTACACTCCCACCAACAGTGTATAAGTGTTCCTTTTTCTCTGCAACCTCACCAGATCTCAGTGGTCAACTCCTCCCACTCCCCAGGTAACACTGATATGCTCTGTGCCTACAGTTTTGCCTTTCCCAGGATGCTGCATGAAAGGGATCATACGGCCTTTTGGATCTGGCTCCTTTTAGTTAGAATGATACATTTGAGACACGTCCCTATTGTTGTGTGTATCAGTAGTAGGTTTCTTCTTTTTTTGAGATGGATTATCACTCTGTCATCCAGGCTGGAGTGCAGTGGCATGATCTCAGCTCACTGCAACCTCCGTCTCCCTGATTCAAGCGATTATCCCGCCTCAGCCTCCCGAGTAGCTGGGATTACAGGCGTGTGCCACCACGCCTGGCTAGTTTTTGTATTTTTTCATAGAGATGGGGTTTCACCATGTTGACCAGGCTGGTCTTGAACTCCTGACCTTGTGATCCGCCCACCTTGGCCTCACAAAGCGCTGGAATTACAGGCGTGAACCTTGGTGCCCAGCCTGCATCACAGGTTGTTTCCCCAGTACTTACCAGTTGCAGAATTCAAATTCACTTTTAAAAAATCAGCCTGAAAAAAAGAAAAAAAAAAAATCAGGCTGGCCAGGTGTGGTGGCTCACACCTGTAATCCCAGCACTTTGGGAGGCCGAGGCGGGCAGATCACCTGAGGTCAGGAGTTTGAGATCAGCCTGGCCAAAATGGTAAAACCCTGTCTCTACTAAAAATACAAAAATTAGCCTGGCGTCGTGGTGGGCGCCTGTAATCCCAGCTACTTGGGAGGCTGAGGCAGAAGAATCGCTGGAATCCGGGGGATGGAGGTTGCAGTGAGCCGAGATCACACCACTTCACTCCAGCCTGGGCAAAAGAGTGAAACTCTGGATCCAAAAAAAAAAAAAAAAAAATCAGGATTGGCACAGTGGCGCACTCCTGTAATCCCAGGACTTTGAGAGGCTGAGGTGCAAGGATTGCTTGAGCCTGGGAGTTCAAGACCAGCCTGGGGAATATAGTGAGACCCCTATCTCTACAACAAAACATATACAAGAATTAGCCGGGCATGGTTGCTGTGCGCCTGTTGTCCCAGTTCCTTGGGAAGCTGAGGCGAGAAGATTGCTTAAGCCTGGGCAGTTGAGGCTGCAGTGAGTCGTGATCGCGCCACTGCACTGCACCTAGTTTGAATGGAGTGGGAGTGGGGGATTAGGCTCTCACTCCCTGCCGTTTGCTCCCAGGCCTTTTCCGTAGCTGGATGTGACCAACAGAGACAGCGCCCAGCCTCAGTACAGCTGGCTCTTAGTGGAGGGGCAGGAGCCATCTGGGGCAGATGTGGGAGAGAACGTGGCAAAGGAGAGCCCGGTGCAGTCAAGGAGGCTTGTGGCTCGGAGGGGAGGTGGGGTGAGTGGAGACTCAGCAGCTTGGCTCTGGGGAAGTAGACAAGAGAGGGCCTGCTTCGGAGGGCAGACCAAGCCAGGATGTCTGGCCTTCACTTCCACTTGGAGCAGAAGTGTGCTGTGTGCGCGTGCATGTGCGTGTGCGTGCACGTGTGTGTGCGCTAAATCAAACACCCTCGCTGGCTCTGTGTCCCCCTCAAGGGGAAGCCAAGTCCACGGATGGTGAAGGCCCATGAGGCTGCAGGTCTTCACCCCGCAGATAGATGGCGCTGTTGCACCGCGCCTGGGTTTGCCTCTGCCCACAGCCATGCAGGGCCCATCTCGGGCTATGCCTAGGGCGTAAGGGACCTTCCCCATGTCCACCATCCTTATATATATATATATATGTTAAAAAAAAGTGTGGGTACATAGTAGGTGTATATATTTATGGGGTGCATTTTTTTTTTTTTTTTTTTTTTTTTTT
>NC_045450.1:27862169-27873435 GCF_002776525.5 Piliocolobus tephrosceles | reverse complement strand
TTTATGGGGTGCATTTTTTTTTTTTTTTTTTTTTTGAGACGGAGTCTTGCTCTGTCACCCAGGCTGGAGTGCAGTGGCCAGATCTCAGCTCACTGCAAGTTCTGCCTCCCGGGTTTATGCCATTCTCCTGCCTCAGCCTCCCGAGTAGCTGGGACTACAGGCGTCCGCCACCTCGCCCGGCTAGTTTTTTGTATTTTTTTAGTAGAGACGGGGTTTCACCGTGTTAGCCAGGATGGTCTTGATTTCCTGACCTTGTGATCCGCCCGTCTCGGCCTCCCAAAGTGCTGGGATTACAGGCTTGAGCCACCGCGCCCGGCTGGGTGCATATTGATAAAGTATGCAATGCATAATAGTAACATCATGGGCCAGGCACGGTGGCTCACACCGAGATTGCACCTCTGCAGTCGCCAGGCCACTGCAGGCACCACAGTGGCGACAGAGCGAGACTCTGTCTCAAATAAATAAATAAGTAAATAAATATCATGTTAGGCCAGGCACAGTGGCTCACACCTGTAATCCCAGCACTTTGGGAGGCGGAGGTGGGCGAATCACAAGGTCAGGAGTCCGAGACCAGCCTGACCAACATGGTGAAACCCTGTCTCTACTAAAAATACAAATTTTAGCTGGGTGTGGTGGCAGGCGCCTGTAACCCCAGCCACTCGGGAGGCCGAGGTAGGAGAATCGCTTGAATCTAGAAGGCTGAGGTTGAAGCCAGCCGAGATCACTCCATTGCACTCTAGCTGGGCAACAAGAGAGAGATTAAAACAAAAAAAAAAAAAAAAAAAAAAAAAAAATTACATCATGGAGAATGGGGTGTCCATCCCCTTAAGCATTTATCCTTTGTGTTACAATCCAACTGCATTCTTTTAGTTATTTTGAAATGCACAGTTATTGTTGACTGTAGTCGCCCTGTTGTGCTAGCAAATAGTAGGTCTTATTCATACTTTCTATTTTTTTTTTGTACCCATTAACCTTCCCCACCTTCCCATCATCATCCTTTTTTTTTTTTTTTTTTGAGACAGAGTCTTGCTCTGTCACCCCAGGCTGGAGTGCAGTGCCACGATCTCAGCTCACTTCAACCTCTGCCTCCTGTGTTCAAATGATTCTCCTGCTTCAGCCTCCCTAGTGGCTAGGGTTACAGGCATGCCCTACTACACTTGGCTGATTTTTTTTCAGGTTTTCGCCATGTTGGCCAGGCTGGTCTTGAACTCCTGACCTCAGGTGATCCACCTGCCTCAGCCTCCCAAAGTGTTGGGATTACAAGCACGAGCCATGTGCCCAGCCCCATCATCCTCATTTTATTTACTTTTTATTTTTATTATTATTATTTTTTAGATAGAGTCTTGCTCTGTCACCCAGGCTGGATTGCAGTGGTGCGACCTCGGCTCACTGCAACCTCCGCTTTCCAGGTTCAAGCAATTCTCTTGCCTCAGCCTCCCGAGTAGCTGAGATTTCAGGCACCTGCCACTACGCCCGGCTAATTTTTGTATTTTTAGTAGAGACAGGGTTTTACCATTTTGGCCAGGCTGGTCTCAAACTCCTGACTTTGGGTGATCCGCCCGCCATGGCCTCCCAAAGTGCTGGGATTACAAGCGTGAGCCACCACGCCTAGCCAGACTGATTTTTTTTAAAAGTGAATTTGAATGCTGCAACTCGTGAGTATTGGATAAACAAACTATGATGGGATTACAGGTGCCCGCCCCCACGCCTGGCTAATTTTTGTATTTTTAGTAGAGACTATGTTGGCCAGGTGGGTCTCGAACTCCTGACCTCAAGTGGTCTGCCTGCCTCGGCTTCCCAAAGTGTTGGAATTACAGGCATGAGCCACCACACTTGACCAGAAGTTTAATTTTTTTTTTTTTTTTTTGAGATGGAGTCTGGCTCTGTCACCCCGGCTGGAGTGCAGTGGCACAGTCTCTGCTCACTGCAAGCTCCGCCTCCCAGGTCCACACCATTCTCCTACCTCAGTCCCCTGAATAGCTGGGACTACAGGCGCCCCCCACCATGCCTGGCTAATTTTTTTGTAATTTTAGTAGAGACGGGGTTTCACCATGTTAGCCAGGATGGTCTCGATCTCCTGACCTCGTGATCCGCCCGCCTCGGCCTCCCAAAGTGCTGGGACTACAGGAGTGAGCAACTGCGCCCAGCCCAGAAGTTTAAATTTGACTAGGTGCCCAGTGACCTCGTCCAGCCCACAGCAGTCTCCAATCCTCGCCCCCACAACCCCCCTTCCCCCCACAGCTCCTTTCCTCACTGCAGCCCCTCCACTGGAACCCCTAGATCTTGAGGCTGATGGGCCAGTGCCCAGTTTCACTGGTTGTTAAATATTTTGACAATGATCCCAGACAGCAGGAGAGGCAGCCAAACTCAACAGCTGTTCTCTGTTTCCCCCCAGGCCTGGCACTGCTGCTGCCGCCCGTCACCCTGGCAGCCCTGGTGGACAGCTGGCTCCGAGAGGACTGCCCAGGGCTCAACTACGCAGCCTTGGTCAGTGGGGCAGGCCCCTCGCAGGCGGTGCTGTGGGCCAAATCCCCTGGGGTACTGGCAGGGCAGCCTTTTTTCGATGCCATCTTTACCCAACTCAACTGCCAAGTCTCCTGGTTCCTCCCTGAGGGATCGAAGCTGGTGCCGGTGGCCAGAGTGGCCGAGGTCCGGGGCCCTGCCCACTGCCTGCTGCTGGGGGAACGGGTGGCCCTCAACACCCTGGCCCGCTGCAGTGGCATTGCCAGTGCTGCCGCCGCTGCAGTGGAGGCTGCCAGGGGGGCCGGCTGGACTGGACACGTGGCCGGCACGAGGAAGACCACACCAGGCTTCCGGCTGGTGGAGAAGTACGGGCTCCTGGTGGGCGGGGCCGCCTCACACCGCTACGACCTGGGAGGACTGGTGATGGTGAAGGACAACCATGTGGTGGCCGCCGGTGGTGTGGAGAAGGTGCTGGTCCTGCCTGTCCCTGGTCCAACCTCACCCTCAGCACACCCCTCCCCTCCCCTCCCCAGAGCCTCCAGCCATGACCTGGTGAACAGCCGTGGCCTGGAGTCAGCAACACAAGACTCTTCCCACCTCAGCTCCTCCATCTGAGCTGGGCTCAGTTGAGCTCATCCAGCTAAGCTAAATGGGGAGCTGGGCTTGCTTTTCTTTTTCTGGAGACGGGGCCTCAGTCTCTCCAGTAGCTGGATATACAGGAATGCTCCACCCCACTGGCTAATTTTTGCTTTTCTTTTTTGAGATGGAGTCTCACTGTTTCACCCAGGCTGGAGTGAAGTGACACAATCTCGGCTCACTGCAACCTCCACCTCCCAGGTTCAAGTAATTCTCCTGCCTCAGCCTCCCAAGTAGCTGGGATTACAGGCGCCAGCCACCACACCCGGCTAATTTTTGTATTTTTTTGTAGAGACAGAGTTTCACCATGTTGGCCAGGCGTGTCTCAAACTCCTGACCTCAGGTGATCCACCCACCTTGGCCTCCAAAGTGCTGGGATTACAGGTGTGAGCCACCTCGCCCAGCTGCCTTTTTTTTTTTAAGAGATGGGGTCTCACTGTGTTGCCCAGGCTAGTCTGAAACTTCAGGACCCAAGAGATCCTCCCACCTTGGCCTCCCAAAGTGCTGGGATTATAGGCATAAGCCACCGCACCTGGGTTTGGAATTGATTCTTTATCTTTGTTCTGCTGCTGCGTGGTGTAATGTTCAAGAACAAAGGACAACCCGGGGGAAGCCAGTGTCACTGGCACCACAGCCTTGAGCCCCTCTCTCTAGCCCTCTGCACCTAATTTCCCATCTGTGAAATGTCCTTAAAGACCCCTTCTAATTTTAATATTCTGAGTCAAATTGAACTCAGGTCCAAATGCCAAATATTGCTGATATTCATCCGCTTTTTGACCCACAAAAGTGGTCATTTTAGCCTACAATGAAACATCCTGGCTCAGTGGCTCATGCCTGTAATCCCAGCACTTTGGGAGGCCCAGGTGGGGGGATTACTTGAGGCCAGGAGTTTGAGACCAGACTGGGTCATATAGCAAGATTCTGTCTCTACAAAAAATGAAAAAATTAGCCATGCTTGTGGGCAAGCTCCTGTAGTCCCAGCTACTCCGTGGCTCACGCCTGTAATCCTGGCACTTCGGGAGGCTGAGGCGGGCGGATCACGAGGTCATGAGTTAGAGACCATCCTGGCCACCATGGTGAAACCTCGTCTCTACTAAAAATAACAAAAATTAGCTAGGTGTGGTGGACGCACCTGTAGTCCCAGCTATTCGGAAGGCTGAGGTGGGAGAATTACTTGATCCCAGGAGGTGGAGGCTGCTGTGAGCTATGATCGCACCACTGCACTCCAGCCTGGGCGACAGAATGAGACCCTGTCTCAAAAACAAAACAAAACAAAAACCCAACGTCTGGTTTCCTTATTAACCCCAAGCTCATGGTCCATCCGGAGCTTTTCAAATGCCAGTCCTGGCTCCCTGGGCCCCAGCTTCAGTGCTGGGCCCTATCCTCACCCTTGCCCTCCCAGCTCCCTGCGCCCCAGTGCCAGGTGCTGGGCCCAGTCCTCACCCTCGTCCTCCCCGCTGCCCAGCAGGCGGTGCGGGCGGCCCGGCAGGCGGCCGACTTCGCTCTGAAGGTGGAGGTGGAATGCAGCAGCCTGCAGGAGGCAGTGCAGGCGGCTGAGGCGGGTGCCGACCTTGTCCTGCTGGACAACTTCAAGCCGAAGGTGAGGTGGGTTCTGCCTCCTGGGAGGGGTCTGTGGTGGGCTCTCACCTCCCCTCCGCTTGTGTCCCGCAGGAGCTGCACCCCACGGCTGCCGCGCTGAAGGCCCAGTTCCCAAGTGTGGCGGTGGAAGCCAGTGGGGGCATCACCCTGGACAACCTCCCTCAGTTCTGTGGGCCGCACATAGACGTCATCTCCATGGGGATGCTGACCCAGGCGGCCCCAGCCCTTGATTTCTCCCTCAAGCTGTTTGCCAAAGAGGCGGCTCCAGTGCCCAAAATCCACTGGTCCTAAAGTGGAAGAGGATTAACGTGGCTCCTGAGGACCCTCCAGATCACACATCTCTTTTTTTTTTTGAGACGGAGTCTCGCTCTGTCGCTCAGGCTGGAGTGCAGTGGCGCGATCTCAGCCCACTGCAAGCTCCACCTCCCGGGTTCACGCCATTCTCCTGCCTCAGCCTCCCGAGTAGCTGGGACTACAGGCGTCCACCACCATGTCCGGCTAATTTTTTGTATTTTCGGTAGAGACGGGGTTTCATCGTGTTAGCCAGGAAGGTGTCGATCTCCTGACCTCGTGATCCACCCGCCTTGGCCTCCCAAAGTGCTGGGATTATAGGCATAAGCCAGCACTCCCGGCCTGGGTCACACATCTTTAGGGTCAGTGGCCAATGGGGCACACTTGGCATTAGCTTGAGCCCAACTCTGGCTCTGCCACCTGCTGCTCCTGTGACCCGGCAGGGCTGATTTCACCTCTGCTCATCTCAGTTTCCTAACCTGTAAAATGGGTCTAATAAAGGATCAACCACATGGGGTTCTGTGGTGATATGAGCACATAGCGAGGAGTCAGCAAATGTCAGAAGTTACCTAGGACAACCAGGCACGATGGCTCACACCTGTAATCCCAGCACTTTGGGAGGCTGAGGTGGGCAGATCACTTGAGGTCAGGAGTTTGAGACCAGCCTGGCCAACATGGTGAAACCCCATCTCTACCAAAAATAGAAAAATTAGCTGGGTGTGGTGGCATGTGCCTGTAATCCCAGCTACTTAGGAAGCTGAGGCAGGAGAATCGCTTGAACCCAGGAGGTGGAGGTTGCAGTGAGCTAATGATGCCACTGCACTCCAGCCTGGGTGATAGAGCAACACTCTGTCTCCAAAAACGAAAGATAGAGAGAGAGAGGGAGGGAGGGAGGGAAAGGAAGTTTGGAAAGAAAGGAAGAAAGGCAGGCAAAAGCCCCAGACAGACCATCCTGCACCCTTCATGCACCCAACCTGAACCAAACACCAGCATGACCCGGCTCTGAATGCACAGCAGACGGAGGTTTGCTGGGCAGAGACGCTGCGCGGACCTAGACGCTGCCTTTGGTGACACCCTAAACAAAAGGGGCCAGTCCCACAGTAAGGAAGGAGACCACTACTCCTCCTGCTGCCCTCCTCCCCCAACCTTGCCTAGTTTACAAGACAGGAGGAAAGAGAGAAAGCAAAATGTTAGAAAAAAAAATACAGAAGTAAGATAAATAGCCGGAAGACCCTGGCACCACCACCTGGCCCTGGTAGTTAAAAAAAAGTAACAATAATAATATCAACTCCTGACTTAAACTACTTGTGTTATCTGTAAATTCCAGACATTGTATGAAAAAGCATTGCGGCTGGGCGCGGTGGCTCACGCCTGTAATCCCAGCACTTTGGGAGGCCGAGATCACGAGGTCAGGAGATCGAGACCATCCTGGCTAACCCAGTGAAACCCCGTCTCTACTAAAAAATACAAAAAAAATACAAAAATCTAGCCGGGCGAGGTGGCAGGTGCCTGTAGTCCCAGCTACTCGGGAGGCTGAGACAGGAGAATGGCGTGAACCCAGGAGGCGGAGCTTGCACAGTGAGCTGAGATCCAGCCACTGCACTGCAGCCTGGGTGACAGAGCGAGACTCCGTCTCAAAAAAAAAAAAAAAAAAAAGGAAAAGCATTGCAAAACTTTCTGTTCTGTTAGCTGATGGGTGTAGCCCCCAGTCACATTCCCCACACTTGCTCAAAATAACATGACCTTTTCACGTGGACCCCTTAGAGTTGTAAACCTTTAAAAAGGCCAAGTATTTCTTTTTCAGGGAGCTCGGTTATTAAGACGCAAGTCTGCCAATGTTCCCAGCCGAGTAAACCTCTTCCTTCTTTAATCTGGTACCTGAGAAGTTTTGTCCGCAGCTCATCCTGCTACAACAGGACACAGCCCAGAGGTGCCACCTGCAGCTGCCCCGTTCCCTCTAATCCCTGCTCCCGTCCTTCCTCTGGGGAAACATGGACACGCTCAGGTCAACCCCAGCTTCTCATGCCTGAACTGGGGAAACTGAAGCCCCATGGGACCGGGGCACCACTGGGCATCAAGGGAGGAAAGTTGAGCCCAGGGGTGATCTGGGAACCGGAAGGGAAAACGTGGGATCCAGGCAGGCATTGGGGCCTGATAGAGCAGAAGTTTGGAGTGGGTCCCAGGAGCTGCAAACTCAGTGTCTCCAGGACCCATTTGGAAAAAATAAATGGCTAGAACTGGAATAAGACAAAGTGGGCGTGAGCTGTGACCAACTGGAAAATGCTCGTTGCAACCACAGCATTCCATTAAAAAAGCAAAAGGAACCTGCCTGGCTGAGTCTTAAGCTCCCCTTGAACCCAGAAATGGATTAGCCTTCCAGGAACCTCCAGATCTGAGAGCTGGGGAGGGCACTCCATTACTGGGGGAAGAAGGAATGGATCTTGGGCACTCAAGGGCAACCCACGCCCTCCTTGCAGGGAAATGGATTTCCAGGCAGGGGAGACGCATGGGCAGAGGCCCAGAGGTAGGAAACGGCTCAGATTGTCTACTGTAAGATTTGAGGCTGTGATCAGGAGGTGACTAGGAGTTGGGTTGGGTCCAGACCACAAAATGGTAGGTCAGAGGATTTGGACTCTGTCCCAGGAGTGAGCTGGAAATCAAACTGGAAAATCAGATAAGCTTATTTGCAGCTTCAATCCAGTCCGTTGCAGAAGGATGCATTTGAGGGGGCTAGAGAGGCTGCAGGGAGGCCAGGAGGAGCTATGGAAGAGGACTTGAGCATGGGTCATGGCTGTGGGGTTTGGAGAGAAGTGATATAGCATCTTCAGAGCCTCAGAAGGCAAGGGGAGTCCGATGGCTCAAGGCAGTTGGAAGAGTTGGGTGTGACTGAGGGAGTGGGGAAATGGGGCGTGTATGGCACGCAAGGACTCTCATGCATCACCTCCCCGTCCCTTGTCCATCTGGTTTTACTTCCTCTTTGCCTGGTCAGCCTAGGACCAAACAGGGATCATTTTCCCCAGGATGCCCCACACCCAGTGGCAAATGTACCCATCCTAGCAGTTAGTTTAATGCTAACTGAAAATGATGTGCTGTTTTGAGTACATGATGTGCCAGCAATGCTGGCTACTGCATGAAATGGGAACTAGTAGGGAGCACCTTCATCCAAGGTGTGCAGGTCCCCTTCCCTCAGTTAATGCTCATGGGGGTGGGCGTTAGCCTCTCCACTTACCCAAGAGGAAACTGAGGCTTTATAAAGTTAAGAGAGCTGCTTAGGGTCACTTATCAATAAAGTGGTGGAGGCCAGGCACAGTGGCTCACACCTGTAATCCCAGCACTTTGGGAGGCTGAGGCAGGAGGATCACTTGAGCTCAGGAGTTCAAGACCAGCCTGGGTGAGACTCCATTTCTATTTTTAAAAAATTATCCAGCTATGGTGGTGCACACCTGTAGTCCCAGCTACTCAGGAGGCTGAGGTGAGAGGATCGCTTAAGCCTGGGCAGTTGAGGCTGCAGTGAGCTGTGATTGCACCACTGCACTCCAGACTGGGTGACAGAGGCCCTGTCTCAAACAAAAAAAGTAAATAAAAAATATATATAAAATGGTGGAGCAGTTTGAATTGTGTCATTCACTCATTCAATATTTAACTGAGCATTTACTATGTGCCAGGCACTATTCTAGACAATGGACATACAACGAGTAAACGGATAAAAATCTCTGTCCTCAGGGAGTCTGTATGTTGGGGTTGGGGTGGGAGCGGGGAAGAATAGACAATGAAAAAATACTTAAGGAAAATATGCAGACACCAATTGTCAACTCCTTCATGGCCACCAGAGGGCACTGCAACCACGCGACCCTCCGTTCCTCTCTAATTCCAGCTCCCTTTCCGGATTCCGAAAACAATAGCCAGAGAGGCTATGAATACCCTGCATAGCATCTACTCAAGAACGAATGCGAGGAGGCATTGGCAGCAATTTTTCCTCCACCCATTTTTCCAGCCTCATCCCCTCATCAGAGCCCCATCCAACTGCCCAGGGTACCCCAGTGACTTTTCAAAGCCCCGTGTACTCCAGATTCACCAGCAACTCGCATTCACTCCCAGCCACCCATCCCCTCCCGAATACTGTAATACTGTCTGGGTTACCCACCAACCCCATCCATCCGCTCAGCTGATGCCTGTCCTCCTCCTCACCCCCCCCCCCCCCCCCCCCCCCCCCCGCTGTCCTGCCCCCCTCAAACTGGCCAAATTTTCCCATAGATTTTTTTTTTTTTTTTTTGAATAAACACAGAAATTGACCTTCCTGGTCCTAAAGCTTGAAACTTAAATTTGCCTTATCTGAGTTCCTTCTCCAGGAAACTGACCTTCAGGCCTCCTAGATATCATCAAGGAACTGAAACTCCTTTTCTTTACCCCCTTCTAATTCCTGTTTTTCCACACGCAGCTACATTTGCTCCCCACTATATAAACACCCAACTGGAGTTTGTTGGAGAGATGGATTTGAGACTTATCTCCTGTCTCCTTGGCTAATGTCACCTGAATAAAGCCTTCTTTCCTGGCAATACTCATTGTCCCAGGATCCCAGATCAGCTTTCTGTGTGGTAAGCAACGGGACCTAGACTGAACCCCTGGTGTTTCAGTAATACACCCATCCATCCTGTCCACCCCCAACCATCCTGTCCACCCCTTGTGCTTCCATCCACTCATCCCTCTTCCCACCTCTCCACCCACCCACCATCCAATGTTACAGAAGCCCAGAGCTGGGGCACTCAATCTAGAGGTCAAAGATGGCAAGAGATCAAACCAGACTGACAGTGAGTCGCCTGAGTGGATATGAGTTTTAGTGTGCTGAGGCCATGAAAGGTAAAAGCATTTAAAAACAGCAAGGCCAGGCATGGTGGCTCACGCCTGTAATCCCGGCACTTTGGGAGGCCGAGGCAGGTGGATCACCTGAGGTCAGGAGTTCAAAGCCAGCCTGACCAACTTGGTGAAATCCCATCTCTATTAAAAATACAAACTTAGCTGAGCATGGTGGCATGCGCCTGTAGTACCAGCTACTGCTACTTGGGAGGCTGAGGCAGGAGAATCGCTTGAACCTGGGAGGCGCAGGTTGCAGTGAGCCGAGATCACACCATTGCACTCCAGCCTGGGCAACAAGATCGAAAATCTGTCTCAAAAAAACAAAAACAGGCCGGGCACGATGGCTCACGCCTGTAATCCCAGGACTTTGGGAAGCTGAGGCGGGCAGATCACAAGGTCAGGCGATCGAGACCATCCTGGCTAACATGGTGAAACCCCATCTCTACTAAAATACAAAAAATTAGTCGGGCATGGTGGCAGGCGCCTGTAGTCCCAGCTACACGGGAGGCTGAGTCAGGAGACCGGCATGAACCCGGGAGGCGGAGCTTGCAGTGAGCCGAGATTGCGCCACTGCACTCCAGCCTGGGCGACAGAGCGAGACTCTGTCTCAAAAAAAAAAAAAAAAAAAAAAACCATAAAAATTAGCCAGGCCTAGTGGCAGGTGCCTGCAATCCCAGCTACTCAGGAGGCTGAGGTTCAAGAATCACTTGAACCTCAAAGGCAGAGGTTGCAGTGAGCTGAGATCATGCCACTGCACTCCAGCCTGGGTGACAGAGTGAGACTCTGTCCCCAAAAATACCCAAAACAAACAAACAAAAAACACAACAACGAGACATTCTTAGCAAACCAACTATCTGCGAACAATTCAACGTCGGCTCTTTAAAAAAATCCCGCTGTGGCATTATGCTGTGGACACATACATTAATTTATGGCTAGCCCTTCAAGACAACCGGGTGGGTAAAATTATATAAATGTTCACCGCCTCTATACTTTGTTCCAGTGACTCCCTGAGTAATGGATTGTTTTGCCAATTACTCAGCAACATTTAAGACCTGCTTCCAGAGGCCCTAAGTAGCTCAGCATTGTAAGACTAAAGTACTAAAGAAAATCCGCCTGTGTGGCTGTGAATAACATCTCCATCCATCACTGTACACATCAGATTTAGGCCAGACAATGCAGGCTTTATTTATTTCAGGTATGCCTTGTGCTTCAGATCATGGGACTCTAGTACAGCACCCCCAGAAAATTATCAAGGGCAAAGAAATCATAATACATACCTCTAGTTCAGTGCGTCCTTGGATAACCTCTCTCCTAGTTCTTTAGCTAAAAGATTCAGGAGCCTTAGCAACAAGAAGGAGCTATCCTACAAGTTGCATTATTCTAGATATTTGGATGCTTTTCTTTCTTTTTTTTTTTTTTTTTT
>NC_045450.1:27839225-27862069 GCF_002776525.5 Piliocolobus tephrosceles | reverse complement strand
TTTTTTTTTTTTTTTTTTTTTTTTTTGAGACAGAGTCTCACTCTGTCGCCCGGGCTGGAGTGCAGTGGCCTGATCTCAGCTCACTGCAAGCTCCGCCTCCCGGGTTCACGCCATTCTCCTGCCTCAGCCTCCCGAGTTGCTGGGACTACAGGCGCCAGCCACCTCGCCCGGCTAGCTTTTTGTATTTTTTAGTAGAGACGGGGTTTCACTGTGTAGACCAGGATGGTCTCGAACTCCTGACCTCGTGATCCGCCCGTCTCGGCCTCCCAAAGTGCTGGGATTACAGGCTTGAGACACCGCGCCCGGCCCCTTTTTTTTTTTTTTAAGCGATGGGGGTCTTGCTATGTTGCACAGGCTTGTCCTGAATGCCTGTCCTTAAGTGATCCTCTTGCCTTGGCCTTCCAAGTAACTGGGATTACAGCGATGAGCCACCGTAGCAGGCTTTTGGATGCCTTTTTTTTTTTTTTTTTTTTTTTTTTTGAGACAGAGTCTCTCTTTTGTCACCATGGCTGGAGTGCAATGGTGTGATATTGGTTCACTGCAACCTCTGCCTCCCAGGTTCAAAAGATTCTTCTCCCTCAGCCTCCCAAGTAGCTGGGATTACAGATGTGAGCCACTACACTTGGCTAATTTTTGTATTTTTAGTAGAGATGGGGTTTCACCATATTGGTCAGGCTGGTCTCGAACTCCTGACCTCAGGTGATCCACCCACCACAGTCTCCCAAAGTACTGGGGTTACAGGCATGAGCTACCTGTGCCTGGCCGGATACTTTTTAACCAAAGGAAAAAACAAGCCTCTTTATTGGAATAATATATCAATATATGCAGGTAATCAGACAATACCAGTCAGACAACAATGACTTCTTAAATGGATACAGATCATGCTTTCCACGTTAAAAAAAAAAAAAAAGGCCAAGCGCAGTGGCTCATGCCTGTAATTCCAGCACTTTAGGAGGCTCAGGCGAGCGGATCATGAGGTCAGGAGATCGAGACCATCCTGGCTAACACGGTGAAACCCCCGTCTCTACTAAAAATATAAAAAATTAGCCGGGCATGGTGGCGGGCGCCTGTAGTCCCAGCTACTCAGGAGGCTGAGGCAGGAGAATGGCGTGAACCCAGGAGGCGGAGCTTGCAGTGAACCGAGATCACGCCACTGCACTCCAGCCTGGGCGACAGAGCGAGACTTTGTCTCAAAAAAAAAAAAAAAAGGAAAGAAAGAAAAAGAAAGGCTGGAGGTGGTGGCTCATACTTAAAATCCCAGCACTTTGGGAGGCCCAGAAGGGAGGATTACCTGAGGCCAGGAGTTTGAGACCTGCCTGGGCAATGTAGAGAGACCCTGTCTTGACAAAAAAAATTAAAACTTAGCCAGGCATGATGATGTGCACCTACCTGTAGTCCCAGCTACTCAGGAGGCTGAGGTGGGAGAATTGTTGGAGCCCAGGAGGTTGAGGATGCAACAAGCCATGACTGCGCCACTGCACTCCAGCCTGGGCGACAGAAAGCTACCCTTTCTCAAAAATAATAAATAAAGGCCAGGTGTGGTGGCTCACATCTGTAATCCCAGCACTTTCGGAGGCTGAGGCAGGCCGATCACCTGAGGTCAGGAGTTCCAGACCAGCCTGGCGAACATGGTGAAACCCCGTCTCTACTAAAAATACAAAAATTAGCCAGGCATGGTGGCAGGCACCTATAATCCCAGCTATTTGGGAGGCTGAGACAGGAGAATCACTTGAACCCAGGAGGCAGAGGTTGCAGTGAGCCAAGATTGTGCCATTGCATTCCAGCCTAGGGAACAAAAGTGAGACTTTGTCTCAAAAAATAATAATAATAATAACAATAATTAATAAAAATGTAAAAAGTCCCTTAACTGAGGCCAGGTGCAGTGGCTCATGCCTGTAATCCCAGCACTTTGGGAGGCTGAGGTGGGTGGATCACCCGAGGTCAGGAGTTCAAGACCAGCCTGACCAACATGGAGAAACCCCATCTCTGCTAAAAATACAAAATTAGCTGGATGTGGTGGCACATGCCTGTAAGCCCAGCTACTCAGGAGGTTGAGGGAGGAGAATCGCTTGAACCCAGGAGGCGGAGGTTGCAGTGAGCAGAGATCACACCACTGCACTCCAGCCTGGGCAACAAGAGTGAAACTTTGTCTCAAAAAAGCCCCTTAACTACAATCTCACTAAGAACCAAAAAATATTTAATTTTTACTTTTTGCATGATCTGCTTAGTTTTCTTAATAAGCTGTGAACCAGAAGGGGAATTTGCTGCAGTTTGGCAGTCTTTTAGGTGGAGGATTACAGTGAATACATTTTTAGATTATTGGTATTGTAGCAGGACAAGCCACAAACAAAACTCCTCAGACACCGAGTTAAAGAAGGAAGAGGTTTATTCAGCCAGGAACATCGGCAGGACTCCTGTCTCAAGAGCGGAGCTCCCCGAGTGAGCAATTCCTGTCTCTTTTAAGAGCTCACAACTCTTAAGGGGGTCCGCATGGGAGGGTCATGATCGATTGAGCAAGCAGGGGTACGTGACAGGGGCTGCATGCACCGGCGGTCAGAGTGAAACAGAACAGATCTGGAAATTTTACAATGTCTTTCTATAATCTATAGATAACATCAGTTGCTAGGTCAGGGGTCGAGTTTTAACTACCAGGCTTAGGTCAGGCAGGCCCAGGGCTGGTTTTGGGTCTGGTTCCTTGGTTTCAGGTCTGATTCCTAGGCACCAGGCTACTTGCCTTTAATTTTGCTTCTCTTTCCTTTTCTGAGTATAAAACAACGAGAGGATCTCTCTCTCTTCCCTCATTTCCCCCCTTTGAGACTCTCACTTTATATTAGTGGGAGTTCTCACTCTTATTTTCACTACTTAGTCTTCTTGTGCAATAGATTGGTAATGATTCATATAGTACACTTGTGCTGAAGCATTTTGGTGAACTAAGGTAGCAATGAAGCTTTTTATCATTTGAAGAAGTCCACAGGTAGCAAACAAGGAAGCAGTAAGCAGGTTCTTATGGCTATTATAACCTCTATTATAAGAGTTTTAAATCTTCCTAGTCCTGGGAACTAATTTCTAAACATGACCCTAGGATCTAACCATGCCACACTTGCAAGGGCACATGTGCCAGTTTTGTTATATCTTTAACTATGTCTTCAACTACTTGCCCTGATCATGTGTAGACATCATTTAGTAAGGTTAAATTTTCCATAAACCTTTCCTTCAGCTGCTAGCAAATAGTCGAGAGCTAGTCTATTTTGATAGATGGCATTCCTCATCTGAGTTTCTTGCTGGGCTAGAACAGTGAAGGCTTGACCGGTTTTATTAGTGATGATTTCTAAAACAGCTTGCAACCATATGATTCGGTTGAGCATGTAAATGGGAGTCTGATATCCCTATGAGCCATCTTGTGCCTAAGTAGCAGGCCTATAGTATTATATGATTCTCTTAGGGGGCTATTCATTATTCTTCCATTTTTTTATAGCTTTGCTTTTCATTTTGCAGGAATCATAGACAGGGAAGCCCAGGAGGTTGCCTGTTTTTATGGGCAGTAGGAAGAAAGATGGTTTAATAGTGCTAATAACACAACTACCTGTCCACTGGTCAGGCAGCTTAGAACCATAGTGTAGGTTCTATGTCCACATATCTAGTATTGCCTAGTGGGGGCCGTCTAGTCCTGGTGGGATTCTGGGTGGGCTTAAATGGTCTGCAACTTTGGAAATTTACCGATGGATTTTTATCTGTGTGGTTTGAACTCCATCATGTAACTGTTTTTGTGGTACCATTATACAGTTTTTGTCCTAGGCAACTAAGTCATCCTATGGAATGAGTGAATTCTTTCTTTTTTCTAGCTATGCAATATTGTCCAATAATTGAGACTTTTAGAACCTAGAAATGATCAGGGTGATTCTTTAGGGTTGGGAATTCATCAGGAACTGGGTCTGTAGGCACTAATTCTTGGGCTTCTTATGGCCATTGATCTCCTATTACCGTTCCTCCACAAACATAACATTTAGAGACTGGGCTACATACCTTGGATAGAATAACATTATACAAACAAGTTTCTTTTAGAGTCCCGGTACACTTATAATGACCATAAAATAATAGGACTATAGCAATCTTTTGTCCTACCTCAGTGACTTGCTGTATATACTGGAAACAGTCCTCAGTCTGAGGAAGGTCACTTGAAGTCCTTACAGTACAAGTCCAAGTTTTAAGGAAAATGAATCCCGCAATGAGTTTCTTCATGCTTCGTCCGTGCGTGGACCAGTCAGCTTCCGAGCGTGACTGGAGCAGGGCTTGTCGTCTTTTTCAGAGTCACTTTGCAGGGGTTGGTGAAGCTGTTCCCATCCACGTACAGCTCCTAGTCTACTGATGTTTAAGGATGGTCTCGGAGGTTGGGCCCACTAGAATAAACTGAGCCCGATACCTCTACACAGTTATGTTTAACTGGGCTCTCTGATACCAGAGGTAAGCTGACAGGGTTTGGGGTGTTGCAAACTTCAATGGTTATGTGGGGATTTTCACAGAGCAAGCTTTGGTATCTAGTTAACCTAGCATTCATTAGCTAATGATGTCCTTTGGTATTTATTAAAGTCACCACAGCATGGGGGGACTTTATGTTTAGGTTTTGCCTAAGAGTTAGCTCATCTGCTTCTTGAGCTAACAGGGCCATTGCTGCCAGGGCCCTTAGATATGGGGGCCAGCCTTTGGAAACCCTGTCTAGTTGTTTTGAGAGATAGGCCACTGGCCTTGGCCAGGGCCCCACAGTCTGGGTTAAAACTCCAATTGCCATCTTTTTTTTTTTTTTTTGGACACATGGAGGGTAAAAGTTTTGTCAGGTCAGGTAGCCCCAGGACTGGGGCAGACCTGAGTTTTTCTTTTAACTCATGAAAAGCTTGTTGCTGTTTCTTTTAACTCATGAAAAGCATGTTGCTGTTGGTTGTAATAGATGTAGCTTATCTGATTTACATTTTTATTAACTGTTACCTACTAAAATATTGACTTAAATCCTGTAGCTATTTGATTTCAAACTTTAAATTGATCTAGTATTCCTCATGGAACTCCAATTGCTTCTAAATGGACGTAAGAGTTGAAAGACCTATAAGGAGCTTCTCTCACTTTACGATGTCTTATTTTTCCTCCCTCTTGTAGATGAAATGCCAGGGTGAAAGGGATAGCAAATTGGACTAAAGTATAAGTGCCACTGCAGTTACTCGGCAGAGTGCCCAGTAAAGGTCCACCACAATACCACTACACATCCGCTTGGGGATGTACAAGGGCTGACTGATTGATAAGTTCTTGAAAATTCTTAAACTCATCACATCCCTTCAGGTCTCCAAGGAATGCTAAGTTTCCTCCCTGTCATGAGAGATATGAAGTGAGCTTAATGTTGGGAGATGAATTCTGGATGGCCTTTGGGGGCTGACCCACAGGGTGCCAGACTTTGGGATATAGCAGAGAGAGCTTGGCATGACTTATTACTCCAGGCTGTAGAATCCTGGAAAAGAGCTACCATGCAGCCCATGCCTGGTCGACTGGAGGACCACCTTAGTGGAAAGGGGGACAATCAGGGCCTCTGGCCTGCCATGTGCACAAGCATAACAACTGCTTTTGTTTAACGTGTGGATGGAATATTTGATCCATTTCAACCAGGCATTTACATCTTGGTATGCTCTCTTAATTGCCAAAGTTTGTTTTAAGTTTTTAACTTTTATATCTTCCAGTAAAATGAATGTTTCCTTTAGCATCTATTTTTGTTAGTTTTTAAACCAGAGAAAACAAAATACCATTTTACATTTAACAATGCTTTTTGTATGATCTTTATACTAGATAAGCTAAATTTTACCTTTATATTAGTGTGTTATTAGTGTTAAACTTAATTTTAATAAAACCTTGTAGACATATTTATTTAATTTTTAATGTTTGACCATAAGGTAAGATTCTATAGACTCTTTTTAACCTTTTATAATTTTTGTTAAAGAACAGGTTGGTGCTTTAAGAAAAACCTGTTGCGTTTTCACTTTAATGTCCAGTTTACAGAAAAACTGGATATACCTTTTTAACTTTAGCTAATATGTTTACACACAGAATTTACACGCAATTAACGTTTTAAAACTTGCTTAAACTTTTAAAACAAAATATACATATTTTTAACATTTTAATGTAGGTAAAAATCCACATTCTTATGCCTCCTTATAATCCTTTTATCAAAGGTATACTTTACTTTCCTTATACACCTTGCACATAAACGGTCTCTTCAACAGTTTTACATTTAGGAGGTCTAATTACTTCTAAATTATACAACATTTCTTGCATAAATTTTTTTTTTTTTCTTTTTCTTGAGACGGAGTCTTGCTCTGTCGCCCGGGCTGGAGTGCAGTGGCCGGATCTCAGCTCACTGCAAGCTCTGCCTCCCGGGTTTATGCCATTCTCCTGCCTCAGCCTCCTGAGTAGCTGGGACTACAGGCGCCTGCCACCTCGCCCGGCTAGTTTTTTGTATTTTTAGTAGAGACGGGGTTTCACCGTGTTAGCCAGGATGGTCTCAATCTCCTGACCTCGTGATCCGCCCGTCTCGGCCTCCCAAAGTGCTGGGATTACAGGCTTGAGCCACCGCGCCTGGCCAGTAACACACTTTTTTTTTAATAATTTAATAATTTTAATAATTTTAATTCCGGCCCGGAAACGCTCTCGAAGCAGTAAGCCGCACAGTCCTAAAAGCACTGTTGATGTCTTTTCTCTCTAGGATTTCATCGCTGTTGTTACTTTCTCTTATTGCTTGATGTTCAGCGTTTTGAACACCGTTGTTCCATGTATTGGGTCTGTTTTTGTCACTGTAGTGGTGACCATGGTTTCAGACAGGTGGGCAGACCCAGCCCCTGTGACTCCATCTTGGCTGGAAGCAGGAAAGATCAGTGGTTTCAAAGCTCCTCAGGTGATTCCAGGGTCTGCTGAGGTGAGGACCACTTGCAGAGACTCCTCTGCTTGAAATATCTCTCAATCAAATGGAATCTTCTTTCGTTGTTCCCTCCCCTTCATTTTCTCTGTTCTCTCTTTCTGAGTTTTGTCTTTGTTTTGAATTTTTGAGACAAGGTCACTGCACTCCATCCTGGGCTGTGTTGCCCAGGATGGAGTGCAGTGGTCCCATCACAGCTCACTGTAGCCTCAACCTCCCAGGCTCAAACAGTCCTCCTGCCCCAGCCTCCTGAGTAGCTGGGACCACAGGCACGTGCCATCACGTCCAGCTATGTTCTCTCTTTCTGGAACTTCTGTTAAACAAATATGGATTAAATTGATCCTCCATCTCTTTTCTTTCATATTTTCCTTTTTTTTTTTTTTTTTTTTGGCATTTTGCTCTACATCCTGAGAGGTATTTCAAAATTTTTCTACCCATAACTTCCTTTGATTACTTTTTTTTTTTTTTTTTTGAGATGGAGTCTCGCTCTGTCACCGGGGCTGGAGCACAGTGGCCGGATCTCAGCTCACTGCAAGCTCCGCCTCCCGGGTTTACGCCATGCTCCTGCCTCAGCCTCCCGAGTAGCTGGGACTACAGGCGTCCACCACCATGCCCGGATAATTTTTTGTGTTTTTTAGTAGAGACGGGGTTTCACCGTGTTAGCCAGGATGGTCTTGATCTCCTGACCTCGTGATCCGCCCATCTCGGCCTCCCAAAGTGCTGGGATTGAGCCACTGCGCCCGGCCCTTTGATTACTTTTTTATTTAACTTAATGAATTAATTTTTGAGACAAGGTCTCACTCTGTCACCCAGGCTGGAGTGCAGTGGTGCAATCTCAGTTCACTGCAGACTCGACCTCCTGGGCTCAAGCGATCCTCCTACCTCAGTCTCCCTAGTAGCTGGGAGTACAAATGCACTCCACCATGCCCGGCTAATTATTTTATTTTTTGTAGAGATGGGGTTTTGCCATATTGTCCAGGCTGTGATGGATTTTTTAATTTGGTCAGTCATATTTGTAACGTCCAGAACTTTGTCTTGTTCTCCAATTGCAGCATCTTCCTGGAAGCCTCTTCTTGGTTCGTGGTGCATTATCTTATTCATTCCTTTCCTCCAGGGCTAGTATTCTGCTGTTCTTCTTTCTTTCTTTTTTTTTTTTTGAGACGGAGTCTTGCTCTGTTGCCCAGGCTGGAGCACAGTGGCGTGATCTCGGCTCACTGCAAACTCTGCCTCCTGGGTTCACACCATTCTCCTGCCTCAGCCTCCCGAGTAGCTGGGACTACAGGCACCCACCACCACGCCCAGCTAATTTTTTTGTATTTTCATTAAAGATGGGGTTTCACCATGTTAGCCAGGATAGTCTTGATCTCCTGACCTCATGATCCGCCTGCTTTGGCCTCCCAAAGTGTTGGGATTACAGGCTGCAGCCAAGTGATCTTGGCTCTGCAACCTCTGCCTCCTGGGTTCAAGCAATTTTTGTGCCTCAGCCTCCTGAGCAGCTGGGATTACAGTCACGTGCCACCATGCCCAGCTAATTTTGTATTTTTACTAGAGATGGGGTTTCACCATGTTGGCCAGGCTGGTCTCAAATTCCTGACCTCAGGTGATCCACCTGCCTCAGCTTCCCAAAGTGCGGGCATTACAGGTGTGAGCCACTGCACCCAACCATCTGCTATTCATCTCACTCCTCTCTGGTGGCACTGAAATGAAGAGGAGACCCAAGTGGATCTCCCTGGCAGCCAGGTGGGTCTGGTTCCCCAGGAGGCCTGTTCCTGAACTGGCTGCAAGCTCTATGGGCAGGTCTGTTAATTGGTTAAAGTGCTTCATTCAGATAGGTGGGTTTTGTTCCTTTCTCCCCACCCAGGGGACATTTGGGAATGTCGGGAGATATTTTTGGTTATGGCAGCTAGGGGGATTCTTCTGATACCTAGTGGGTGGAGGCCAGAAATGCTACTAAGTATCCTGGGACATGCAGGAGAGCCTCTCACAATTGAGAATCAGCTGTCCCAACATGTTAATAGCACATAGGTTGGAGACACCCTGATTTAAAGCCATCTGAGTGCAGGCTCCCCAGCTCTCACCACCAAAGGCCAAGATAAGGAGGGTCCCTCCACAGCCACTTCAGGAAACTTCCAAGGGAGCTTGTTCAATAGTGTTTATTTTATTTTATTTTATTTTATTTATTTATTTTTTTGAGATGGAGTCTTGCTGTGTTGCCCAGGCTGGAGTGCAACCTCCACCTCCCAGGTTCAAACGATTCTCCTGCCTCAGCCTACCAAGTAGCTGGGATTACAGGCGCCTGCCACCACACCCAGCTAATTTTTGTATTTTTTGTAGAGAAGGGGTTTCATCATGTTGCCCAGGTTGGTCTTGAACGCCACGACTGCCCCCAGTTGTGTTTAGAAGACATCTCCAACAGGCCAGGTGCAGTGGCTCATGCCTGTAATCCCAGTACTTTGGGAGGCTGAGGTGGGTGGATCAGGAGGTCAAGAGTTTGAGACTAGCCTGGCTAACACGGTGAAACCCCATCTCTACTAAAAATACAAAAAGTCGGCCATACATGGTGGCACACGCCTGTAGTCCCAGCTACTCAGGAGGCTGAGGCAGGAGAATCACTTGAACTCGGGATGTAGAGGTTGCAGTGAGCCAAGATTGCACCACTGCACTCCAGCCTGGGTGACAGACCAAGACCCTGTCTCAAAAAATTAAAATTAAAATAAATAAATATAAATTTTTTGTTGAGATCAGGTCTCACTACGTTGCCTAGGCTGGTCTCGAACTCCTGGCCTCAAGCAATCCTCCCACCTCAGCCTCCCAAGTAGCTGGGATTACAGGTGCGAGCCACACATCCAACCCTTCTAAGCATTTTTTTTGAGGCTTACTCCAGGTGCAATGTGGAAAATGGAGACAGGGACCATTTAAGTGCACTTTAGGAGCAATGAGTGGAGCAGAACCCGGATGGAAGAAGTAAGCATGAGGAGAAGCAGGCAGAAGTCAGGGGTGTTTGGAGGTGCTGACAGGGGGCAGAAAGGAGCCGAGGAGAAAGGAGAGGATCAGGCTTGGTGGGGGTGGTCACGCATCCTAAGATAATTTTGAGGTCTTCACAGGGGGATATTGAGGCGGCTGTTAGAGAGATAGGGTTTGAAGTCAGGAGACAGACATAGGTTAAGATGTAGGTGTGGGTTTATGTTACAGAGACCCAGGACAACAGTGATTTATACAAAAGAAAGCATTAGTTCTCTGTTTAGTAGAGACTGAGGCAGGCAGTTCAGGGCTGCTGTGCTGGCCACAGGGATTCAGGCTCCTTCCATCTCCTGGCTCAGCCAACCCTGGGATGTTGCCCTTGTCCACGATATCTCACCATCATGTCTGGATTCTAAATAGCAGGAGACAGAAAGAAGAGTGGGGAAGAGGGGCCAGAACCAGTCACATGGATGCCCTTAGCCACAAGGGGGTCTGGGAAATGCAGCTTTTCCCCTGGGTGGCCACAAGCCCAGTTAAAAATAATGGTGCTGGCATTGTGCATGGCACACAGCTGGAATCCCAGCTCTTTGGGAGGCTGAGGCAGGTAGATCACTTGAGCCCAGGAACTCAACACCAGCCTGGCCAACATAGTGGGACCCATCTCTACAAGAAATACAAAAATTAGCCAGGTGTTGTGGCACATGTCTATAGTCCCAGCTACTTGGAATGCTGACATGGGAGGATTACCTGAACCTGAGGAGGTGGAGGCTGCAGTGAGCTGTGATTGCACCACCATGCTCGTCTCGGCAACAGAGCAAGACTCTGTCTCAAAAAAGAAAGAAACAAAGAAGAGGTTGTATTAGTCTATTCTGATGCTATTAGTAAAGACATACCCGAGACTGTGTTTAATTCATAAAGGAGAGGTTTAATTGACTCACAATTAAGTATGGCTGGGGAGGCATCAGGAAATTTACACAGTCATGGCAGAAGGGGAAGCAAACACATCCTTCTTCACATGGTGGCAGCAAGGAAAAGTGCTGAGCGAAAGGGGGAAAAGCCCCTTATAAAGCCATCAGATCTTGTGACAACTCTCACTATCACGAGAACAGCATGGAGGTAACCGCCCCCATGATTCAATTGCCTCCTGCAACACGTGGAGATTACAGGAACTACAATTCAAGATGAGATTTGGGTGGGGACACAGCCAAACCATATCAGAGGTAGTGCTGTTCCTTTAAAATAATGGGAGAATAGATCTAGGAGGACCACATCTGCCACCGTTGGAGATGGAGACATGGGGATCATCAGGGTATGAGATAGCAATTGGGGCCAGGTGCGGTGGCTTGCGCCTGTAATCCCAGCACTTTGGGAGGCTGAGGTGGGTGGATCACTTGAGGTCAGGAGTTCGAGACCAGCCTGACCAACACGGTGCAACCCCGTCTCTAGTAAAAAAATACAAAATTAGGCTGGGCGCGGTGGCTCACGCCTGAAATCCCAGCACTTTGGGAGGACGAGGTGGGTGGATCACCTGAGGTCCAGAGTTCAAGACCAATCTGGCCAACATGGTGAAACCCCGTCTCTACTAAAAATATAAAAATAACATGGGAGTGGTGGTGGACGCCTGTAATCCCAGCTACTTGGGAGACTGAGGCAGGAAAATTGCTCAAACCTGGGAGGACGAGGTTGCAATGAGCTGAGATCATGCCATTGCACACCAGCTTGGGCGACAAGAGCGAGACTCCATATTTGAAAAAAAAAAAAAAAAAAGCTTGATATGGTGATGTGCGATGTGCGCCTATAACCCCAGATACTTGGGAGGCTGAGGCAGGAGAATTGCTTGAGCCCAGGAGGCGGAGGTTGCAGTGAGCTGAGATCATGCCATTGTGCTCCAGCTTTGGCAACAAGAGTGAAACTCCATCTCAAAAAAGAAAAAAAAAAAAGAGAGATAGCAATTGGAGCCTTGGGCCTAGTTGAAATTTCCAGAAGGAGTGCAGAGGGAGGGGAGAAGTAGCCCAGGACTGACCTCTGAGAAGGCATGCTGCCAGCAAAGAGAGTCAGGGAGGACGGCTGTGGAGCGGGGAGGGAAAGCAGGTGTGTGTAAAGCCACAGAGGCATCGGGAGAGAACGTTTCCAGAAGTGTCCAGTGCTGTCTGCAGGAGGCTTGAAAGTGTCCTTTGATTAAAATAGGAGGTCATGATTTTAATGGTAGTTGTTTCTGTAGAGTGCTGGAAGCCCACGGAAGCCTACAACCAGTTGCAGAGAGAGGGGAAGATGAGAAAGTGTAGACTGCTGGGACAGATGGCTCTTCCCAGACATTTGGCTGTGAAGGAGGTGAGAGGTCGTGCTGTGTGTGAGGGGTAGGGAATGAGTTGTTGGAGCTGGACATGGTGGCTCACCCCTGTAATCCCAGCACTTTGGGAGGCCAAGGAGGGAGGATCGCTTGAGGCTAGGCAACATAGTGAGACCCTATGCCTACAAAAGTCAAAATACTAGCTGGATCTGGTGGCATGTACCTGTAACCAGGTACTTGGGAGGCCAAGGCAAAGATGGCTTAAGCCTAGGTGGTTGAGGCTGCAGTGAACCGTGACTACACCACTGCACTCCAGGCTGGGTGACAGAGTGAGACCCTATCTCTGAAAAAAAAAAAAAAAAGAGTTGTTGGTTGGCTGGTTGTTTTAAGGTGGGAGAGATGTAAACTTATTTATATGGGGAAATAGCCTTTTCGATGATATTGTGAATGGAATAAACTGACAAGCATGTCCTCACCACTATGTATCTAGAAGCCCTGCATAAAACCAGACAAACATCCTTTAAAATATGCAGCTTAGTTGCAAGAAAGAAAGGGAAATACCCATGAGGCATGAAGAGGAAATCAAACATTAGAGCTGTGCAAGCTGCTGGGTGGCTGTGATCTTGGCATTGAAGGGCTTTACACCTACCTAGAGATTGGAGATGAGGCCTTGTCTGGGGAACTGAAAACATAGACACTAATAGAAAGCTTGTACCCTTAAGGGTGACATCCCTGATGAAAGAGTAAACTAGGAAAAAAATCTGCCTCCAGTTCAGGAAGCATAAAAGGACCTTATCTGTTTCACTCTGAGATTTGGTGACAATAAACAGTCTCTTTTGAGAATTCATAACCAAAGGCTTAGCCTCACTTGGATTTGGGGTTCAAGTTTACATCATCTGCATGGCCTGGGAAGCCCAAATGTCAACAAACAATATAGTCCAGGCCAGGTGCGGTGGCTCGTGCCTATAATCCCAGCACTTTGGGAGGCTGAGGCAGGCGGGTCACCTGAGGTCAGGAGTTCAAGACCAGCCTGGCCAACATGGTGAAACTACATATCTACTAAAAATACAAAAATTAGCTGGGCATGTTGGCGGGCACCTGTAATCCCAGCTACTCAAGAGACTGAGGCAAGAGAATCGATTGACCCTGGGAGATGGAGGTTGTAGAAAGCTGAGATCATACCACCGCACTCCAGCCTAAGCAATAGAGCGAGACTCTGTCTCAAAAAAATTAAAAAATACATAATAATAATAATAATAATAATAATGATGATGATGCAGTCCAGGGTTGGTAACACCCATGAAGAGCTCTTGGCAGAAGCAGATGTGAAACCTCTTTGAACCTTGGCGGGCATGTGCGTTCCCACTGATAACGCCCTGCTGAAGCTGAATTCACGGCTCAAAATTACAAAACATAAGAGGAAACAATCTTCATGAATGACAGTAAGCAGACACAGCATGTAGCAGGATTAGCTCAGATTCCAAAACTCCAGAGAATAGCATTATTTGGTAAAGAACCATACAGCAAGTATAGTTTAAATTTCTAAAGATATAAAAGAAGGCATCAATATGAGAAAGAAATAAGATGTTGTTAAAAATAAATGGGTCAATGAATACGTCTAAAAAAAGTGACAGGAGAGGTTTAAAATAAAAAGAAGAAAGAGTAAAACGAATGCATCTGTTAATCTATGAACTTATTCATTCCCCGTTCATTAGGCTCCTATTATGTTTTAGAACATGTTCTGGGTCTGGACATATAAAGATGACTCAGCAGATAGCAAGTTAAACCCTGCCTCAGGAAGATCTCATGCACAAATCCATGTATCGATGCATCCATTATCTATCCATCCATTCATCCATCCATCCATTTATCCATCCATCCACCCATCCATCCATCCATCCGTCCATCTATTTATCCATCCATCCATCCATTTATTCATCCATCCATCCATCCATTCATCCATCTATCTAGTCATCCATCCATTAATTTATTTATCCATCCATCCAACCATCTTTCATTTTACTCATTGTGGGGGAAAGAGAGATCAGACTGTTACTGTGTCTATGTAGAAAGAAGAAGACATAAGAAACTCCATTTTGTTCTGTACTAGGAAAAATTCTTCTGCCTTTAGATGCTGTTAATTTGTAACCCTAGCCCCTGTGCTCACGGAAACATGTGCTGTGTTGACTCAAGGTGTAATGGATTTAGGCCTGTGCAGGATGTGCTTTGTTAAAAATGTGTTTGCAGGCAGTATGCTTGGTAAAAGTCATTGCCATTCTCCGGTCTCGAGTACCCAAGGACACAATGCACTGCGGAAGGCCACAGGGACCTCTGCCCAAGAAAGCCTGGGTATAGTCCAAGGTTTCTCCCTACTGAGGCAGCCTGAGATATGGCCTCGTTGGAAGGGAAAGACCTGACTGTCCCCTAGCCTGACACCCGTAAAGGGTCTGTGCCTGAGGAGAATTAGTGAAAGAGGAAGGCCTCTTTGCAGTTGAGATAAGAGGAAGGCACCTGTCTCCTGCTCGTTCCTGGGAATGGAATGTCTCTGTGTAAGACCCGATTGTACATTCTATTTACTGAGATAGGAGAAAGCCGCCTTATGGCTGGAGGTGAGACATGCTGGCGGCAATACTGCTTTTTACTGCACTGAGATGTTTGTGTAAAGTCAAACATAAATCTGGCCTATGTGCAAATCGAGGCACAGCACCTTTCCTTAAACTTATTTATGGCACAAAGGCCTTTGCTCACGTGTTTTCCTGCTGACCCTCTCCCCACCATTACCCTATAGTCCTGCCATATCCCCCTCACCGAGATAGTAGAGATAGTGATCAATAAATACTAAGGGAACTCAGAGACCAGTGCCGGCGCGGGTCCTCCGTATGCTGAGCACCGGTCCCCTGCGCCCAATGTTCTCTCTCTATACTTTGTCTCTGTGTCTTATTTCTTTTCTCAGTCTCTCGTCCCACCTGATGAGAAATACCCACAGGTGTGGAGGGGCAGGCCCCCTTCACTCCTCCTTAAATGTCACAGCTAGAAAAGTCCCAGTAGAACATCTTGTTCAACTTTCAGCTCTCTTTTTGTACATGAAAAAAGCACATGAGGCCCCATAATACAAAACTCTCGTTTCTGAAGTCTCTAAGTGAATAAAGTGATGGAGCCAGATCATGAACCGGGGCCTTGTCCTTGTATTTCTTCCACGCTGCAGTGCCTTTCCAGAGCCCATAGCATGGAAGCATCTAACCTCTGAACTCCTGCCTCTATCTTCTGTTTCTCTGAGGTCTGTTCACTCCTCGTGGGCAGAGTCCCTACCACCCACTGCTGTCAGCTGATGGTGATGATAAGGGATGTTGTTACCAAGCTCATGAGTGACAGAGATGGGACAGGGCCCTGGTCTCTACCTGGTGTCAGTTTTGTGTCCATATCTTAGCTCACCCCTACCTTTGTCCCCCAACTCTGCTGCTAGAGAGACTGTGAGTCCCTTGAGGGCAGGGCCCAGGTCTGATTCCTCCCCTCCCAGTGCCCAGCTCAGAAACAGTGCTTAGGATGCTGGCCAGTGAGTACACCTGGGGGAAGAGGCTGGACTAGGCTCTCAGTCCCTCTGCCTGGGGCTTCTGGCTGCTCCATCAACTTCCAACATCCCAAAAATCAGAGGGGAGGTCAAGGGATTGAATGAGAGGCTCCAAGCGCTCCTTAGCCTGCTGTGCAGGAAGAAGTGAGTGTTTCCTGGCTATGGGTGAACTTCCTGGCCAGCATTAAACAATACAGCATCCCGCCCCCTGTGCGGGGCTGTCTGTCTGCCTCGGCACTTCCAGGTCTCAGTGTGGTGCTAGAGTATCTAACACTTTCTGACTTGCAGATCATCATTCCCTTTTCTTGTTAACAAAGAGCAGTGCCGGGCACAGTGGCTCACACCTGTAATGCCCACACTTTGGGAGGCTGAGGCGGGCAGATCACCTGAGGTCGGGAGTTCGAGACCAGCCTGGCCAGCATGGTGAAACCCTGTCTCTACTAAAAATACAAACATTAGCCAGACGTGGTGGCAGGCACCTGTAATCCCAGCTACTCAGGAAGCTGAGGCAGGAGAATTGATTGAACCCGGGAGGCGGAGGTTGCAGTGAGCAGAGATCGTGCCATTGTACCCCGGCCTGGGCAACACAGTGAGAATCCATCTCAAAACAAAACAAAACAAACAAACAAACAAACAAACAAACAAACAACAGCTGAGTTTTAGGTCAATGCTTCCAGCAGGGAACAGAATTTAGATCTTAACAATTTTGTTTACATTATATTTATTTTCATCTTTTACCTTCTATTGATGGCAAATGAGACTGATTTTCCATTTACAGAAGTGATACAAAAAAAGAGTCCTGTTACAATAATTTTAATAAGTGAATAATGAGTCAATTTAAAGAAAAATATAAAGCAAATAATAGTACAGGTGGTAAACTAATATGGCAAAATTACTAATATTCAAGGCTGAAGTTTAGCCGGGCATGGTGGCTCATGTAATCCCAACACTCTGGGACTTGGGGATGTGTGGCTCTCTTGAGCCCAGGAATTCAAGACCAGCCTGGGCAACACAGCAAGACCCCGTCTCTAAAAAAAAAAAAAAAATAGCTAGGTGTGGTGGTATATGCCTGTAGTTACACCTATTGGGGAGACTGAGATGGGAGGATCACTGAAGCCCAGGAGTTCAAGGTTGCAGTGAGCTGAGATTGGGCCACTGTATTCCAGCTGAGTGAGACCCTGTTTCAAAAAAAAAAAAAAGTGGCCGGGTGCAGTGCTCATGCCTGTAATCCTAGCGTTTTGGGAGGCTAAGGCTGCTGGATCACTTGAGCCCAGGAGTTGAAAACCTGCCCGGGAAGTATGGTGAGACCCTGTCTCTACAAAAAAAATCCAAACATTAGCTGGGCGTGGTGATATGTACCTATAGTCCCAGCTATTCTAGAGGTTGAGGTGGGAGGATCGCTTGAGCCTAGGAGATCGAGGCTGCAGTGAGTTGACATTGCATCACTGCACTCCAGCCTGGGTGACAGAGTTGAGATTCTGTCTCAAAAAAAAAAAGATGAAGTTTGGAAAATCAGACCCCCAGGGAAATGGAAACTACATCTGCTGCTCACCCACCTGCCTCTCCTAAAGGGAAGATTGGGTACTTGGGGTCCCATTTCTATGGGGTGGAGCATTATAAGTAAGCCTAGCTTGTGGCAAATCTGTCTCTCCGGACACTCCAGCAAGCTGGAAGGGACGATGATCAGAGGGCACAGTTTGGGAGCTGCCCTGCTCTGGGACTCCTCTCCACGTTGGATGAAACTCAGTTCTCCCTGGCCATGGCGTCCTCACCATGGAGTGGTGAGGGTCCTAAGCTGAGACGTGTGCAGATGGAGAAGGACGGGCAGAGGAGCCTGTGGGTTTTCTCTGACTCCAGGTCCCCACTCCAGCAAGACAGCACCGCTTCAGCTTGGCCCAGCACAGTTCCTCCTTGCACTTTGGGGGTCAAAGCCGCAGTTCATTTGAAACAAAATGCTCCTCTGCCTGGTCTGGTCCTCTCTTTGCGTATTTTCCTAGAGGACCTCACAGTGGGTGAGTGGACAAGAAGAACAGGATTCATGCCTCTGGGAAACTGGATTCCTGTCATCTCCTGCCAGCTGTCATCGCCACACCGAGGCTGTTCAGCACCGCGGGACCCTTTCTCTTTGGTATTGGCAGCTTCGGTAAATACTGAGGGAAGGTGGAGGTGGTGGTCGATGCCTTTTCCTGCCTATCTGGTACCTTGGGTTCTTTATCTGGATGCGATCTTGAAAGCTTCTGGCCTGGTGTTGGCTCCACCCCCAGGTCTCTGAACCACAGCCCAGGCAGCTGAGCAGAGGCACTGCTGGGCTTCCCCTAGTCCACACAGCCTGGCCACCACCCCGACCTGGGGAGGGGGACTCCAGGTGGAAGGGGCCTGGGAGCGGCATCTTCCCTGGGGCAGTCTCAATCCTAATGCTAGACCCTGGGGTGCCCGGTCCCACTGAGGCAGGGCCTTCCTCGGGGGTCTCTGGGGAACCCTGGAGATTCAGAACCCCACACTGGTCCGGCCTTCACGCTTCCAGAAAGCTGAGATCTGCTCCAAGGTGACCCGTGGCTGGAGGCCCCACTCGGGATCCGGGCTCCGTGGCCGCTGCCTCCTGGCCTGGGGACTCCCAAACTGGGCTCTGGCCTCTGGCCTCTGCTCGGGTTCAGCCCAGCTCACCAGGCCTGTGGCGGGGGGCCTCCCCTCCCAGGGCTGGGGCCCCCAGAAGGTGCTCTGGGCTGGGACCTCCTGTGGGGTCTGGGGGCCCAAGGAGCTGGGAGCAGAATTTGGGGCTGAGGGGGCATGTGGGGCAGTTGCTCGGGCCTCCAAAACACCCACCGGGGTGGGAGGCTCAGGGGCCCGGTCTGTCAGCAGGGGGACCGCAGAGCTGTACCAGTCCTCAGAGCGCTCTCGGGCGGTGCCCATGGGCTCAATCCACAGCTCTCCTCCTGGGCGCCACACCAGGGTGGGTGCATGGTGGCTGGGGTCTGGGTGGAGAGCGCGGCGGAACAGGCGTTCAGCCAACACAGCAGTGGTGAGGATGAAGAGCGCAGCCAGGGTGGCCAGGGCCAGCATGATGGGGATGCAGGGCCCACAGGGCAGTGAGGGCCATGGGGCTGCCTCCCACGTGGGGGGCCCCTCCACGCGCCCAGAGGGCGGCTCTGGAGTCGACGGCATCTGGGAGACATGGGACGAGAAGAGGAAGTAAATGAGGCAGAGGGGGCACAACCAAGATGAGAGACAGCAGGTGTCCCAGAAAGCCTGGGAGAGGGGCTGGGCTCGGGGGCTCATGCCTGGAATCCCAGCACTTTGAGAGGCCGAGGCAGGATGATCGCTGGAGCCCAGGAGTTCAAGACCAGCCTGGACACACAGTGAAACCTCATCGCTATAAATAATTTCAAAACTAGCTGGGCGTGTTGGCTCACACCTGTAGTCCCAGCTACACAGGAAGCTGAGGTGGGAGGATTACTTGAGCCCAGGAGTTTGAGGCTGCAGTGAGCCCAGATTGCACCACTGTCCTCCAGCCTGGGTGACAGAGCAAGACCCTTTCTCAAAAAAGAAAAAGAACATTCTGGAGAGACAGAGGAGCAAGGGGAACCAGAAAGGGTAAGCGTGAGCCAGGTGGGGTGGGAGGACAGGCAGCCTACCTATGCGCACAGCCAGGCCCTCTTGCCCAGCTCTCCAGGCTGTTCCAGAAGCCCCACTTCCCTCCCGGACCCCAGGGTGCCTCAGACCAGAAAGGTCTTGAGGGCCTCTTTCCTCCCCACTCGGCCCCCTCAAGTCTTGCTCAGGCCTAGAGAGGAAGTGGTGGGTGAAGAAATGAGAACCTCCCCTCCCACCGGCT
The DNA here is from genome assembly GCF_002776525.5 of Piliocolobus tephrosceles. Lineage (NCBI taxonomy): Eukaryota > Metazoa > Chordata > Mammalia > Primates > Cercopithecidae > Piliocolobus > Piliocolobus tephrosceles. The sequence goes on along the minus strand of NC_045450.1, from coordinate 27,842,475 downwards.
CCCCTGTGTGTGTCTCCCCTACCGCCTCCCGCTGGCCACCTCTGCTGGCCCCTTGGGGCTCCTTTGCCCCTCACCAGTCTCCTTGGACTTGATCTTGTTCTCATAGGCTCCGTGGAATCCTGGAATCTGCTGCCAGGCCAGGCCAGGCCTCCGGAGGCGCCTCTGCACCCCTCCCAGGCTCCCCAGCTTTGCCCAGGCTCTGGCCTGTCTCTATCTCTCTTGTTTGTCTCTGCATACCTCTCTCTGTCCCCCACATCCTCCATCTGCAGGGGTCTCCTGCACCCCTCAACTCACCTTGGGTCAGTCCCTGGGCGCCTCTCCCTCCTAGAGCCACTCTTCCTGGTGCCAGACTAAGAGATGCAGGCTCGGAAGGTGCAGGGCAGTCTGCCTTTCAGACATAGAGGCCGGGCCTCGGATGAAGGCGGAAGGGAGGGCACCGCCTGTTGCTGAGCAACTGTGCCCCAACTCGCCTGCCCCCGGGGAGTGTTTGTTTCCAAAGCAACCCAAGGGGATGTGGTCACTGCGGTGAGGAGGCTTTTCCTGGGGTAAGGTGGGGCTGGAATGGGCAGTGGCTCTGTTGAACTTAGTGTCACCCCATAGCCAGGCCCTGGGCCCCAGAACATTCACCCAGAAGCTGAGAAAGAGGATGCAGGGGCTAGGCACAGTGGCTAACCCCTGTAATCCCAGCATTTTGGGAGGTCAAGGTGGGCAGGTCACCTGAGGTCAGGAGTTCGAGACCAGCCTGCCAATATGGCGAAACCCCATCTCTACTGAAAAATACAAAAATGAGCCGGGCATGGTGATGGGCACCTGTAATCCCAGCTGCTCGGGAGGCTGAGGCAGGGAGAATCACTTGAACCTGGGACTCGGAGGTTGCAGTGAGCTGAGATCGTGCCACCACACTCCAGCCTGGTCGACAGAGCGAGACTCCGTCTTAAAAAGAAAGAAAAAGAAATAGGACATAGGTAATTTAGCCCGTACATTCCTAGAGAACCATGGTGCCTCCCCCTGCTCCTCCTGGGAGGATGCCCCACTCCATCCTGCCTTGTCCTATCCATGGTGCCTCCCCAGATCTGCTCCTGCCATCCAGCCCCCACAGGCACCCCCTGCTTGACCAACTTGCTTCACACTTTTTAAAAAAAAATTTTTTTTTTTTTTTGGTAGAGATGGGCTCCTGCTATGTTGCCCAAGCTGGTCTCAAGCTCCTGGCCTCAAGATAAGCTCCTGCCTCAGTCTCCCAAAGTGCTGGGATTATAGGTGTGAGCTACCACACTGACTCCTGCCTCATACTTTTAATTAACGTAAGTCTCTCTTCAGATCATTTAGCCCCCATTCTGGTTGGAAAATATCAGTGAGGTGAGGCTTGGGTAACAAAAATGTCAGGCCTCTGGGAGGAGTCCAGGGTATAAGAACAGGCGTGAGCTTGTTTCCAAAACACTGACTATCCTCATGTCTGTCCCTCTTTGCTGGGGCTGAAGGTGGGAGGAGTCTAGAGCAGAGTGTGACGAGATGTCATCAGGCTTTGGAGTCCAAGAGACTTTCTGAGATTCTCTAGTTTGACTCACTTATCCACAGATGACAAAGTAAGGCATAAAGAAAGGAGATGACATGACCAAAGTGGCATGACCAATGTATGTGTGGGTCAGCATGTGGCGGCCGGGGTGGTGGAAGAATAGTTAGAAATCCCTGGGCTGGGCGAGGTGGCTCATACCTGTAATCCCAGCACTTTGGTGGGCGGATCACCTGAGGTCAAGAGTTTGAGACCAGCCTGACCAACATGGCAAAACTCTGTCTCTACTAAAAATACAAAAATTAGTCAGGCGTGGTGGCACGTGCCTGTAATCCCAGCTACCCAGGAGCCGAGGCAAGAGAATCGCCTGAACCTGGTGCAATGAGCCAAGATCGCGCCATTCCACTCCAGCCTGGGCAACAGAGCAAGACGCCATCTCAAAATAAATAAAATAAAATAAAATAAAATAAATGAATGAAAAGACATTCTCAGTCAGACTGCCCCGTCCTGGTGATTTTGAGCCCTGGCAGGAGGAGGTGGAGATGGAGAGTTCGGGGGAAACCACCTTTGCAAAATTAGGACTGAGACAGTGAAAGAGATCTAACTTAACCGACACCATCTTGCTTCTAACCTCCAAGCTGTCTTTGTTTATTCCTGGGCGTAGGCTGAACTAACTTTGGGAGAAACTTAGTTTGTAGTTTATAGTTTAAACAAAGACAGTAACAGCCCTTTACCAAAGCAGACCTCCTTCTTGCCTGGGGACTAGACTAACATTAGTCATTGGATTAGAAATTATGGTTTAGGAGTCATGCAGCTGCAGGCTACAAGATTCTGACCCTCCTACTGCTCCTAAAATCAGTGCTTGAGATATTTTGCAGACCCTGCACTTGATGGATCAGCTGGCACCGCCCAGATCAATAAACTGGCTCATCTGGTCCTGTGGCCCCCACCCAGAACTGACTGCAAGAAGACAGCTCCGCCTCTCCATGATTTCATCTCTAACCAGTCAGCATTCACAGCTCACTGGCTCCCCGCCCATGCACCAAGTTGGCAGTGGCTCACTGCCCCATCTCTACTACAAATACAGGTGGCGTACACCTGTAGTCCCAGCTACTCGGGAGGCTGAGGCAGGAGAATTGCTTGAACCTGGGAGGCGGAGGTTGCAGCGAGCCGAGACTACACCACTGCACTCCAGCCTAGGAGACAGAGCGAGATTCCTCCTCAAAAAAAAAAAAAAAAAAAAAAAATCTGTATCTCCTGAGTTATCAAGAAATTACTCATATGTTTAAGCTTCTTACTTAGGTGAACACCTGATTGTCACAGGCTATAAAAATGATTAACAGGGAAGTAACCTGAAATAATGACTATCCTTCCCTAATATCTCAGTTTTCATAAATAATCTAGGGAAACTGTTAAAAATAAACTATGTGATGGATAATTTCTTATAAATAAATTTTTCATGTAATTTTAAATATTCTATTATGTTCTATTAAATTAACTATTAGATATTCATTAGATCTGTGGATTATTTCCAAGTAAGAAGAAATAACTGAAACAAATTGCTGAACTGAAATTGTTTTTGGTTGACTTCTTAAAATTTTTTATTTTTTTTTGAGACGGAGTCTCGCTCTGTCGCTCAGGCTGGAGTGCAATGGCATGATCTCAGCTCACTGCAAGCTCCGCCTCCCGGGTTCACGCCATTCTCCTGCCTCAGTCTCCTGAGTAGCTGGGACTACAGGC
>NC_045450.1:27810775-27819225 GCF_002776525.5 Piliocolobus tephrosceles | reverse complement strand
CTTTGGGAGGCCGAGACGGGCGGATCACGAGGTCAGGAAATCGAGACCATCCTGGCTAACACGGTGAAACCCCGTCTCTACTAAAAAATACAAAAAGCTAGCCGGGCGAGGTGGCTGGCACCTGTAGTCCCAGCTACTCGGGAGGCTGAGGCAGGAGAATGGCGTAAACCCGGGAGGCGGAGCTTGCAGTGAGCCGAGATCCGGCCACTGCACTCCAGCCCGAGCGACAGAGCGAGACTCTGTCTCAAAAAAAAAAAAAAAAAAAAAAAAAAACTGAAGCTCAGTGGGTTACATGGTAGGTAAGGTCTGGAGCCAGGTGTTAAACCCATGTATCTGTTAAAAGAAAAACTTAAGACAAATTAAATTTAACAGAGTTTAATTGAGCAAAGAACAATTAGCGAATCAGGCAGCTCCCTGAACCAGCATAGGTTCAGAGAAACTCTGGGGCTGCCATGTGGTTGGATAATAATTATAGACGGAAAAAGGAAAGTGACATACAGAAAATGGAGATAAGGTACAGAAATAGCCGGATTGGTTAAGGTGTGGCACTTGCCCTTATTTGAACATGGTTTTAACAGTGACCACTTGTGATTGGCCAAAACTCTGTGATTGGTATAAGAGGAAGTTATAGTCTATTTAACCTCCAGTTAGGCCATTAGGTGAGGAGAAATCTTTAGGCCTAAATTAAAATATGTAAGGAGGCAGCTTTAGGCTAAACTTAATTTAACAATTCTCTTGGCCGGGCGCGGTGGCTCATGCCTGTAATCTCAGCACTTCGGGAGGCCAAGGAAGGCGGATCACCTGAGGTCCGGAGTTGGAGAACATCCTGGCCAACATGGTGAAACCCCATCTCTACTAAAAATACAAAATTTAGCTGGCTGTGGTGGCAGGTGCCTATAATCCCAGCTACTTGGGAGGCTGAGGCACAAGAATGGATTGAACCCAGGAAGGTGGAGGTTGCAGTGAGCTGAGATCGTGCCGCTGCACTCTAGCCTGGGTGATAGAGCTAAGCTCAGTCTCAAAAACACAAAACAAAACAAAAGAAAACCAATTATCTCTTTTTGACCAACTTTCAATTTTGAGAGATTGATAAAAACTTTAGGCATTGATGTCAATCTGTCACCATCGTGAATGGACTTTTTTGGTCTAAAATCCCACCGGGAAACAGAGCAGTGGGTTTTGTAAGGTGGGAATAAGGAAAAAGAGCAACAAGGAAAAACCTCGTTATTTCAGGTGACTTTTTTGGGAAGGGTTGGAGCAGAGGGGAGTTTCTTATTATGCTGAAATTTCTTGTTTTCAGGAGGAAAAAAGTGGTCTGTTTTGGGGTCTCTCTGCTTTCTTTAAAGTTTCCGTTTGCTTATGTAGCATTTAGCATGGGTGACTCCTATTTTGGTTTGGTCTTTTGGGGTCTAGTTCAGGAGCTCAGGCCAGAAAAACAGCCTCCTAAAACTTTATTTAACATCTCTTTGTAATATAACATTCTGTCCACAAATGCTTGGTACATGGCTATAGGTTTCTGGCTTAAAAAATGATTAACAATGTACCCTTACCTATCCTGAATCTGGGCCCTGTGGCCTCTCTCATACTACCGTGGCCACCCAAGCTGCCCTGAGGTTTCCCGATGAAGGTGGCTCACATCCATATTCCCAGCACTTGGGAGGCTGAGGTGGGAGGATCACTTGAGCCCAAGAGTTCAAGACCAGCCTAAGCAACACAGTGAGACCTCATCTCTACAAAAAATAAAAATGCAAAAATTTGCTGGGGATGGTCCCAGATACTTGGGAGGCTGAGGTGGGGGATCAATAGAGCCCAGGAGGTCGAGGCTACAGTGAGCTGTAATAGTGGCACTGCATTCCAGCCTGGGGTACAGAGTGAGACCCTGTCTCAAAAAAGAAAAAAATAATTAAAAGTGAATAAGAAAGCAAAGAAAACCCAAATACAAACCCTGCAAGAGGAGAGACAGAGAGGTGTGGAAAGACAAAGGAGGAACAGTTCATAGAAGTCTCATTGTAGCCTGGACCCAAGGTGCTGTATTCACTGGACAATCATCCATGGATGCTTACTCTGTACCAGGTGTGATGCCAGATGCTGGGAATTCGGAGATGACTGAGCCATGACCCCTGCCTTAGAATGAGCTCTCAGTTTAGTGGAGAAGGCTTACATGTAAACAGATAAATTACAGTGCAGGGTAATTAGAACCATAATAGAGTAATGTAGGAAACACACAGAAGCCAAAGAAAGGAATGATGAATTCTATTTGAAGAGGAGGAGCTGGGAGGAGAAGAGAGCTGAGGCCTTCCTGTGAGAATGGTGGGTGGTGGTGCAGGGTGGTGGTGTTCCCCTCTGAATAACCTGGAGGCTGCCAGGTGGGCAGAAGGAAGAGAGCATTTTAGGCAGCTGGAGTATGCATGGGCAGAGTTGAAGATTAGCAACTGCAGGCCACTGTGGAGGGAGTGCAGGACTCCCCTTGGCAACCTGGTGAAGTCACTTCTGCCCATTACACTTTATTCACTGGAGCAGCTAAGAGTGAACAGAAAAGCAGCGTTCATGCCGTCAGACCCTTCGTCCAAATGAAAACATGCACAGCATGCACCAAGGCCCAGTGTGTAAATAGGAAGCAGATAATTTTTTTTTCTTATCGGGAAACAGATCTCCCACTGTTTGGAAATATATTTTGAAACATTCTCTTTCTTTTTAAGATGGAGTTTCACTCTTGTCTTACAATGGCGCAATCTTAGCTCACTACAAACTCTGCCTCCTGGGTTCAAGTGATTTTCCTGTCTCAGCCTCCCAAGTAGCTGGGATTATAGGTGGTTGCCACCATGTCTGGTTAATTTTTGTATTTTTAGTAGAGACAGGGTTTCACCATGTTTGCCAGGCTGGTCTCGAACTCTTGACCTCAGGTGATCTGCCAGCCTCAGCCTCCCAAAGTGGTGGGATTACAGGCGTGAGCCACACCGCAACCGGCCAAAACATTCTTTTTTATTAATTTATTTTATTTTATTTATTTTTTTATTTTTTTGAGACACGGTCTTACTCTGTCGCCCAGGCTGGAGTGCAATGGCATGATCATAACTCTCTGCAGCCTCAAACTCCTGGGCTCAAGCAATCTCCCACCTCAGTCCTCCAAGTACTGAGACTGCAGGTGTGCACCACTATGCCCAGCTATTTTTTTTTTTTTTTTTTGAGACGGAGTCTCACTGTGTCGCCCAGGTTGGAGTGCAATGGTGTGATCTCTGCTCACTGCAGCCTCTGCCTCCCGGATTCAAGCCATCCTCCTGCCTCAGCCTCCCAAATAGCTGCAGCAGATTACAGGAGTCCACCACCACACCCGGCTAATTTTTGTATTTTTAGTAGAGACAAGGTTTCACCATTTTGGTCACACGGGTCTCGAACTTCTGACCTCAATGATCTGCCTGCCTTGGCCTCCCAAAGTGCTGGGATTATAGGTGTGAGCCACAGTGCTCAGCCCTCAAATAATTTTTTTAAATTAGTTTTTTAGTTTTTGTGGGGATGGGGGGGATCTTGCTATGTTGACCAGGCTGGTCTCAAGTTCCTGGCCTCAAGTTATTGTCCTGCCTTGGTCTCCCAAATTGCTGGGATTACAGGCATGAGCCATAGGTGTCCGAAACCTTCTGGATGGGGGTGGAGAGGCAGATCCCCACCATAGGTCTGAAATTGCATCAAAACTTTGAAAAGAGGGCAAAGCTGCTTCAGCTGAGAGAGGGAGGAGCTTTCAGGGAAATTCTAAAGGGGAGAGGAGAGAGTCACATCACATCTGCCATGGCCTCCTGTCTCCACTCTTACCCTGCCCAAGTCCCTCCTCCACTTTATCAAAATCAGGAGACAGCAATCCTTCTAAAATGCAAACATGAGCACGTACCCCTCTGTTCAAAATCCTTCCATGGCTCCCCTCACTGTGAGAAAAGAAGCCAAACTCTTCCAGGCTGGGCGTGGTGGCTCACGCCTGTAATCCCAGCACTTTGGGAGGCCCGGGTGGGCGGATCACGAGGTCAGGAGTTCGAGAACATCCTGCCAACATGGTGAAACCCCGTCTCTACTAAAAATACAAAAATTAGCTGTGTGTGGTGGCACATGCCTGTAATCCCAGCTACTCAGGAGGCTGTTGCAGGAGAATCACTTAAACCAGGGAGTCAGAGGTTGCAGTGAGCCAAGATTATACCACTGCACTCCAGCCTGGTGACACAGCGAGACTCCGTCTCAAAAAAAAAAAAGTGCCAAACTCCTGACCACACTTCCCAGGCCCTGTACCCTCTTCCCACTGGCTGCCGCCCAGGCCTCATGGGTCAGCTTCCCTCATTTCCCTCCAGTCACCCTCCTCTCTTCATTATTTCCAAATTCATCACACTTCCAGCTCGTTATCTATCGCAGATCACCTCATTATCTATGGCAGAAAATAAGACTGAAGAATGCAACCAAACGTAGACAGACTTTTTCACAGGATAATCGGTCTCTCGGGCTTATTCAAATTCCAAGGGAATCATTTACAAGTTAATTCCTATCTCTTGGGTCCATTCATTTCTCCTTTTTAAATAATTTTTATATTTTTGAGACAGAGTTTTGCTTTTGTTGCCCAGGCTGGAGTGCAATGGTGCGATCTCGGCTCATTGCAACCTCTGCCTCCCTGGTTCAAGCGATTCTGCTGCCTCAGCCTCCCAAGTAACTGGGATTACATGCGTGTGCCACAACACCCAGCTGATTTTTGCATTTTTTAGTAGACATGGGGTTTCACCATGTTGATCAGGCTGATCTCGAACTCCTGACCTCAAGTGATCCACCCACCTCAGGCTCCTAAAGTGCCGGGATTACAAGGTGTGAGCCACTGCGCCTGGCCCCATTTATTTCCCCACAAAATCACATACTACCTCTCAACATTGCTGCACCCCCATTTCCCCTCCCCTGTGAGGAAGGAGGCTACATAAGCATCTGGACCATGCTGGGTTATTAGATCATCATTCTCCTGTGGTTCCCTTGAGCTTGTACATGTGACATAAATTTTGTACACCTTTTTCTCCTATTAATTTGCCAACTGTCAGTTCCTTTTCGGGGAGCCTTTATAGGGCTAGAGAGCAGAGAGGAAGCTTTCCCTTGGCCCTACAGCTCCTTGAGGTTGGCTGTTGACTCTTTTCCTCATTGCTGCCTCTTCAGTATCTAGAATGGTGCCTCCAATGTAGAGATGCTTGATAAACATGTGTTGAGCCGGGCACAGTGGCTCACGTCTGTAATCCCAGCACTTTGGGAGACTGAGGGTGGATCAAGAGATCAGGAGTTCGAAACCAGCCTGTCCAACATGGTGAAACTCCGTCTCTACTAAAAATACAAAAATTAGCAAGGCGTGGTGGTGGATGCCTGTAATCCTAGCTACTTGGGAGGCTAAGGCAGGAGAATCGCCTGGACCTGGGAGGTGGAAGTTGCAGTGAACCGAGAAAGGGCAGTAGAGCAAGACTCCATCTTGAAAAAAGATTAAAAACAAGCAAACAAAAAACAAAAACAAGCAAACCAAAAACATGTATTGAGGTGCTTTCTGTTGAGTGGCAGAAAGCTCTGGAAGGGCTTTGGACATTTATGCGTCCAGGCCCGGGAACCAGATGAGGTTTAAGGCAACTTCAGCTAGAGTTTAAAAGGGGCAGGTAGGCCCACAGCTGGCACACAGGTTAAATGTAAAGTGGCTCAAACAGGATCTGATGAGGCAGAAGCAGAGATGGGGGCCTGGTGTCTCACTGCCTTCACGTTCTTCCTTCTGCCTCAGTCCCCACATCAGGGTGCACCCTAAAGGTACCAGCATTAGCGATAGGGCAGCTTTCCTTGTTTCTGGGATGGACAGAAAATGGGCCTTGAGACCCTTCCCACCATAGGAAGGCATTTCTTGCACTCTGGAGCCTGAGGACTTGCTATGGTGGAACAAGGAGCAGCCTCCAGCAATGGAAGAGATGCTGGATCTCCATACAGGCAGGGTGGGTGCAACGGAGTGGAGCTGTGGCAAACGTGGGCGCCTCTGTCCTGAGGGTCCTGGATGTGTCATGCCTGGAAACATGAGGACGTCCTTCCAAGGTGCCCACCTCGACCTCTCTGAGCTGCAATCTTTGACTTCCTGTGTTTGGTCATAGACTAGGGGTGGTCTGTCCCTAAACAGAAGAAGACAGGCAAAGATTAGAAAGGAGAGAGGAAAGAGCTAGAGAGAGAGCTTGGGAGAGATGTAGGGACAGGAAAGAAGAGGCAGAAGGAAAAAGGCATGGAGAGAAGGAATATAAAGAAAAAACCTTAGGCCAGTTGTGGTGGCTCACACCTGTAATTCCTGCACTTTGGGAGGTGAAGGTGGGTGGATCACCTGAGGTCAGTTCAAGACCAGCCTGGCCAACATAGTGAAACCCCATCTTTACTAAAAATACAAAAATTAGCCGAGCATGGTGGTGGGTGCCTGATTCCAGCTACTTGGGAGGCTGAAGCAGGAGAATCGCTTGAACCCTGGAGGCGGAGGTTGCAGTGAGCTGAGATCGGGCCACTGCACTCCATCCTGGGCAACAGAGCAAGACTCTGTCTTAAAAAAAAAAAAAAAAAAAAAGATAAAGAAAAGGCCGGGTGTGGTGGCTCATGCCTATAATCCTAGCACTTTGGGAGCTGAGGAAAGCGGATCACAATTTCAGGAGATCGAGACTATTCTGGCCAACATGGTGAAACCCCATCTCTAGTAAAATACAAAAAATTATCTGGGCGTGGTGGCATGCACCTGTAGTCCCAGCTACTCAGGAGGCTGAGGCAGGGGAATGTTTAAACCCTGGAGGCAGAGGTTTCAGTGAATCGAGATCACACCACTGCACTCCAACCCAGCTACAGAACAAGACTCCATCTAAAAAAAAAGGAAAGAAAAATCCTCCTCAGAGCAGGGAAAGATGAAGACATAAAAGGAAGGAGAGTCACTGGGAAAGAGAGAGGGAGAGAGACACAAAACAAAATGGCTGGAATGAGGTGAAAGTTATAGCAGCAGGATGTGCTGACCTTGACCTTGGAGAAAAAGAGAGGGGAAGGGAGGAGTGAACATGGCATCTTTGGCTGCTGTTCTGTTTCACTCCCAGAACTCATCCCCCTGGAGTCCCCACCATTTCCAGATCCTCAGGGCGGGACTGCCTTTGCTATCTGGGATGAGTTCTTGGTCCCAGATGGTAAGCCTGTGAGGAGTGGGGTGCTCTGAATGCCTGACTAGTCATTTATAATTGAGAGTACTTATTCCAACCCCTTCCAGTCCTCTGTCCTTCCCTCTTCTTGGACCTGCTGAATCAGAGAGGTCAGAGGGCCAGTCCAGGAGGAGTCAGGTGCTAGGTCCCTGGAGTCGGTCCTAGGGATTTTAGGCTGAGAGGAATCAGTCCTGAAAGTGAAGGGCCTACAGAGGGAAAAAAAAAAAAAATCTATGACATCACCCCTGGGGGTGTTACAGACCTAAGAAAGAAGCAATGGCCCGGGTGGCCTATAGCCCCAGGAAGATTCAGCCATGGTACCCAGGAGACTTGAGGGCCCAAAGCCCAGAATTACCCCCAGAGGGACACCTGTAGACCTTAGGATCCTCAGCTTCGCACTTCCCACCAAACTGACTCTGTTTCCAGCAGGGCAATAGGCATGTGTTCACTGTGCACCTGCAGCCCCAGGCATCCTTCTCAGAGAAATATGGTTTGGGAAAGGTTTGGCATATTGAGGATAAATAGATGAGTGGATAAAAAAAAAAAAATGCAGGGCAGGTGCGGTGGCTCATGCTTGTAATCTCAGCACTTTGGGAGGCCGAGGTGGGCGGATCACAAGGTCAAGAGATTGAGACCATCCTGGCAAACATGGCGAAACCCTGTCTCTACTAAAATTACAAAAATTAGCTGGACGTGGTGGTGCGTGCCTGTAATCTCAGCTACTTGGGAGGCTGAGGCAGAATTGCTTGAACCCAGGAGGCAGAGATGACAGTGAGCCGAGATCGTGCCGCTGCCCTCCAGTCTAGGGGATAGAGCGAGACTCTGTCTCCAAAAAAAAAGAAAGAAAGAAAAAAAGCAATTACAGCAAAATATTAACCATAGTATAATCTATACGGTGGTTATATGAGCGTTCACTACACAATTCTTTTTTTTCTTTTCTTTTTTTGAGACATGATGTTTTAATCATGGCTCACTGCAACTTTGACCTCCTGGGCTCAAGTGATCCTCCTGCCTCAGCCTCCTGACTAGCTGGGAGCACAGGTGTGCACCACCATCCCTAGCTAATTGTTTTATTTTTTTGTAGAGACGAAATCTCCCTATGTTGCCCACATTGGTCTTGAACTCCTGAGCTTAAGCAATCCTCTTGCTTCGACCTCTCAAAGTGCTGGGATTACAGGCATGAGCCACTGCACCCAGCCTCACTATACAATTTCTTTCTTTCTTTCTTTCTTTCTTTCTTTCTTTCTTTCTTTCTTT
>NC_045450.1:27793576-27810765 GCF_002776525.5 Piliocolobus tephrosceles | reverse complement strand
TCTTTCTTTCTTTCTTTCTTTCTTTCTTTCTTTCTTTCTTTCTTTCTCTCTTTCTCTCTTTCTCTCTCTCTTTCTTTCTCTCTTTCTCTCTCTCTCTCTCTTTCTTTCTTTCTTTTTGAGATGGAGTCTCACTGTGTTGCCCAGGCTAGAGTGCAGTGGCACGATCTCAGCTCACTGCAACCTCTGCCCCTCAGGTTCAAGTGATTCTCCTGCCTCTGCCTCCTAACTAGCTGGAATCACAGGCACCAGCTATCACACCCGGCCACTTTTTGTACTTTTACTAGAGACAGGGTTTCACCATGTTGGCCAAGCTGGTCTCAAACTCCTGACCTCAGGTGATCCACCTGCCTTGGCCTCCCAAAGTGTTGGATTACAGGCATGAGCCACCATGCCCGGCCACTGTACAGTTCTTTAAACTTTTACATGTGTTTGGATTTTTCATAATATTAGAAAAAGGAAAGAAAAAAATGTCTGGCAAATAGTCAGCACTCCTAAGTATAAGGTTTTGGGAATATATTTCCTTTCTGGGAGAATCCACATTTCAAATGCCTGGGAGGGGCTCTGTTTGTCCTGACAGATGGCAGATTTCAGGGGAGGGCATCTACCAAGCCTAGAGGTGATATGCTACTTTGCCCACCCAGAGCTGCTGGTGGTGACCTTAAGTTTACTATGTTCCTCCTGATATATGGCACTTGGCCCAGAGTGGACTCCACCTTGCCACCTGTCACCTAGGCTGGAGTGCAGTGGCATGATCTTGTCTCACTGCAGCCTCAATGTCCTGGGCTCAGGCGATCCTCCCCACCTCCCTCCTGAGTAGTTGAGGCTACAGGTGCTCGTCACCTTGCCCGGCTAATTTTTGTTTTTGTTTTTTGTTTTGATAGACATGGGGTCTCACTATCTTGCCCAGGCTGAGCTAGAACTCCTGGCCTCAAGTGATCTGCCTCTGCCTCCCAAAGCATTGTAATGACAGGTGTGAGCCACCATGTACAGCCAGGAACTCAAAGAATCTTCCCCTATGCTGTAGTATCTGTTGACTATGGGGGAGAGGCAGGATAAGGTGTTCCAGACCTCGCCTGACACCTGATCCGAAGAGATTGCTCATGTTTGCTCAGGAGGTGAGGTTGAAACAATAAAGGGCAGGGGGAGGGCTTGGACCTGGTATAAAACGTCTGGAAGTTTTCAGGGGGCTGCTTTGCATCTGAAAGTGCCAGGTGAGGGGTGGCAAAGATGCCTGAATCTGAGTTGGGGGGGAATTCAAATCTGAGCTGGTGAATAGGATGCCTGGAAGGAGTGGCAGGAAAGACTTGAGTTAATTGGGGCTCCTGGGTCTGCACTAATCTTAGGTGCAAAGCTGTCTAGGTCTCTGCTGAAGGACTGGGGACACCTGGGATGTTCAGGGGAATGGACATGGCCAGATGTGTGTTAGTGGAGAAAAGAATAGTGACACATAGACCAGGTACCTGGGGTCTAATATCTTGAGCTGGTCCCAACTCCTTCTGCAACTTCTCTGTCTGTCCTAGTTCCACCAGCACTGCTTGGATACTGATGCTGGCACAGTCCCTTCTGTCACCAACTCTGCTCCCCAGGTGACATAGAGGCACCTTGAAAATTCTTCTTTCCTCGAGACCAGGTGAATGCTAGGGATTTAAACCATGCTCCAGGTGCCCTGTAAGTCAGGCCAATTCACCACAGATGGTGAGGCTTTCTTTGCTCAGCCTCTGGGCTTGGTAAACTCAGCTATCTCTTTGCTTGCAAGAGGTCCTCTACTCCCTCCTTAGAAAACTTCTTTCCTGGCTATGGCCACACCAACCCAAATGTACCTGAGCTTGGCTGATTTCAGAAAACTTTTCTGCTTTGTGCCAGGATGGAATAAGGCTTAATCTAGATAGTTAGGGTTCATTTTCAGGCTTGAGAGAAAAGAGGAGGGCTTGGCTACAGCCAGACCAGGGAGAGCTGGAGGGATCAGGAACATAGAAGGTAGCATCAGGGAGGAACAGGACTACAGGCTATGGACAGTCGTTTCTAAGCTCAAGACTGGGTCTGCTAGGTCTGAGTTGAAGGACGAAGAAGCCTTGGTCAGGAGTGTCTGGGTCAATCAAGTCCACAAGGAAAAAGGTGAATCTTCATTTGCTCTTTTCTTCCCACTCCAGCCTCAGAATGTTGACAGTCACTCTCCTAGCCCTTCTCTGTGCCTCAGCCTCTGCCAATGCCAGTAAGTGAGATACCAGAGCCTGGTAATGGGGACATGGGAAGGCAGCCTTGGGCACTGCTGTTGGCCAAGGCTTTTGGAGGCTGGTTTCAGGAGCTGAATTATGGGAGGAACAGGGGTGGTACAGAGAAACTGAACACCTGGAAGACTTCTCCCTCCAACTCCTGCTTGCCCCTCCAGTTCAGGCCAGGTCTTCCTCCTATAATGGAGAGTATGGAGGTGGTGGCGGAAAGCGATTCTCTCATTCTGGCAACCAGTTGGACGGCCCCATCACTGCCCTCCGGGTCCGAGTCAACAACTACTTCATCGTAGGGTAAGATTCTTTGAGTTGCTGGCTGGTTGCAGTGGCTCATACCTGTCATTACAATGCTTTGGGAGGCAGAGGCAGATCACTTGAGGCCAGGAGTTCTAGCTCAGCTTGGCCAAGATACCAAGACCCCATGTCTACCAAAGAAAAACAAAAACAAAAACAAAAATTAGCTGGGCATGGTGGTGGGCACCTGTAGCCTCAACTACTCAGGAGGGAGAGGCGGGAGGATTGCCTGAGCCCAGGATGTTGAGGCTGCAGTGAGCCAAGATCGTGCCACTGCGCTCCTGCCTGAATGACAGAGTCTCTTTGCTGGCAAAATAATTGAAGTTCCCTGTAGGATCTTCCAGGGCTCACCCAGGCTTCACAGTCTGTAGGACTAGCAGGAGACTTGTCATCCCTGTCACCACCCTTCTTTCTCCTTCCTCCTCCCCTCTTTCTCAGTCTCCAGGTGCGCTATGGCACTAAGTGGAGTGACTATGTGGGTGGCCGCAGTGGAGACCTGGAGGAGATCTTTCTGCATCCTGGGGAATCAGTGATCCAGGTTTCTGGGAAGTACAAGTGGTACCTGAAGAAGTTGGTCTTTGTGACAGACAAGGGCCGCTATCTGGCTTTTGGGAAAGACAGCGGCACAAGTTTCAATGCTGTCCCCTTGCACCCCAACACCGTGCTCCGCTTCATCAGTGGCCGGTCTGGTTCCGTCATTGATGCCATTGGCCTGCACTGGGATGTTTACCCCAGTAGCTGCAGCAGCTGCTGAGTCCCCTCTCCTTGGCAGGGACACTGTGATGAGGAGTAAGAACTCTTTTATCACTAACCCCCATCCAAATGGCTCAATAAAAAAATATGGTTAAGGCTAGTGTGTGGGGGCATATGTGGCTGGGATATCTGCCTCCTGACTCAGCCGGGGACGTGCAAATCTCACTTCTGGCTGGCTTTGGACATCTGTCTGGAAGAGTGGGAAGATGAGGGAGAGGTGTGTAAGAATCCTGGGCTTGTACTATGATTTATCAAGAGGAGATGAGATTCTGGCTTCCATCAACGCTCTTCAAGGACAGCTCCTTAGGACATTGATCCAAACTGGAGTCCTGGGTCTGAGGGGAAGGCCTAGTTGTGGCTTATACCAAAACCCCAGATGTCTCTCTCTCCAGCTTTCCTCACCCTTGGTCCTCCCCTTGAGAAAGTGCTGAACTCACTTGCTGTGTGTGGGTGCCCAGGACCATTAGCCTTTGTTCTTTCCTGGAACCCACCTAACTCCTGAAACTTAGCTGAAGTCTGTGCCCGAGGACCCTGCCCTGTTGGCAGGCCCAGTTCCTCCTCACCTCTACCCATGAGCCCCAGTGTCCTGCTAAGCCCTCTCAGATCTGGAATTCCTCCTTCCTCAGGAAGCCGCCACCTTCTCAACAGTGGAAACCCTGCCCACAATACGCTGTTACACTTTAGACATCAGAAGGTTACAGTGGACTGGGGGAGGCTAACACTAGGCTGAACTCATTAAGGAATGAATGGGAGGTGAGAAAACACAGGCAGCAAGAATCGAGTGTTTCAAGAAGTTTGGCTCTGGTTTGCCAGAAATAGGCAAGTCAGTTATCGGGGGTGTAAGGAAAAAGGGTTTTGTGTCTTTTTAAAATCCTAGACAGGTGAGTCACAAGCATGTTCACATGATAAAGAGGAAGAAAGAGAAAGAGGCTGGAGATTCTGAAAAGAGATCACTGATGAGGTCTCAAAAGAGATGGAAGAGGATGGTTTATGCAGTTGGGGAAAGAAATTTTAAGAAGGGAAGAAAATTAAAATGAGTGAAGGTATGTGTTAGTTTTGTGAAAGTTATCAGTATATGGCTGGGCACAGTGGCTTACATCTGTAATCCCAGCACTTTCGGAGGCCAAGGCAGGTGGATCATTTGAAGTCAGGAGTTGGAGACCAGCCTCCAACATGGTAAAACCCTGTCTCTACTAAAAATACAAAAATTAGCCAGGTGTGGTGGCCCACGCCTGTAATACCAGCTACTTGGGAGGCTGAGGCATGAGAATCACTTGAACGCTGGAGGCAGAGGTTACAATGAGTTGAGATAGTGCGACCGTACTCCAGCCTAGATGACAGAGCAAGACTCCATCAAAAAAAATAAAATAAAATAAAAATAAAAAAAAGAATGTTATCAGTATCAGAATGGAGTCACATATGTCATATCCTAACGAAATGGAACCAAGCTGACACCTAAATTAAGCGTCGCACCTGATAACACCTTGGAGGACTGGGTGGAGAATCAGCAGACAACAGCAAGGAGTGGCAGAGTCTGTAGACCAAGGTCAGGTAAAAGGATCACCCATCATGTTGGGCGTAAGATGAGGCAGGTTCACACACTACCTGACGAAGCTGGTCTTTGTGACAGACGAGAGCTGCTCTGCCTCTTGGGAAACACAGGCACCAGTTTTAGTGCCACCCTGTTGCACCCCAGTGCTGTCCTTTAACTCATCAGTTATGGTGCTGGATCCCTCATCACTGCCAATACAGGGCTAGCAATATGTCCGCCCCAGTGACTGCAGCTGCTGCGGAGCCCTAGCCTCCTCTCTGGCAGGGGCCCTGTGGTGGGGAATGAGGACTTCTCTATCATTAACCTCCATGCAGTTGACTCAAGAAAAGGATATAGTGGTTGGGCAAGGGGGCTCACGCCTGTAATCCCAAGACTTTGGGGCTCAAGTCAGGAGGGTCGTTTGAGCCCAGGAGTTCAAGACCAGCCTAGGCAACACAGCAACCTGTTTGTAGGCAAAATGAGGAGTTGAAGTTCCCTGTAGGATCTTCTAGGGCTCAACCAGCCTTCATGTGCAGGGGGACTGGCAAGAAATCTGTCATCCCTGTCACCACTTTGAAGGTCTCAGGGTGTATGTAGTTCCTGAAAAGTTCAAGTCCCACCTGAGACTCTGGTCTTTTTGAGGGACAAGGGCTGCTAACTCCTTTTGGGAAAGATGAATGTCAATGCTGGCGTCTCGCAACACAGCATCATGCTCTGATTCATCAGTGATTCCCTAATCAATGCCATTGGCTTGCATTGGGACTGTCCATCCCAGCCTATCCAGTGACTTCAGCAGCTGCAGAGCCCCAGCTTCTTCTTTGGCAGGGGCACTGTGGTGAGGAGGGAGGATTCCCTTATCATGAATCTCCATCCAATTGGTTCTATAAACTGATATGGTGGCCCAACTGTTGCGGGAAGTCAGGGACCCTGAACAGAGGGACTGGCTAGAGCCACAGCAGAGGAACATAAATTGTGAAGATTTCATGGACATTTATCAGTTCCAAAATAATACTCTCATAATTTCTTATGCCTGCCTTTATTTTAATCTCAATCCTGTTATCTTCATAAGCTGAGAATGTACATCACCTCAGGACCCTGTGATGATTGCATTAACTGTACAAATTGATTGTAAAACATGTGTGTTTGAACAATATGAAATCAGTACACCTTAAAAAAGAACAGAATAACAGTGATTTCAGGGAACAAGGGGAGATAACCATAAGATCTGACTGCCTGCAGGGCCGAGCAAAAAGAGCCATCATTTTCTTCTTGCAGAGAGCCTATAAATGGAGGTGCAAGTAGGAGAGATATCACTAAATTCTTCTCCTAGGAAGGAATATTAAATATTAAGACCCTAGGAAAAGAATTTCATTCCTGGGGGGAAGTCTACAAATGGCCCTTCTGGGAACGTCCTTCTTATGCGGTTGAGATAACGACTGCAATACGCCCTGGTCTCCTGCAGTACCCTCAGGCTTACTAGGATTGGGAAATTCCAGCCTGGTAAATTTTGGTCAGACCAGTTCTCTGCTCTCAACCCCTGCTTTCTGTTAGGATGTTTATTAAGACAATATGTGCACAGCTGAACACAGACCCTCATCAGTAATTCTAATTTTGCCCTTTGCCTTGTGATCTTTGTTGGCCTCAGAAGCATGTGATCTTTGTGACCTACTCCCTGTTCGTACACTCCCTCCCCTTTTGAAATCCTTAAAAAAAATTTGCTGGCTTTGCGGCTCAGGTGGGGCATTAAGGACCTACAGATATGTGATGTCACCCACCGCGGCCCAGCTGAAAAACTCCTCCCTTTGCACTCTTTCTCTTTATTTCTCAGACTGGCCAACACTTAGGGAAAATAGAACCTACATTGAAATATTGGGGCTTGTTCCCCCGATACCCAACACCATGGCTCACGGCTGTAATCCCAACACTTCCAGAGGCCAAGGCAGGAGGATTACTTGAACTTTGGAGTTTGAGGTTGCCATGAGCTACGATTGTACCAGAGCACTTCAACCTGGGTGACACAGTGAGAGCTTGTCTCTAATAAGATATTTAAAAAATACCATTTTAAAAGTGTACACTTTCATGGTTTTTAGTATATTCACTGTGTTGTACAACCACTACCACAACCTCATTCCAGAACATTTCCACCACCCCCAAAAGAAGGCGGTTACATCTGTTCACTGTAGTGCCAATTACTCAACCCCTCATCATCCCCTGGCAACCACCACTCAGGTGTACTTTCTATGTCTGTGGGTTTGTTATTGTAATTTGAAAGTTAATTGATGTTACTTTGATTTCATTTTGAATACAGTAAATATTAATCAAAACCCATATATACGGAGCATCTTCACAAGCCTCATTTTTTTTTTTTTTTTTTTGAGATGGAGTCTCACACTGTTGCCCGGGCTGGAGTGCAGTGGCATGATCTCAGCTTATTGCAACCTCCGCCTCCCAGATTCAAGCGATTCTTCTGCCTCAGCCTCCCGAATAGCTGGGAATACAGGCGCCCGCCACCATGCCCGGCTAATTTTTTGTATTTTTCATAGAGACGGGGTTTCACTGTGTTAGCCAGGATGGTCTCGATCTCCTGATCTCAGGATCTGCCTGCCTCAGCCTCCCAAAGTGCTGAGATTACAGGTGTGAGCCACTGCACCTGGCCTGGAAGTTATTTTTTAAAAATCAATTGTTTCTTTCTCTGTCATCCAAGCTGGAGTGCACAGGCATGATCTCAGCTCACTGCAACTTGCACTTCCTGGGTTCAAGTGATCCTCCTGCCTCAGCCTCCCAAGTAGCTGGGACTATAGGCACACGCCATCACATCTAATTTTTTTTTTTTCTTTCAGATGAAGTCTTGCTCTGTCCCCTAGGCTGGAGTGTAGTGGTGCAAACTAGGCTCACTACAACCTCAACTCCTGGGTTCAAGCAATTCTCCTGCCTCAGCCTCCTGAATAGCTGGGATTACAGGCATGCGCCACCATGCCTGGGTAATTTTTGTATTTTTAGTAGAGATGGGGTTTTGCCATGTTGGTCAAGCTGGTCTCAAACTCCTGACTTCAGGTGATCCGCCCGCCTTAGCCTCCCAAAGTGCTGGGATTACAGGTGTGAGCCACCTCACCCAATCCTTTTTTTTTTTTTTTTTGAGACAGAATCTTGCTCTTTTGCCCAGGCTGGAGTGCAGTGGTGCAATCTCAGCTCACTGCAACCTCTGCCTCCCAGGTTCAAGCCATTCTCCTGCCTCAGTCTTCTGAGTAGCTGGGATTACAGGTGCCCGCCACAGCACCCAGATAGTTTTCTGTATTTTTAGTAGAGATGGGGTTTTGCCATCTTGGTCAGGCTGGTCTCAAACTCCTGAGCTCAAGCGATCTGCCCACCTCGGCCTCCCAAAGTGCTGGGATTACAGGCATGAGCCATCGCGCCCAGCAAATGCTGTCTCGCTTCTAGGAATCAATATAAATCATCTGGCAATTAATTTTTTAAAATTTTATTTTCAGACAAAGTCTCGCTCAGTTGCCCAGGCTGGAGAGCAGCAGCACCATCTCAGCTCACTGCAACCTCCACCTCTCGGGGTCAAGCCATTCTCTTGCCTCAGACTCTCGAGTAGCTGGGATTACAGGTTTGCAACACCATGCCTGGCTAATTTCTGTATTTTTATTAGAGACAGGGTTTCACCATGTTGACCAGGCTGGTCTTACACTCCTGACCTTAGGTGGATCACCTTGGCCTCCAAAAGTGCTGCAATTACAGGCGTGAGCCACTGCTCCCAGCTTTAATTTTTGTATTTTTAGTAGAGGCATGGTTTCCCCATGTTGGCCAGGCTGGTCTTGAACTCCTGACCTCAAATGATCTGCCCACCTCAGCCTCCCAAAGTGTTCAGATTACAGGTGTGAGCCACCACGCCTGGCCAAACCACCCTAATTTCTACCAGCCAGATGCAGATCCTTAAAACAACCCTAGGAGGTAGTTCAACCATTATTCCCTTTTAATATCTGAGGAAATGGAGGCACAAAGAGGCTAAATCTTTGGTCTGGGTGGCCTGGCACCAAGGCCCTGTAACTAAATGATTTATTCAAACAGAAGCCCTATCTCCTTGATCTATGCTCTTTTCACTATTTCTGGCAGGTTTCTTACCAAATATCTGGAGTTAGCAACAAACGTGAAAACTGAACAGCCTTTTCTGAAGGGCAAGGAAGACCAAACTGCCAATTGCCAATGCCAGAGGTTCTCGAAGTATGGTCCAGAGACTTCTGGGAGTCCCTGAGACACTTTCAGTGGGTCTGCAAGTTCAAACTTATTTTCATAATAAAACAAAGATACCATTTGACTTATCTTGCATTGTTTCTCAAGTATATAGTGGAGTTTTCAAAATACTATATTGTATGTGACATCACAACCGCATGAATGCAGAAGCAGATATAAGAATCTAGTTTTATTATTTGTCTCTGAGACAAGGTCTCCCTCTGTCACTCAGGCCAGAGTGCAGTGGCACCATCACGGCTCACTGCAGCCTCAACCTCCTGGGCTTAAGCAATCCTCCCACCTCAGCCTCCCAAGTAGCTGGGACTATAGGTGTGTTCCACCATGCCTGGTTAATTTTTTTTTTAAGAGATGGAGGTAGGCCAGGCACAGTGGCTCACGCCTGTAATCCCAGCACTTTGGGAGGCCGAGGCGGGCAGATCATGAGGTCAGGAGATCGAGACCATCCTGGCTAACATGGTGAAACTCCATCTCCACTAAAAATACAAAAAATTATTTGTATCGGGAGGTTGAGGCAGGAGAATGGCGTGAACCCAGGAGGCAGAGCTTGCAGTGAGCCAAGATTGAGCCACTGCACTCTAGCCTGGGTGACAGAGAGCGACTGTCTAAAAAAAAAAAAAAAAAAAGGAGATGGAGGTCTAGGCTGGGTAGGCTGGGCTTGGTAGCTCACACCTGTAATCTCAGCACTGTAGGAGGCCAAGGCAGGTGGATCACCTGAGGTCAGGAGTTTGAGACCAGCCTGACCAACATGGAGAAACCCTGTCTCTACTAAAAATACAAAGTTAGCTGTGCACGGTGGTGCATGCCTATAATCCCAGCTACTTGGGACGCTGAGGCAGGAGAATCGCTTGAACCTGGGAGGCAGAGGTTACAGTGAGCCAAGATTGTGCCACTGAACTCCAGCCTGAGCAACAGAGTGAGACTATGTCTCAAAAAAAAAAAAAGTGCACACCTCTCTGGTTTTTAGTATATTTACTACGTTACACAGCCATCATCACTACTTCATTCCAAAATATTTAACATTTCCATCACCCCCAAAAGAAACTCATTATATGTTGTGGGAAGTCAGGGACCCCGAACGGAGGGACCAGCTGAAGCCATGGCAGAAGAACATAAATTGTGAAGATTTCATGGACATTTATTAGTTCCCCAAATTAATACTTTTATAATTTCTTATGCCTGCCTTTACTGCAATCTCTGAACATAAATTGTGAAGATTTCATGGACACTTATCACTTCCCCGATCAATACCCTTGTGGTTTCCTATGCCTCTCTTTACTTTATTTTTTATTTATTTATTTATTTATTTATTTATTTATTTATTTATTTATTTTTTTGAGATGGAGTCTCACTTTGTCGCACTGACTGGAGTGCAATGGCACGATCTCGGCTCTCAGCCTCCAAGTAGCTGGGACTACAGGTGCGCACCACCACGCCTGGCTAATTTTTTGTGTTTTTAGTAGAGACGGGGTTTCACCGTGTTAGCTAGGATGGTCTCGATCTCCTGACCTCACGATCCGCCCGCCTCGGCCTCCCAAAGTGCTGGGATTACAGGTATGAGCCTGGCTGCCTGTCTTTATTTTAATCTCTTAATCCTGTCATGTTTGTAAGCTGAGGATGAATGTCACCTCAGGGCCCTGTGATGATTGGGTTAACTGCACAAATTGTTTAATCAATATGAAATCTGGGCACCTTGAAAAAAGAACAGGATAACAGCAAGGTTCAGGGAACCAGGGAGATAACCTTAAAGTCTGGCTGCCTGTGGGCCACGCGGAACAGAGTCATATTTCTCTTCTTTCAAAAGCAAATAGGAGAAATATTGTTGAATTCTTTTTCTCAGCAAGGAACATCCTGAGAAAGAGAATGCGTTCTTAAGGGGAGGCCTCTACAATGGCCACTTTGGGAACATCTGTCTTTTACAGTTGTAGATAAGAGATGAAATAAGCCCTGGTCTCCCCTAGCACTCCCAGGCTTATTAGGACGAGGAAATTCCCGCCTAATAAATTTTGGTCAGACCGGTTGTCTGCTCTCAAACCCTGTCTCCTGATAAGATGTTATCAACGACAATGCATGGCCAAAACTTCATTAGCAATTTTAATTTTGCCCGGTCCTGTGATCTCACCGTCTCCATTAGCCTTGTGATATTTTATTACCTTGTGAAGCATGTGATCTCTGTTGACCCACATCCTATTCATACACTCCCTCCCCTTTTGAAAATCACTAATAAAAACTTGCTGGTTTTGCGACTTGGGGGCATCAGAGAACCTGCTGATTTATGATGTCTCCCCTGGACACCCAACTTTGAAATTTCTCTCTTTTGTACTCTTTCCCTTTATTTCTCACACCAGTTGACACTTAGGGAAAACAGAAAAGGACCCAGGTTGAATATCGGGGGTGGGATTCCCCAGATAGTTATATCTATTGCTATAGTGCCAATTCCTCAGCCCTTCACCATCGCCTGGCAACCACTACTTAGATGTATGTTTTGTGTCTATGGGTTTGTTACTGTAATTTTTAAATTCATTAATGTCACTTTAATTTGGTTTCATTTCACATACAGTATATATGGTCAGGCCTGGTGGTTCACACCTGTACTCCCAGCACTTTGGGAGGCCAAGGCTGGTGGAGCACTTGAGGTCAGGAGTTTGAGACCAGCCTGGCCAACATGGTAAAACCCTGTCTCCATAAAAATACAAAAATTAGCTGAGCGTGTTGGTGCATGCCTGTAATCCCAGCTACTTGGGAGGCTGAGGCAAGAGAATCATTTGAATCCGAGAGGCAGAGGTTGGAGTGAACCGAGATTGAGCCACTGCACTGTAGCCTGGGAGATGGAAGTGAAATCCTATCTCAAAAACAAAAAAACAAAAACCCTCATATACACAAAACATCTTTGGAGGCCTCATTTTTAAAAACTGTAGTGGGATCCCAAGGCAAAACGTTTCAGAAACACTGATGTAAGATTTGTGTTGTTTTGAGACGGGGTCTCACTCTGATGCCCTGGCTGGAGTGCAGTGGCACCATCTCAGCTCACTGCAACCTACACCTCCCAGGTTCAAGCGATTCTGCTGCCTCAGCCTCCCGAGTAGCTGGGATTACAGGTGCGACACCACCCCCGGCTAATTTTTGTGTTTTTAGGAGAGATGGGGTTTCGCCATGTTGGCCAGACTGGTCTCGAGCTCCTCACCTCAGTAATCCTCCCGCCTCAGCCTCCCAAAGTGCTGGGATTACAGACAGAACTGAGCCACCAAGCCCGGCCTGGGTTTTGTTTTGTTGTTCAGTAGGGTGGAACATAATGTCTAAACCTGGGCCCTACCTACCTGGTGCTCAAAAGTGGAATGACGGTCCCTAGCCAACCTTTCACAAAGGACAGAGAGCTACTCAACGGACCGCTGTACCCTTAAGGACTGGGAACCGGAACCGCGGGTGAGTGGGACTGAATCACAGAACAAGCGTTTTCCACGCTTCGCCGACGTGCTGAGTGCCAAGTTATAAAGACAGGAACATCCAAGCTGCTCTCCTGGGCCGACATGGACGCGAAGGGACCTACAGTGGTCTTGGGCCCAGCAGGCAGAGAGTGCAACGTGACAGCCCACAGTCCAGCCCCTGGGGCCCAGATCTACAGAACCGACCAGACGTGACAGCCCTTTGGCTGGGGCTGCAGTCCCACGATCCACACAATGACCTTGGCTCCGCAGACGCGCCAACCACCGACGGAGGCAAGAAACTGCAGAAAATGAAGGGAAAGGGAGCCCAGTGCCGGGCGGCGCTCAGCAGCTCCCCCAGCGGCCACCGTCGTCAACATCTCCGCGTAGGGGTTTGAACCGCAGCGCGCTTCCAGAGATCAACGGTTGCGCGGCCCATGCGCGCGCATGCGTCCTGACCAGGGGAAACCTTTCCTTGGGGACCCGGAGGCGAGCGCTGGAGGGCGGGATAGTGGCGAGCCACACGCAGGAGCTTCCGGCGGCGCGTAGTCGTGACTGGTGGAGCCTGGGAGAGGGGGCGGGGCAACGGGGATTCGAATAGGAGAGGCGGGCCCAAGGAGGGACGGGAATGTCCGCTGGGGTCTCGACGCAGCGGAGGCGACGCGAGATGGCGGCAGCGGCAGCGGCGGCTACCTCAGGTACTTGAGCCCGGCCTGGGCAAGGCGGGCAACGACGTGTGGAGCTTAGTGGGAATCATGCGTCGGAGTGTGGTCCAGGTTCCGCAGGTTGTCGCGGAGAGGCGGCCACAGCGCAGGGGCGGGGAGAGGGGGACGGTGAGAGTGTGGGGTCGCGAGTTGGTCGGCCAGCCTGACTCCTGCCTTCTCCCTGTTTCCTGCTCTCTCCTTGGGTCAGTAGACTCGGGTCTCCGGCCCAGGCTCTTGGCTTGAACCCCGCGCACTTTGTGAGCTTTGGTTTCTTCGTCTGTGAAATGGGGGTCATGGCCTCGTCCCTGGAGATGACCTGAATAAGCAAGAGAAGAGTGGCGGACGCTCTAGCCACGAGGACGAGAAGGGAGGCGTGTTTTGGGAAGGGTTCTGTGTGGGACATGGTGTTTGGGTGCAGAGACATCCCTGAGAGATGCAGGAGGGCGGACTGAGGATCAGACCCGGCTGCTGCTGGGTTTGAGTTGACAGCGTAAGATGCTCTGCGATTACAATAAAACGAAATAAAAGACTGAAGTTTCCTTTCACTCTAGCATGGAAGTGAATGCTATTTTAGGGTTAGAAAGGCTGTTAGGACACCCAAAATCTTGTATGTATTTGTTTACATGTGCCTCTCTAACCAGGAGACTTAGTCCTTGTCAGTGATGATGGTGGGCGCCATAGTAATTTATTGGAGCCCTCGTTAGCCTCGTGGGGAAACAGACATTTAGGAGAATGCCTAACATGTAGAGCTTTTGCTATGTGTCAGGCACAGTTGTAGGCATTTTATGGTGGTGAACCATTTATTGTCCACACAGTGCTATGAGGTTACTATTACTGTCTTCGTTTTATACCGGAAACTGAGGTTAGTTTGTTCAGATTTCACGCAACTAGTAAATATTGGGGCCTGAATTCGCTCTCAAGGAGTCAGAGTGTAGAGCCTCTGCTTTTAACCATTATGCCCAAGTACATGCTGTCCCTGCTGGCTGAGCAGAGTCTCCCCTTACCCTGATGTACTGTGTCCGGTGCATGGTAGATATGAAAATGCCTGAATGAATAATATCCCTTCCTCGAGGAACTTAAAATCTGTTTGAATTGAGTGTCATATACACAGATGTAATACGAAACACAATGAGAGATGTGTATAAACTGAGTGTGTAGAATCTGAAGTAAACCCTTGAGTATTCTGGTAGGACTTCATTCAGGGAGGGATACTTGAGATGGGTTTCAAAGGTTGGCTAGGAGTTTGCCAGGCTTTGACTAAGAAGACAAGAACAGCAAGTGTTTTTTTATTTATGATGTAAAAGAGGCCGAAGATGCTCTCTTAGCTCAATTTCCTCATCAAGAAAAGGGAGAAGAGTGAGTGAAATTTAGGAATTGTAGAAGAAGGGAAAATTAATAATTGCTAGTCTGGTTCAAGCCCAAGGTTGCTTTTATCATGAAACGGCTAGACTCTTGTGCTGTAAATAATTGTTTACATGTGGCCCTCCCTCTTCCCCCCTCCCCTGGACTGTGAGCTCTGGGGCAGGAATGGCAGTTGAGCCACTTTCATGATGGAAATGAACAAGCCAGTGAGTAGAAGTTTATTCACTACATCTTAATTTTTTTCAGCAAATACTTCCTGAGGGCCTACTCTGCGCCAGGTGTTGGGGTTAGAAAGGTGAGCAGGATAAAACTTGTTCTCACAGTTGGCAGTCAGGTGGAGAAAGTGACAAACACGCAATAGTGGGGCGTGACAAATGCTTATGGAGGGGCTAACAAGAGCTGTGGGTGCACCTGATAAAGCCTTAGTGTCTACCAGGAAAGGGTTTTTGGTTGTTTTTTTTTTTGAGACGGAGTCTTGCTCTGTCGCCCAGGCTGGAGTGCAGTGGCTGGATCTCAGCTCACTGCAAGTTCCGCCTCCTGGGTTTACGCCATTCTCCTGCCTCAGCCTCCCAAGTAACTGGGACTACAGGTGCCCGCCACATCGCCTGGCTAGTTTTTTTGTATTTTTTTAGTAGAGACGGGGTTTCACCGTGTTAGCCAGGATGGTCTCGATCTCCTGACCTCGTGATCCACCCGTCTCGGCCTCCCAAAGTGCTGGGATTACAGGCTTGAGCCACCGCGCCCGGCCGGTTTTGTTTTTTAAGAGGAATTAAGATGTGTTTACCTCAGTCACTCCAGGGTGGGGTGGGGAGCAGTGCAGATATTCTAGGGAGAGAGATTAACATGGACAAAAACCCAAAGGTGCAAGAGAACTTAGAGTTTTGTAGGAAGTGAAAGAAATTCATCATGACTGGTAACTTACACTGCAAGGAAGGAAACAGAGGGAATGACTAGAGGGCAGGGAGACACCTTGCTACCACCAGCAAGGAAGGCTGTAAAGACCATGACCTTGGGCAGAGGTAGTGCAGTGGGAATGGAGAGAAGTGGACTTGTTCAAGAGAGATTTAAAGGAATAGACTTGACAGATGTTAATAATGAACTGATGTGGGAGGTAAGAGACGTTGGAGTTAAAGACTCCCACTTTTGGGGTTGGTGCCATTCATTTACATCAGATCAAAGGAGGAGGCTGCAGAGAGATGGGGAAGGGAGGGTTCAGTTTAAGACAGGTGGAGTTTAAGAGGAGCTGTCAGCCGGGCTCACGCCAATAATCCCAGCATCCCAGCATTTTGGGAGACCAAGGCGGGAGGATCAAGAGATCGAGACCATCTTGGCCAACATGGTGAAACCCGTCTCTAAAATTAATCAAAAATTAGCTGGGTGTGGTGGCATACTCACCTGTAGTCCCAGCTATTCAGGAGGCTGAGGCAGGAGATTGCAGTGAGCCAAGAGTCAAAAAAAAAAAAAAAAAAAAAGGAGCTGTCAGGGCAGCCGTTCAGAACATGGGTCTGCAGTAGAGAGCTCTTGTGCAGAACGTACAATAGGACTTATCGGCTGTAAGATGTTACTGAAGCCAAGAGGACAGGTGACCTGCCTACTGAGTGGTCTCAGCTGGGGACAACTTTGTCCCTCACAGGACATTTGGAGATGTCTGGAGAGATTTTTAGTTGTTACAACTTGAGGGTGAGGGTGGAGAATGCTACTGGCATCTAGTAAGCATGTGCTAACAGCCTAAATGCACAGGACAGCCCCACAACAGGAATTAGCCAGCTTAAAATGTGAGTAGTGCTGAAGTTGAGAAATGCTGGTCTAGAGAAAGGATAGACAGATCCTAGGAAAAGCACTGGAGACTGGTAGAACTGAGGAGTGAACAGAGAACTAGGTAAGACAACCAGGAAGGTGGGGGGCATGGAAATGAAGGGAAAAGTGTGTTTCCCAAGAGTGTTGCATACTTCTGGGAGGTCCAACAGGATTGAGGCTGAGTACGCCTACTGGATCTAGCATTAGGGAGGCCATGGGTGACCCTGCTGAATAGTGAGGGCAGAAGCAAGTTGCAGGGATGGAGGAGTGGGTAGCAAGAGAAAGGGTGTAATAATAACAGCTAAGGATTGAGCAGTTGCTGCCAGGCACTGTGCTAAACATTGTATGTACATTATTACTTTGAATCCTCACATTCCTATCAGATGCAAAGGTGAAGGGGCTGAGGAGCCTGAGAAGGGTTCATATAAAGCACATTGGAGTTAGATCTTCATTTGAAGCTGTCGCTCACTAGCTGTTGACCCTGGGCCAGTCAGCTAACCCCTCTATACTGAGGTTTCCTCATCTGGAAAATGGGAGATAGACATTAAAAAGCACTTACTGGGCCAGGCGCGGTGGCTCAAGCCTGTAATCCCAGCACTTTGGGAGGCTGAGACGGGCGGATCACGAGGTCAGGAGATCGAGACCATCCTGGCTAACATGGTGAAAGCCCGTCTCTACTAAAAAATACAAAAAACTAGCCGGGCGAGGTGGCGGGCGCCTGTAGTCCCAGCTACTCAGGAGGCTGAGGCAGGAGAATGGCGTAAACCCGGGAGGTGGAGCATGCAGTGAGCTGAGATCCGGCCACTGCACTCCAGCCTGGGCGACAGAGCAAGACTCCGTCTCAAAA
>NC_045450.1:27780699-27793476 GCF_002776525.5 Piliocolobus tephrosceles | reverse complement strand
CCGTCAAAAAAAAAAAAAAAAAAAAAAGGCACTTACTGGCCTTTTACCAAATACCAGATAATGTTCAAAGCACTTTTATATGAATCACCTAAATTACTGTCCTAACAACCTAACAAGGAGGTATTTTTATTCCCATTTTGCAGGTAAAGAAATTGAGGCACTGGGATGGAAAATAATTTCCCTAGGTTACTTAGCTAGCTGTAAATGGCAGAGCTGGGATTTCAACCCAGGCCATTTTACCTTGAATAATGAACCTACCTACTATGTGCTAGTCACTGTGCTGCCTGTATTTTAATTATCTTTTTTTTTTTTTTTTTCCTGAGACACAGTCTTGCTCTGTCACCCAGGCTGGAGTGTAATGGCATGATCTCTGCTCACTGCAACCTCCACCTCCCGCATTCAAGCAATTCTTGTGCCTCAGCCTCCCAAGTAGCTGTGATTACAGGTGCACACCACCATACCTGACTAATTTTTGTACTTTTAGTAGAGCCAGGGTTTCACCACCAGGCTGATCTCAAACTCTTGACCTCAGGTGATCTGCCCACCTTGGCCTCCCAAAGTGCTGGGATTACAGGCTTGAACCACCACGCCAGGCCAAATTCTCAAAGAACCCAAGGCCTACCCCCAACCTTATTTTACAGACAGGGAAACCTAAGGTCCAAGGTCACAAACTAATAAATGTCAGAGCTGGAATTGAAGTCCAGTTCTGTCTGACCAGCGTCTACACTCTACCTCATCACTGACTTCCCCTTCCCCTTAGATTGATCACTGCGCTTCCTTAAGTGCCTCTACATCTGCCATCTTTCTGTTCTTTCTGCTGTCCTGTGAAAGCAGGCAGAGGAGGGTCCTGCACACATTTTTGACAAGTCAGTGCACCTTAATTTTCTGTCTGCACACATGCATCTGCAGGTTTTTACCTGCTTGCTCCTGACTTTCAGGATTACCATGAGGAACAAATGAGAACTACATGTCCAAGCGCTTTGCTACCATAACGTGAGAAATAGTGTTAGTAGCCCCATTTATCAGATGATGGAATGGAGGTTCAATTTTTGAAACAGGCCATCTGCTTATGGGCATGCCTGCCTTACTTAGATGTAAGATTCTTTCTTTTTTTTTTTGAGACAAAGTCTCGCTCTGTCGCCCAGGCTGGAAGGCAGTGGCGCGATCTCGGCTCATTGCAAGCTCCACCTCCCGGATTCAGGCCATTCTCCTGCCTCAGCCTCCCGAGTAGCTGGGACTACATGTACCTGCAACCACGCCTGGCTAAGTTTTTGTATTTTTAGTAGAGATGGGGTTTCATCGTGTTAGCCAGGATGGTCTCGATCTCCTGACCTTGTGATCTGATCTGCCTGCCTTGGCCTCTCAAAGTGCTGGGATTACAGGCGTGAGCCACCGTGCCCGGCCTAGGCGTAAGATTCTTTCTAGGCGTCATCTATCTGCCTTTTCATCTTGCTGTTTCTGTGTTGACTACATATACCAGCCAGCCTTTTGCCTTCTGCGAGGCCTATGGCTCCTAGCAACCAGCTGCTACTACCAGCAAGGAAGGGAAAGAGCTGCCAGGAGCTTTCCCAGTTAGTACGTAATAGGGAAGCAATACAGCATCCTATTAAAAGAGTTTTAGAGGGGAAGAGATCTAGGTTTGAATTCCACTATGAGCTACAGTATGTTATCCTCCAACGTAAAATAGAATAATACTGTCCTTAAATGTTTTCAGCTCACTTAACCCCCACAAAAATAGAGGCCTTTAAGTTTTATCTTCATTGTCTTTTCCGATGATACAAAATAATTCAGTTGCCAATTCTTTAAAAAAAAAAAAAAAAAACTTGATTTAATCATCTGAAGCAAATTCAGGGATAAGTTTACATGAGAGAAGAATTGCATGTCGGTGGTTTTTGCAGAACCCACATAATTCCCCATGTTAACGAGAAAGATCATCGTTAACAGTTTGCGGGGGGGGGGGGGGCTGTGAGTGTACATACATCTCAATACATATTAGAAACCCCAGTTAAGAAATAGAGGTACACAGGCTGGGTGGGGTAGCTCACACCTGTAATCCCAGCACTTTGGGAGGCCAAGGCGGGCAGATCACTTGAGGTCAGGAATTCGAGACCAGCCTGGCCAACATGGTGAAACCCTGTTTCTACCAAAGATACAAAAACTAGCCAGGAGTGGTGTTGGGCACTTGTAATCCCATCTACTCGAGAGGCTGAGGTAGGAGGATCACTTGAACCTGGGAGGTGGAGGTTGCAGTGAGCTGAGATCATGCTACTGCACTCCAGCCTGGGTGACAGAACAAGACTGTCTCAAAAAAAAAAAAGCACAGAAAAGTCTGGCAATTCACTGTCTGGTTTAGGTTTCAGTCAGATGTCAACCCTTTTAATCCTTAGAACAACCCTGTGAGGTGCTGGTCTACTTCACCTTTGGCAATTCAAAACACGTCCTGGGGCAGGCATGGTGGCTCCTGCCTATAATTCCAGCACTTTGGGAGGCTGAGGTAGGAGGATCGCTGGAGCCCAGGAGTTGAAGACAAGCCTGGGTAACCTAGTGAGAGTCCATCCCTCACTCCCTGTCTCTCTCTGTTTTTTGTTTTTTTTTTTTAAGTGCCCAGCATCACCTGGGAGCTTGTGAGAAATGCAAAATCTTGGGCATCACCCCAGGGAGACTGAGACCAAATCCGCGTTTTCACAAGATCCTCCAGGTTATTTTATCTGAGAAGCCTGCTATACTCCCCGCTGGACTTGCTTGTAGAGCAGGGAAGGCACTGAGGCCAAGCTTAGGGGTGTCCACAACATGACCAAGGCAGAATGAACTTCTCCAACATGAGCTGTGGCCCCCAGCCTGCCCAGCAAAGTTGGTCCCTGCTTCTTCTGCCACCACCATACTTCATGCCTAAAAGTGATTTTCTCTCCTCCAGGAGCTGGTCGCTGTCGGCTAAGCAAGATTGGGGCTGGTCGTCGTCCACCTCCAGCTCGCGTAAGGGTGGCTGTGCGACTGCGGCCATTTGTGGATGGAACAGCTGGAGCAAGCGATCCCCCCTGTGTGCGGGGCATGGACAGCTGCTCTCTAGAGATTGCTAACTGGAGGAACCACCAGGAGACTCTTAAATACCAGTAAGGTTCAGGCCACTCCTCTTCCCTCATGCCATCACCTCCCTCTCCTAGGCCTGCCCATGTTGTCACTTCCCCAGAGAGTTTCTCCGACCTGCCTCCCCAGGATCCTTGCTCCCTCCTTAGCACCGCTTTGTTCCCTGAGCCTTCACTGTTCACTAGGAAATGTTCACAGGTGTCCCCCGTGATGGGCCCTCTCTGGGATACTGTAGGGAGAGATGAGAGGTTAAATCAGACATATGTTACTGTGCACAGAGAGGGAAGAGCAATGAAAGTGAGCAGGTGAACCCCAAGTAGAGGCTATGGGACACAGGGGGAGGGTTGGGGGAACACAGACCAGCCAGCCAGCCTACCCAAGCTGCAGCTGGGTAGTATCAGAGAAGACCACCCAGATATGGGGACAGAACTCACAAGGGCAGCTACTTTATAATCCTACTGGGGATTTCAAATTCAAACTCCTTGGCTTGTTTTTCTAGGCGGGGGCTGGCAAACCATGGCCTGCAGGTCAAATCTGATCAGGAGTAAGATTTTCAGTAAATAAAATTTTATCGTTTATTTACATATTGTCTATAGCTGCTTTCTGACTACAGTGGCAGAGTTGAGTAGTTGTAAAAGGAACACATGGCCCACAAAGCCTAAAATATGTACAGTCTGCCTTTTTACAGAAGTTTGCTAGCTCCCATACTAGACCGTTAACAATTTGGGCTTCAGTTTCTTTCCAGCCTTATTCCCTCAACATATACTAAACTCCTTGCTGTGGCCTAAGTTGCAGCTTCTCCACCAGAATGCAGTGAATATGTGATTGGTATGTGGAGTCTAGTCCAGTCGTAAGCAGCATCCTCTGTTTTCTCCATTACGGTTTCAAATACAATGTTCTACACATGTGGCCATGTGAAAAAGATTGGGAAGCCTTGCTTTTGTGCTATTCTTGATTCTTAGAGTTTCTTTCTTTGGTCAAAATCTTCCTTGAGCAGAATCAGTTACTCCTTCAAGAGTGTGTTCTTATCTTTGTTTCCTAAATCACAGCAGTATGGCAGACTGCAAAACTCGAAGAGCAAGGATATCAGATCTATCTCTGTATTCCTAATACCAATAGAGAGATGAGGATGGAGTAGGTGTTAGGTGGATGCTTTGTACAAGAAAGTACATTGTACAAAGAAAGTGGATAGAGACATTCTCTTAAATCCAAGATCCAGATAAGAGTAGAATCCCTTACCCACCCCCACCCCACTCCACCCCTTACACACACACACACACACACACACTAATTTCTTTCTTCCTGCAGGTTTGATGCCTTCTATGGGGAGAGGAGTACTCAGCAGGACATCTATGCAGGTTCAGTGCAGCCCATCCTAAGGCACTTGCTGGAAGGGCAGAATGCCAGCGTGCTTGCCTATGGACCCACAGGAGCTGGTGAGGGAGCCAGAAAAGAAACAGTTATGGGTCAGAAAGGGCTGGGGAAACAGAGAGGAAAATCTCACGGCTTTCTCCACTCTCTCCCCAGGGAAGACGCACACAATGCTGGGCAGTCCAGAGCAACCTGGGGTGATCCCGCGGGCTCTCATGGACCTCCTGCAGCTCACAAGGGAGGAGGGCGCCGAGGGCCGGCCATGGGCCCTTTCTGTCACTATGTCCTACCTAGAGATCTACCAGGAGAAGGTGAGGCCCCACGCTAGTTGGGAGAGGAGCAACAAAGGGTCAAAGTAAGACCTGGTTCTAGAAAATGAAGCTCTGCTCTAGCAGGGAGGTTAGGTGAGACCTAGAAAGACAGAGGCTGGGGTAGCAGATGGTACAACTCCAAGAATAGAACAGAGAAAGGAAACTGATCCCCAGAAAGCAGCCGCCTCTGTATGGAGAATTGCCCTTCCCCTTCACTGCTTACACAGGTATTAGACCTACTGGACTCTACATTGGGAGACCTGGTGATCCGAGAAGACTGCCGGGGGAACATCCTGATTCCAGGTCTTACCCAGAAGCCCATCACTAGCTTTGCTGATTTTGAGCGGCACTTCCTGCCAGCCAGTCGAAATCGGACTGTAGGAGCCACCCGGCTCAACCAGCGCTCCTCCCGCAGTCATGCTGTGCTCCTGGTCAAGGTGAGGCCACAGACGGGCGAGGACCTGGGAAGCCCAGGAGCCTGAGCTAATAAGCATGAGACCTTTGTTCTTACCCCAGGTGGACCAGCGGGAACGTTTGGCCCCATTTCGCCAGCGAGAGGGAAAACTCTACCTGATTGACTTGGCTGGGTCAGAGGACAACCGGCGCACAGGCAACAAGGGACTTCGGCTAAAAGAGAGCGGTGCCATCAACGCCTCCCTGTTTGTCCTGGGCAAGGTGGTAGATGCGCTGAATCAGGGCCTCCCTCGTGTACCTTATCGGGA
The DNA here is from genome assembly GCF_002776525.5 of Piliocolobus tephrosceles. Lineage (NCBI taxonomy): Eukaryota > Metazoa > Chordata > Mammalia > Primates > Cercopithecidae > Piliocolobus > Piliocolobus tephrosceles. The sequence goes on along the minus strand of NC_045450.1, from coordinate 27,787,988 downwards.
CAGCAAGCTCACTCGCCTATTGCAGGTCAGACCCACCTGTCTCAGGGAAGAGGGGCTGCAGAAAGAGGTTCTCAGGCCTGCTGTGGGGTGGGGAATAGCGGTTGAGGCATAGGAAGGCTGGGCTTCTGACCCACCCACTGCCTGGTCCCACCCTCAGGACTCTCTGGGTGGCTCAGCCCACAGCATCCTTATTGCCAACATTGCCCCTGAGAGACATTTCTACCTAGACACAGTCTCTGCACTCAACTTTGCTGCCAGGACCAAGGAGGTGATCAACCGGCCTTTTACCAATGAGAGCCTGCAGCCTCATGGTGAGAACTAGGGGAGGCAGGAGTGGAAATGCTGGGTCTGGAAATCAGGGAGTTTGTTGAAACCACCAAGCATCAGCACAGAGGCTGACCACCCGCGATCCCCCTCTCCACCCCATCCTCCAATCATCTAGTCTTGGGACCTGTTAAGCTGTCTCAGAAAGAATTGCTTGGTCCACCAGAGGCAAAGAGAGCTCGAGGCCCTGAGGAAGAGGAGATCGGGAGCCTTGAGCCCATGGCAGCTTCAGCCTCTGCCTCCCAGAAACTCAGGTGAGCAGTGGGCCTTGGGTGTATCCCCTTCCTGATGTGTGGCTTAGCAGCAGAGCTGCAATGCCTGTCAGATCCTTGAGCAGAGACAGCTGTGATCTTGTTCCTCTCTCATTAAATTCACCATAGGCCGGGTGTGGTGGCTCACTCCTGTAATCCCAGCACTTTGGGAGGCCGAGGTTGGGTGGATCACCTGAGGTCAGGAGTTCGAGACCAGCCTGGCCAACATGGTGAAACCCCATCTGTACTAAAAAATACAAAAAGTAGTCGGGTGTGGTGGCATGTGCCTGTAATCCCAGCTACTCGAGAGGCTGAGGCAGGAGAATCCCTTGAACCCAGGAAGCTGAGGTTGCAGGGAGCTGAGATTGCGGCCACTGCACTCCAGCCTGGGCAACAGAGCAAGACTCCATCTCAAAGTAAATAAATAAATTCACCCCCAGCTGGGCATGGTGACTCACGCCTGTAATCCCAACACTTTGGGAGGCCAAGGCAAGCAGATCACCTGAGGTCAGGAGTTCAAGACCAGCCTGGCCAACATGGCGAAACCCTGTCTCTACTAAAAATACAAAAATTAGCCGGGCGTGGTAGTGGGCGCCTGTAATCCCAGCTACTCGGGAGGCTGAGGCAGGAAGAATTGCATGAATCTGGGAGGTGGAGGCTGCAGTGAGCCGAGATCAAGCCACTAAATACTCCAGCCTAGGTGACAGAGCAAGACTCCGTCTCAATAAATAAATACATAAATACATAAATTCCCCCCCAAATTTTACTCCGTTGAATCACTAAAGTCTAAGATCAATCTCTCCTGTGCTGCTGCCTTGGGGACCTAAGGAGGCCTCCTCCTGGGGATCCTTTCCATTTTCCAACCTCTTTAGCCCTCAGCAAAACTTCTTGCTTTGGGACAGCTGTTTCAAGGATGAGCATTTTTGCTTCTGGTTCAAGGAGTGATCTGGATCAGATCTTTCAGATCCATGAGAGAAAAGCAAAGGAGACTTGGAAGAGCTGTGCCCCTGAGACCACCTGGTCTGTGTGTCAGTGCCCAGCTTCTCCACGACTCTCTGGGGAGCCAGCTGCTGTCCTAACTGCTTCTACCCTCAATCCAGACAAAGCCTCTAAGTCCTTTGTGTCACCTCCTGACCCAGCTCCAATCACCCCACCTCATGGCCCAGTATTTACTAATCCTCAGGTCATCTCTATTCAGAGGTCTTGCTTTCTGTGTCTGGCCACTTAGCCCTTGTGCTGTTCCCTCCAACCCCCAGAAGCCAGTTGCAGTTTTAACTTTGCCCTGTTTCTACCCCTAGCCCAAATAAAGCCTGTGAACTACTAAACAGAGGTGACCTGAGGAGGCCAAGGGTTAGTGCCCACTCTGTCCCAGGGGGCTACTGTAGTTAAGGAAGATGCCACACACAAGAAGATGCTTGTGCGCTCATGACCCAATCTCTCAGTCTTGTCTTTCCCAAACCATCTGTCAGCACTCTCCACTGCTGTGTGCACCCAGAAATGTGCACAGGTAAGCTCTCTGTCAGATAGGCACTCTGAGTAAGCTCAGAGTGGGCACAACAAACCCAGCAGACCCAGAGCTTGGGGGGCTCACAGGAGAGGAAGTTAGATGGGAACATCAGTATGTGATACCAGGTAGAGAATTCAGAATCAGGAAGGAGTAGCTGCTGCTGCTGTGAGAGCCAGGAAGGAAGAGAGATGACTTCTAGTGTTTGCCCACATATATTCTGATCCTCTTTTTCCAAGGCACTGGCGTGGAAAGCACAGGAGTGTCCCTGTCCTCCAGGAGCCAGTTCACAGCATAGGAAGGGAGATGCGAGCGTCATGGGAAGGGTGGCATCAAACTGACCTGAAAAGATCATTGATACAGATGTGAGGAGGTGTGGGGCAAGATTCAGGCAAAATAAATTGATGTTAGACATTGCTGACTGGGCGCGGTGGCCCACACCTGTAATCCCAGCACTTTGGGAGGCCAGGGTGGGTGGATCACTTGAGCCCAGGAGTTCAAGACGAGCCTGAGCAACATAGTAAGATCCCATCTCTACAAAAAAAAATTAGCTGGGCTTGGTGGCATGCACCTGTGGACCCAGCTACTCAGGAGGCTGAGGCAGGAGGATTGCTTAAGCCCCCGGGGGCCAAGGCTATAGTGAGCTGTGATCTCAACACTGTACTCCAGTCTGGGTGACAGAGCAAGACCCTGTCTCAAAAAAAAAAAGAAGACTGTTCAGCCTTACCATGCTCAGAGTCAGTCAGGACTGTGCTTGAACAGGCCTTCCCTGCTGCCCACAGGATATAGGCTTGGCAGCTGAGGTCTTCAGTGGATTTCAAAGCCCTTCTGGGCCGGGCGCGGTGGCTCAAGCCTGTAATCCCAGCACTTTGGGAGGCCGAGACAGGCGGATCACAAGGTCAGGAGATCGAGACCATCCTGGCTAACATGGTGAAACCTCGTCTCTACTAAAAAATACAAAAAAACCACCGGGCGAGGTGGGTGCCTGTAGTCCCAGCTACTCGGGAGGCTGAGGCAGGAGAATGGCGTAAACCCGGGAGGCGGAGCTTGCAGTGAGCTGAGATCCGGCCACTGCACTCCAGCCTCGGCGACAGAGCGAGACTCCGTCTCAAAAAAAAAAAAAAGCCCTTCTGAAGATGGCATCTTCTGTGATGTTTTCCCCAACTGCTCCTCCAAATGGTCAGGCGCTGCCCTGGCAGTCACCTTATGGTCTCTTGATTTCCTCAGTAGACAGTGCTTCCAGGACAGGGCAGTGTCTTAGATCTCTCATACCTGGCACTCAAGTGTTCACCTGATTTCCTGGCATTCCTGAGCAGTCACTTCACCTGATGAAGACACTGCACCCAGAGAAATTGGATGCCTAGCAAGTTAACATTAGGTTCTGGAGCTACAGGATATGCCAAGTTAAGATGTGGTGAGGGGAGTCCTGCTGCTGTAGAAGGTGATGAGGGAGGAGGTAGGTGGAGAGCAACTTATTTGTCTGCTCAGCCCCCTGCAGAAGCTAAGCAGCATGGACCCAGCCATGCTGGAGCGCCTCCTGAGCTTGGATCGTCTGCTGGCCTCTCAGGGGAGCCAGGGAGCCCCTCTGTTGAGTACCCCAAAGCGAGAGCGGATGGTGCTCATGAAGACTGTGGAAGAGAAAGACCTGGAGATTGAGGTAGGTGTTTTAGGGATGTGGGAGCTGGGATTCCTGTTGGCCTTGAGAAGCAATACTCAGATCTTCAAACAGGGAAGGATACTCAGGCTGGACTAGAGTCCAGTTTTCTCCCAATACCGGAAGTTCTCCAGTTTCTCCTTGAATGTCCTTAACATGGCTGAGCTTTGACAGACAATTGAGATCAGATGTGAGGGGGTGAGAAGAAAAAGTTCAAAGTAAAAGCAACAAATGTTAAACATTACATTTCCTAAAGCCCAGCTCAATTAATGGAGGACTCTGCTTTAAAAGCCTTTCCTTTCCCTTCAATATTTGCAGAAGCTTGTTCCACCTCTGGGTAGCCCCTTGATCACAGAAAGCTCTTAATTATGTTAGGCTCCACCTGTCTCCTGGTAACCTCCCATTGGTCCTAGCCCTGCCCTCTGGGGCCTCAGAGCCTTGCATACTCACCCTGATAACCCACTGCCCTTTAGGCTGCCCTGGAGCTGGGTCTGGGTCACATTTCCCTGATCCTTTCCAACAGAGGCTTAAGATGAAACAAAAAGAACTGGAGGCCAAGGTGTTGGCCCAGAAGGCTGAAGACTCAAAGGAAAAGGAGAACCATTGTCCCACGATACTCCGGCCCCTTTTGCATCGCACAGTCACAGTGGCAAAGCCACTGAAAAAGGCTGTGGTGATGCCCCTACAGCTAAGTAAGTTTGACTCCAGGGGATAGGGGGACCAAGGCAGCTGAGATCCCATAAGGCAGGAAGTGTTAGGAGCAGCTGTCTCTATGTCATTTATGTTCTCCCATCACATACCAGTCCCTGGGAGGGGTGAGGAGGCTCTAAGGCAGCGCTGGGGGTGCTCTGCCCTCGGGTGTTTAGTACAGTGGGATGGACAAACAAGTAGAGGATTGAAGACAATGGAAGACTGAAATCACTTTAAATGCGGGTATAAAAAAGGTCATGTGGAAACACAACAGGTGGAGGGACGCTGGGGAATCAGAAATGGAAGAACCGAAGGGCTACCAGGGAGGGTGAAAAGTACCCTTTGCCTTGACTCCAATCAATTCTCAATTCCTACTTTCAGTTCAGGAGCAGGCAGCATCCCCAAATGCCGAGATCCACATCCTGAAGAATAAAGGCCGGAAGAGAAAGGTGAAAGTAGCTTGGGTCTTAGGCTACACCTGGAGCCCAGAAGTAAGGGGGAGTAGGCTCTAGAGGGAAGAGCGTTGGCCTTGGGGTTAAACGAACTGGGTGATGGCCGCCAGCTATTAACAGGCCTCAGCTGGGCGCGGTGGCTCAAGCCTGTAATCCCAGCACTTTGGGAGGCCGAGACGGGAGGATCACGAGGTCAGGAGATCGAGACCATCCTGGCTAACACGGCGAAACCCCGTCTCTACTAAAAAAATACAAAAAAAAAAAAAACACTAGCCGGGTGAGGTGGTGGGCGCCTGTAGTCCCAGCTACCCGGGAGACTGAGGCAGGAGAATGGCATAAACCCGGGAGGTGGCGCTTGCAGTGAGCTGAGATCCAGCCACTGCACTCCAGCCTGGGCGACAGAGTGAGACTCCGTCTCAAAAAAAAAAAAAAAGAAAAACCAGGCCTCAAGTTGCTTACCCCTGGAATGTGGTGATGAATGGTTCCTTGCGGGGCATTTAGGGTGGAAGGCAGTGATACGGATGTACCTCACAGAGCGGATGTTCCACTGTGTAGCCTGGCTTCTGCCCTCTACAAGCTTAAGAGGGAAAACTTAGGGAATTCCTAAGCACTCAAGAATGAAACCACACGCGCATACGCGTGCATACCCAGAATTGAACACCACTAGAAGAACTACCCAAACACTGAGATGGTTGGGGGGGGGGTATCATTTATTTATATTATTTTCTCCCATGTACTTTTGAAAGAGAGCTTATTCTTTCCCTTTTAGAGATGAGGGACCAGATTTAAGAGCTTATTTTGTGCTTTACATTCATTAACTCACTTGATCTCCACAGCGACTCCATGAGAAAGGTGCTAATATTACCACTGAGTACTAAATAGTACCTCTCTTTCACTAGTTGCATAATGAGAATTAAGCCAGAGAGTGACCCGAGGGCGGGATTTTGGACACAACTTGAGGAGGAGAGGAAGAGGCTGGAGCGCAGGAGGTCGCTGGTGCTGGGCTCCTAGTTTTGGCAGAGGAGCCCAAAGCACTTGGCTGCCCCGCGTGTCACTCACCTCCCTTTGTGTCCCAGCTGGAGTCCCTGGATGCCCCAGAACCTGAGGAGAAGGCTGAGGACTGCTGGGAGCTACAGATCAGCCCGGAGCTACTGGCTCATGGGCGCCAAAAAATACTGGATTTGCTGAACGAAGGCTCAGCCCGGGATCTCCGCAGTCTTCAGCGTATTGGCCCGAAGAAGGCTCAGCTAATCGTGGGATGGCGGGAGCTCCACGGCCCCTTCAGCCAGGTAACAGCCCACTGGACTGGGGCAGGGCAGGGAGCTGGGGAGACCAGGCACCCCTGAGACCCCATCCCCCATCCATCCTGTCCTGCCAGGTGGAGGACCTGGAACGCGTGGAGGGCATAACGGGGAAACAGATGGAGTCCTTCCTGAAGGTGAGGTCACGGCCCTGCCCCTCCTCTGCGTGTCCTGCGCCCCGCGTTCCTCTCTAACGTCGCTGCCCCCCTCCCTTCTGTGTTGCAGGCAAACATCCTGGGTCTCGCCGCCGGCCAGCGCTGTGGCCCCTCCTGACCATCGTCTCTTCACTCCGCCTTTTTAAATCATTGTATAACCCCGTGTTGTGTAAATACAGTTTTTGCTCTGGTGCTTCCGCCTGATTTTTGGGGCTGTGGGGGCGGGACCGGGGTGTGACCGCCTTGGGGTGGGCCGCGAGCGAGGCCGGAGACTCCACCGGGCGCCATCTTCGGGGAACGAGACAGCGCTAGATTGTAAATAAACAGCTGGAGTGGGGCGGGGAGGACGGTGGCCGGCAGGCGGCAAAAAGCGGAAGCCGAAGCATGAGGCCTGCGACCGTTAGGCGGGCGCGCGCTCAGGGATTAGCCCCGCCCCGTCCGTGCCCCCGGCGCGCGCTCCCCCATTCTCCCGCTCGGCAACGACGGCGGCCTTGTGCGCGTGCGCGCGAAATAACGGCCGCTGGCGGAGGGTGGGGGGTGGAATCCTTGGAGGGGGGAAGAGGAGAGAAGCCGCCCCGTCTCCCGCGCGCCCACCACCTGCGCCATCGTCAGCCAATCAGCAGCCGTCTCAGGGGTCTCGCGCTTGGGGCGACTCGGGCTGCTGGGTGGCTCCCCCGTCCCTCCTCCCGCCAGAGTCCCTCTCGCGCCCGCCCCTCCCTCTGGCCACGCGCGCGCTCGCGCTCGCGCCCGCTCCAGCCTCTTGTGTGTCCTCGCGCCCCCCGCCCGCCCTCCCCGCGCGCAGTGTGCTCCGCTCCCCCCACCCTCCACCTCCCCCCTCCAGCCCGCCCCGCGCGCCTCCTCCCCGGGTTCCCCCTCCCCCACCGCCGCCTCCTCCTCCTCCCGCCCCAGGGTGAGCGCGAGCCACCTCCCTCCCTCCCTCCGCCATGGATCCCAGCAA
>NC_045450.1:27730417-27758300 GCF_002776525.5 Piliocolobus tephrosceles | reverse complement strand
GAGCCCCGGGGGCCCCGCTGCGGCCGAGGCCATGTTCCCGGTGTTCCCTTGCACGCTGCTGGCCCCCCCCTTCCCCGTGCTGGGCCTGGACTCCCGGGGGGTGGGCGGCCTCATGAACTCCTTCCCGCCACCTCAGGGTCACGCCCAGAACCCCCTGCAGGTCGGGGCTGAGCTCCAGTCCCGCTTCTTTGCCTCCCAGGGCTGCGCCCAGAGTCCATTCCAGGTGAGTAGGGCCGGCCGCGGGGGCCCGGGCTGGGGGGGCGCCCGCCCACACCCGAGGCCCACTCGGCGCCTTGTTTCCGTAGGCCGCGCCGGCGCCCCCGCCCACGCCCCAGGCCCCGGCGGCCGAGCCCCTCCAGGTGGACTTGCTCCCAGTGCTTGCCGCCGCCCAGGAGTCCGCCGCGGCTGCTGCGGCCGCCGCCGCCGCTGCTGCCGCCGTCGCTGCTGCGCCTCCGGGCCCTGCCGCTGCCTCCACGGTGGACACAGCAGCCCTGAAGCAGCCCCCGGCGCCCCCTCCGCCACCCCCGCCCGTGTCGGCGCCCGCGGCCGAGGCCGCGCCCCCCGCCTCCGCCGCCACCATCGCCGCGGCGGCGGCCACCGCCGTCGTAGCCCCAACCTCGACGGTCGCCGTGGCCCCGGTTGCGTCTGCCTTGGAGAAGAAGACAAAGAGCAAGGGGCCCTACATCTGCGCTCTGTGCGCCAAGGAGTTCAAGAACGGCTACAATCTCCGGAGGCACGAAGCCATCCACACGGGAGCCAAGGCCGGCCGGGTCCCCTCGGGTGCTATGAAGATGCCCACCATGGTGCCCCTGAGCCTCCTGAGCGTGCCCCAGCTGAGCGGAGCTGGCGGGGGAGGGGGAGAGGCGGGTGCCGGCGGCGGCGCTGCCGCAGTGGCCGCCGGTGGCGTGGTGACCACGACCGCGTCGGGGAAGCGCATCCGGAAGAACCACGCCTGCGAGATGTGCGGCAAGGCCTTCCGCGACGTCTACCACCTGAACCGACACAAGCTGTCGCACTCGGACGAGAAGCCCTACCAGTGCCCGGTGTGCCAGCAGCGCTTCAAGCGCAAGGACCGCATGAGCTACCACGTGCGCTCACATGACGGCGCTGTGCACAAGCCCTACAACTGCTCCCACTGTGGCAAGAGCTTCTCCCGGTGTGCACGGGGCCTCGGCCGCCCGCTAGGCCGTGGGGAGGGAGGGACGCGACGGAGGTGGCCTGGCCGTTGCTGGCGGGGAGGGAGGCGGCTGCTGAGGTTGGGGAAGGGGAGCCCCTCCCAGGGTGGAGGGAGGAAGCCTCTCCCGGTTACCAGGGAGCAAGGGGTGGTCCTTTGTCGAGGAGGTGGGCCTTGGGGTTGACGGAAGCTTTGCGTGGGAGGAGGCGGCGGCAGCGGCTGGGTTCCAGGGGAGGGATTTCCTGCCGAAGTGGCGCTGTGACGGCCCGGGCTCTGGGAGGAGGCGCAGGGATCCTCGGAAAGGCCTGTGGTGCAGGTTGGCGGATTTGGGGCGCACCACCTCCGCCCTAACCCCAACCCCAACGTGTCCCCAGGCCGGATCACCTCAACAGTCACGTCAGACAAGTGCACTCAACAGAACGGCCCTTCAAATGTGAGGTAGGAAGCCCGCCTCCTCCTGTCCTGGTTTTCATGATTTTGATCCTCATGGTAGCTGTCTGAGTTCAGCCTCTCAGACCCCCTTTTTCTCTCTCTCCTTTTTGCCTTTTCACTCCATTTTCTCATCCCTTCTTCAAGGCCTCATCATGTCACTCCCATTTCCTACAGATCAAAGATCCCCAAGGCTCTGATACCTTTAACCTCTTGCTCCCCCCTCCCCAGCCCGCCAAGCTTTAACTTTCCTGTGACACCCCCCACGCCCCTCCCCCCTCCCCAGAAATGTGAGGCAGCTTTCGCCACGAAGGATCGGCTGCGGGCGCACACAGTTCGACACGAGGAGAAGGTGCCATGTCACGTGTGTGGCAAGATGCTGAGCTCGGCTTATATTTCGGACCACATGAAGGTGCACAGCCAGGGCCCTCACCATGTCTGTGAGCTCTGCAACAAAGGTACATGCTGAGGACTGCCGGGAGGGCCGGGGCAGAGGGTGGGCACCTGGCCAGACGCCCTGCCACAGATACGGGCTAAGGGTGCTGTAGCCAAGAGCTCGTGGCGTCTAAAGTCCTCCAAGAGGTCAAGGGAGCAGCGGGGGACACCTGAATGAACGTTGTTAGACTCTTAAGAAGTCCTGGCTGGAAGAGAAATCTGCCAGAGAGGTTGAACCTCCTGGGCATACGTGGGGAGAGCGGGAGTGGAACTTGGCTGCTCTGGGGAAGGAGTAGTCAAGAAAGCCAGTTCCAAGGGTCACAAGGCAAGGTTTCCGCCGCGCAGCCACAAGGTCTTGTCTCCAGCTCCTGGGGCAGGTGGAGTAGTACACGGGCTGGGATTTACCAGCACGCACCCTGCACGGGTAGCAGAGAAAACTGCCTTCAGTCAGACTCACCGGTTAACTGGGTTGAGACCGCGGGGCACTGGAGGGAGGGGGACACAGCCGTCTCTGCTGAGGGTCAACCCTGCCAGTGGCTAGGAGTCAGTGTCCTGTCATCCTGGGAGAGGTCTCCCGGCCATGGAGAGTGAGCTCTGTAGGCACCAAGGCTGAGAAGCGGGCACCACGCAAGCCAGGCCCCAGGCTCAGGGAGGGGCTGCTGTGCCCACAAGCCCCAGCAGAGCAGTTAACCCCAGGCTACCAAGGATGCCGTGGGAGGAGGACAGGGCCATCTGAGGAGGGCATCCCCCGCCTAGGAGATCAGCCCCGTCTCTGGGGTCTCCGCCTGGCTGACCCCCGCCCCATCCCAATCCACCCCCCAATAGGCTTCACCACGGCAGCATACCTGCGCATCCACGCGGTGAAGGACCACGGGCTCCAGGCCCCGCGGGCTGACCGCATCCTGTGCAAGCTGTGCAGCGTGCACTGCAAGACCCCTGCCCAGCTGGCCGGCCACATGCAGACCCATCTGGTGGGGGCCGCCCCCCCTGTCCCGGGAGACGCCCCCCAGCCACAGCCCACCTGCTGAGGGGGACCCCACACCCACCAGGCAAGGCGTGGGGCATGGCTGGGGGGCGGGATGGGGGGTGTGGGGGATAAGGGGGCTCAAAGGGCCCAATAGGGGATCTCAGGAAGGCGAGGGATGCCCATGTACCACTCAGGCTAGGGAGATTTCTGGGCACAGGGAGGACCTTTGAGGAGAATTGCTCTGTCTGGGTGAGGATGCAGGCCGAAGTCTCTGGGAACCAGATAGGAAGTGAGCAACGGCTGTGTCCCAGGGGAAGCAAACTGGGAAGGTCTGGGGTGAGGGCAAGGCTTTTGCCATTCAGATCGTGCTGTGATCCGTGGTGTTTTTCTTGTGCAGGTACTGGTGAGGTTTGTCCAATGGCGGCAGCGGCGGCGGCGGCGGCGGCAGCGGCAGCAGCAGCAGCAGCAGCAGCAGTAGCAGCCCCTCCCACAGCTGTGGGCTCCCTCTCGGGGGCGGAGGGGGTGCCTGTGAGCTCTCAGCCACTTCCCTCCCAACCCTGGTGAGCTCCAAGTTGGCTGCGGGGGAGAGGGGAGAATGGAGTAGAGTTACCTGGTACAGGCTCCTCTCCCCCCTCTTTTCCCACCAACTCCTATTTCCCCACCAACCAAGGAGCCTCCGGAAGGAAAGGAGGAAGAAATGTTTTCTTAGGGGAATTCGCTAGGTTTTAACGATTTGTTTCTCCTGCTCCTCTCTTCTGTCAGACCTGGCCCCACACAAACCTGTCCCCTCGGTTGTGTTGAAGTCCCCTGGACAGTGGGCAGGGTGGCAGAGGACACGAGCAGCCACTGCCCGTACCCCCTCTCCTCTCTCTAAGCCCATGCCCTGTCCTCCCAGGGACTTGTGAGCCTTTTCCCTCGACGGTCCTCTTCTCTCCTTCCAGTCCTCTCCCCCTGCTGTCTGCAGCCCCTCCCCGGGGAGTTGGTGCTTTCTTTTTCCCTTTTTTTTTTTTCCAGGGGGAGGGAGGAGAGGAAGGAGGGGGATCAGAGCTGTCCCAGAGGGAAAGCGGTGAGGTTTGAGGAGGGGCAGAAGCAGGGCCGGCATAGGTTGTACCTTCGTAAGGTGGTATGGGGGTTTGGGGTCAAGCCCTGAACATCGTCCTACTTGAGAATCTGTCAGGGGAAAAAGTCAAGGGGAGCAGAAGGAGAAGCCAGGAGGGCCAGAGGCAGAGAAGAGATGGAGTCTTAGGGGCCAGGGTGAGTGAGGGGTCCAGGGCCTAGAGGTGCTTCCTGGGGGCGGGGGAATGCAGCCAGTGTCCCCCTCCCCTTTTCCACCCCAGCCTCCAGCCCTGGTCTTGTCTTTTCATCCCTCTTCCCCACGACAGAAGTTGTGGCCCTGGCCATGTCATCGTGTTCCTGTGTCCCCTGCATGTACCCCACCCTCCACCCCTTCCTTTTGCGCAGACCCTATTACAATAAATTTTAAATAAAATCTTGTTTCTGGCTCTGGATTAAATGAATTGCCATCACTAAGCACCTGCCCCCACCCCCAAGGGTTTCTTCTCGGCCAGGTGTCTTATCAGTCCAGCCTTGCTCTGCCCTGTGCGGCTGTGGGGTTCTGGCTCCGCCCTCCCCAGGGGCAGCATTACTGGCGGCAGCACAGATTTAGGGCGGGGCCAAGGCTGTGGCTGTGGAGAGCAAGTTTCAGGTCTCTGGGGAATTCCCAGTCGGGACAGGCCCAGAATAGCCCCTGGAGGTTTGAAGAGGCCCCGTTAGAAACCCAAACAGCTGCCAGACAGGAATGCCGCCATCCCCCGTCCACACCCATGGCCGCTACTCAGCTCCCAGCCGCATCCCTCCCCGCGCGCGTCACATCCCTGAGGCCATGGTGGGTGGATGCGGCTGCGGAAGGGCTGGGGAGTCTGAGTCCTAGGACTGAGAGCAGCAAGATACAGAATGAAAGCTGCACCTGTCCCTCATCCTGGGCATAGGCCACCCCGTGTTTACACGGGCTCTTCTGCCCAGTCTCTCCTGCCCCTTGGAATTCCCTTTCCTGTCCCCGCTCCATCCTTTCCAGGCCCCTTTTTTGAGCCTTCCAGCGCTAGTTTCTGCTGCTCCTTTCTGCAGGGTCCATTCTCTCGAAACCCCACCCTGCTCCTCCTCTGCAGCCTCCCCGTGTCTTGCCCCATCTTCCTTCCCCTCCTGCTGCTCGTAGAGGCGCCTCCATCCGGTCCTGCCTGTCTCACTGGTCCGGTCTCCTCGCAGAACCCTCTCCGTTTTCCCCCAACCCCCGTCTCTTCCAGGGATCCCAGTGACCGTTGGCGGGCGGGGCCGGGGACTGAGGAAGGAGGCGGGGGGCCCCGCCTGGAGGCGCACGTGGGAAGGGGCAGGGAGGGGGCGCGAGTGGTCCACGGGCCGGTTGCCTGGGTAACGCGTGGCTCCCTTGGGCTGGCAGGAGGGGCCGGAGGCTCGCGAGGGGCGGGGGCGGCGCGCGACGGCGGCGGAGCGTAGGGGAGGGGACCGGAGAGGAGGGGATGAGCACACGGGAGGGGAGAGGAGGGAGACCCGCCGCCTCCCTCCCTCCCTAGCTGACTTGCTCTCTCCCGGGCTGCGGCTGCTGCAAAAGCCAGCAGCGGCAGCGGGAGCTGTCCGGAGGCCGGCGTCGAGGTGAGACCCGGGCAGACTGAGGCTGCGGGTAGGAGTGGACCGACCGACGGCCGACGCCGGGCGGGCTGCATGGGAATGCGGGTGTCTAGAGGGCTGGTGGTGGTGCTGGGCGGGCTGAACCCTCGGGAGGAGGCGCCAGCCCACCGAAGGCGAGGGAAGCCCCGGGAGAGGGGCTGACAGGGGATCGGAGGAGATAACCAGGTCCCCCAGGGAGAAGCGGGGGCGTCCTCGCCCTAAACGCGCAGCAAGAAAACCCGCACGCCTGGGCGCCCAGGGAGGAGGGGAGGATGCAGAGGGAGTGGAATGCGAATGTCGGGTCTTCTGCCCAGTCTGCCTGTCGGAGTGCTGTTTGCACAGCTCGTTAATTTTGGGGTGCTGGGATCTGAGAGTCTGGATCTTGTTGGATGGACCCAGGGAGAGACCCTGGAGAAAGTCCTGTTTACCAAAGGGTTAATCTTCCCCAGGGCTCTCCAAGCAGAAGACTTTGAGTAGAGCACTCCTCCCCCAGGGATGTCCCACCCTAAAGGAAAGGAAACCCCAACTTTCTTCCTCTCCCTAGAGGCAGTGCAAGGCTGGCCCTGAGACAGGAATGTGGCCCAATTGGGCCTGCAGTGCTGAGCACCCTCTTCCCTCCTCACCCCAAGCCTATCTCCTCCTCTTCCAGGGTTTGCCGCTGTCTCTGCTATTCCATTCTCCCCAAAGGGGTTCTCTCCCCTCTCCCATCTCAAGATGGCAGCCAGCAGCTCTGAGGTCTCTGAGATGAAGGGGGTTGAGGAGAGTCCCGAGGTTCCAGGCAAAGGGCCTGGCCATTCTGAAGCTGAAATTGGCCCTCCCCAGGTCCTAGCAGGGGTACCAGACCAGCCAGAGGCCCCGCAGCCAGAGGCCCCGCAGCCAGGCCCAGACACCACTGCAGCCCTTGTGGACTCAGGGCCCAAGGCTGGGCTGGCTCCAGAAACCCCAGAGACCCCCGCTGGGGCCTCAGAAACAGCCCAGGCCACAGACCTCAGCTTAAGCCCAGGACGGGAATCAAAGGCCAACTGCAGCCCCGAACAGCCATGCCAAGAAACAGTGTCCAAACCAGAAGTGAGCAAAGAGGCCACTGCAGACCAGGGATCCAGGCTGGAGTCTGCAGCCCCACCTGAACCAGCCCCACAGCCTGCTCCCCAGCCCACCCCCAAGCCAGCCATTCAACCAGTGCTCCCCACCCAGGAGGACCCTACCCCTGAGATTCTGTCTGAGAGTGTGGAGGAAAAGCAAGAGAATGGGGCAGTGGTGCCCCTGCAGGCTGGCGATGGGGAAGAGGGCCCAGCCCCTGAGCCTCACTCGCCACCCTCAAAAAAGTCCCCCCCAGCTAATGGGGCTCCCCCCCGAGTGCTGCAGCAGCTGGTTGAGGAGGATCGAATGGGAAGGGCGCACAGTGGACATCCAGGATCTCCCCGAGGTAGCCTGAGCCGCCACCCCAGCTCCCAGTTGGCAGGTCCTGGGGTGGAGGGGGGTGAAGGCACCCAGAAACCTCGGGACTACATCATCCTTGCCATCCTGTCCTGCTTCTGCCCCATGTGGCCTGTCAACATCGTGGCCTTCGCTTATGCTGTCATGGTGAGCCCCATGGGACCCTGGTCCAGGCCTGCTGTGGCTCCCAGCTTCCCGCCAGCGCTGTGACAGAGCCCCAGGAGTAATCATGCCTTCCTTACCCTCTCCCGTCTGCATGGACCCCACCTCCCCAATTCCAGGGCCTTTGTTTGCTTCTCCCTAGGACTGAACCCTCTGATCCACCACTGCCCTGCCCCTTTGGGTGGGAGGGATATGGAAACACATGTGTCACACAGCCTCGCTGACCTGTGCCCTCCTCCCCCTGCCCCTCCACTCCTCCTTCCTCCCTTACCTGCCATCCATGGGGCTGGCCTCTCTCTTCTGGATGACTTTTCCACCTGATCCCTTCTGGGCTGGCTTCTCCTGACCCCGGCCATGTGCCTCCACCCCTCGCCCTAATCCCAGTCCCGGAACAGCCTGCAGCAGGGGGACGTGGACGGGGCCCAGCGTCTGGGCCGTGTGGCCAAGCTCTTAAGCATCGTGGCACTGGTGGGGGGAGTGCTCATCATCATCGCCTCCTGCGTCATCAACTTAGGCGGTGAGTGGGGGCTTGGGACAGGCAGGGGAGGAATGGAAGGGTTGGCAAGGGCAGCTTTACTAACCCCTGCCCCTGCTCTCTCCTGTCTGTCCTCCTTACCTCTCCTTTGTCTCTCCTTGTCTCCCCCTCCCCCCTGTCTGTCCTTCCCTCTCCTCTCCCACAGTGTATAAGTGAGGGGCTCTGCCCCACATCCCAAGACTTTTCTTCCTGTTGGGAGCTGCCTTGGGCCCATCCCTCCCCTGGGGGGAGCCCAACTGATGGCCCTGGCCCCCACCCCTAAGGACCAAGGGAGCCTGAGCAGCCTTGTTTACAGCTTCTGTCCTGCTCCTGCATCTTGCCAGGCTCCTCTGCCAACTGTAGGCCTCCCTCATCCCTGCACTGGTTCCAACCTCCCTGCACTTCTGCCTGCATCCCCTCCAGCCTCTTGGCCCCCTATCCCTGCACTTCTGGAAACCTCCCTGCACTCTGGAAACCTCCCCCAACACCTCCCCAACGCTGCGCTCTCAGCCTCCCTGCATCTCTGTTGGCCTCCCTGCACTTCTTCCCGCCTCCCAAATTCTCTGGACCTCCACCTTGGCCTTCTCCCAACTTTCATTGTCTTGGCATCTCTCAAACCTCAGTCCTCTCTTCCTTCCCTTATCATCTCCCCTTTCCTCTCCACGTCCCTCCCCCTTCCTCTTCCTGCCTCCTCATCTCCCTTAAGCATCCTCTTCTCCAACCTCCCGTCACCGTTTACTCTGCAAAAATGACAGCACTTAGACGAGGCTTGGGGGCGGGAAGCAGTGTTGGGAGAGGGCTCCCCAACCCCGGGCTCCGACTGTTCTCTGCTGGGACCACCCAGGGTCGGACACCCAAGGGTGTCTTGCAGGTCGTAGAGCTGGCAAGCCGGGCCTCGTGTGGGGACTCGGGCGAGGGTGGCGAGCACTGGTTCCGAACGCACGCAGGGGAGAAGCGAGGGACGCGGCGCTGACCCCTCCAGGTCAGCTGGAGTTGACCCGCCCACCTGGGCTTTTCAACCCCAGTCCACGAGTTTTTTCTTGAAGGTGTTGGGGCTAGATTTATTCACGTGCTTCGTAACGAAAGAATCCAAAAAATAGGACCAAAGCGCCCACAGGCAGGAGCGAGGGCGGGGCGGGGCGCTCTATAATTATTTTCTAAGCTGACGGGGGAGGTTTGTTGCACGCGACAGCCCGCTGAGGAGGCGGGGACCGAGCTACAACGCGGTTCGGATTTGGCGGGGTTTTTTTTCCAAAAAAAAACTAAAATTCTTAAAAAAAAAAAAAAAAAAAAGGCTATTATCAAACTGATTTCTCCCTTTTTGTATGCCGGATGCTGCATGAGTCTGAAACACCAATAAACGGAGACTGCATGAGACTCGCCTCCAGTCTCGGTTGGTTCCTGCGTTCGTCCCGCCGGCCCGGCGGTGCTGCCTCTCTTCCGGCAGAACCTTACCGCGTGGTATGCGCATGCGCCTTCCGGGTGGCCATCTTTACTGTGGGCTGAAGCCTGCGCGCCTATTCGCGCATGTGCAAGCCTTCCCTCGCTTTCCTCTTCCAAGTAGCCTTAACTAGAGCGGAGCCTCCAGCGCCATTTCTGTGCGCCTGCGTAGTGTGACCCTGCGCAGCCTGGGAGGCGGGTCTTAGCTCCAGGTGCGTACGGCGGCTGACTTGACGTGGCCCACAACTGCGAGGTCCGGGGAGAAGGCGCCGCGTCCAAGTGTAGAGAGGGGCGGCGTGGAAGCGAAAAGAGTAGCCCGTCCCTCTCTTTCCTCTTTCCCCCTTTCGGAAAGTGGTTTCTGCGGGGCCCGGGAGCGTCGGAGTACCGGACCTCGATCCACGGGGTGGGGTCCTTGGTGGGGACTGAGCGCCCCCTCCCGGGGACGGGCGGTCTGGCCGCAGCGTCCCCTGCGGGAGCCTGATTGGCTGGAGACGGTCCCGTACCCCGCCCCCCCCCCGGGGAGCCCGATCCCTGGGGGACCCTGCCTTCGGACTCCAGCAGCTGTCATCGCAGGGTCCCTGCCCTAGTGGCCTATGTCACTTGCTCGGGGCCATGGGGACACTGCGGCCACCACGGCGGCGCCTCTGTCTGAAGAAGGGGAAGTGACCTCCGGCCTCCAGGCTCTGGCCGTGGAGGATACCGGAGGCCCCTCTGCCTCGGCCGGTAAGGCCGAGGACGAGGAGGAAGGAGGCCGAGAGGAGACCGAGCGTGAGGGGTCCGGGGAAGAGAAGGCGCAGGGAGAAGTCCCCAGCGCCGGTAGGGAAGAGCCTGCGGAGGAGGACTCCGATGACTGGTGCGTGCCCTGCAGCGACGAGGAGGTGGAGCTGCCCGCGGATGGGCAGCCCTGGATGCCCCCGCCCTCCGAAATCCAGCGGCTCTATGAACTGCTGGCTGCCCACGGTACCCTGGAGCTGCAGGCCGAGATCCTGCCCCGCCGGCCTCCCACGCCGGAGGCCCAGAGCGAAGAGGAGAGATCCGATGAGGAGCCGGAGGCCAAAGAAGAGGAAGAGGAAAAGTAAAGACACACTCTTACACCTTGTCCCGGGCCGGCCCCCGATGGCGGGAGGAAATAAGGAGGGAAAATGTGGGACCCTGGAACCTTTGAAAGTGGAGGGAGGGAAGCCAGCGGGGGAGGAAGAACGGGGGGGGGGGGGGGGGGGGAGAGAAGCACAGGTGTGGGTGGGAGGGAGAACTGCCCTCACCCTTCACTCTGTTCACCTGTCCCAGACCACACATGCCCACGGAATTTGATTTTGATGATGAACCAGTGACACCAAAGGACTCCCTGATTGACCGGAGACGCACCCCAGGTACAAACGAGAGGGGACAGTTGGGGGGAGGTGAAGGGCCTGGGCTCAGTTACCCAAGATCGGCTCCCCTAGAGGCCTTTGCTTGCTGCCTCAGCTGCCACACAACTTACAGCTTCAGGAAAGAGTATTCACCCGGTAGCACTATCTGTATGACTTAGATTACTACCTCGTCTTCCTTTTTTTTTTTTTTTTTTTTGAGACAGAGTCTAGCCCTTGTCTCCCAGGCTGGAGTGCAATGGCATGATCTCGACTCACTGCAACCTCTGCCTCCCGGGTTCAAGCCGTTCTCCTGCCTCAGCCTCCCAAGTAGCTGGGATTACAGACGCATGCCACCAGGCCAGGCCAGTTTTTGTATTTTTAGTAGAGAGAGGCTTTCATCATGTTGGCCAGGCTGGTCTCGAACTCCTGACCTTGTGATCCCCCCGCCTCGGCCTCCCAAAGTGCTAGGATTACAGGCATGAGCCAATGTGCCCGGCCTCTCGTATTCCTTTAAGAGACAATTATAATACAAAAAGTTAGCCGGGCATGGTGGCGGGCACCTGTGATCCCAGCTCTCAGGAGGCTGAGGCAGGAGAATCACTTGAGCCCGGGAGGTGGAGGTTGCAGTGACCTGAGATCACACCACTGCACTCCAGCCTGAGCAACAGAGTGAGACTTCGTCTCAGAAAACACAATTACGGCTGGGCGCGGTGGCTCACACCTGTAATCTCAACACTTTGGGAGGCCAAGGCGGGCAGATCATGGTGAGGAGATCCAGACCATCCTGGCTAACATGGTGAAACCCCGTCTCTACTAAAAATACAAAAAATTGGGCCAGGTGCAGTGGCTCACGCCTGTAATCCCAGCACTTTGGGAGGCCAAGGCGGGCAGATCATGAGTCAGGAGATCGAGACCATCCTGGCAAACACAGTGAAACCCCGTCTCTACTGAAAATACAAAAAAAAAAATTAGCCGGGCGTGGTGGCGGGCGCCTGTAGTCCCAGCTTCTAGGGAGGCTGAGGCAGGAGAATGGCGTGAACCTGGGAGGAGGAGCTTGCAGTGAGCTGAAATCACTACTGCACTCCAGCCTGGGCAACAGAGCGAGACTCCGTCTCAAAAAAAAAAAAAAAAAAAAGAGGCACAATTACAGATAACTCCTTTTTTTAAAAAAACAACTAGTCATTGATTCTGGAAAATTACAGATAATTTTATCATGTTTCCCATTCCCAGAACTCCAAGTCCTGGCCTTTCAATATTATCTAGATCCGTATCCCTGTACCATCATGTACATCCTCTAATCACACCAGTGACCCCATTTCCCACCCCACATGCCTTCCTAGAATTTACCCTCAGTCATGCCTTTTTTTCTTTTCTTTTTTCATTTTTTTTTTTTTTTTTTTTTGGGAGACACGGAGTCTTGCTGTGTTGCCCAGACTGGTTGGTCTCCAACTCTTGAGCTCAAGTGATCCACCCGCCTCGGTCTCCCAAAGTGCTGAGATTACAGGCATGAGCCACTACACCCAGCCTAGAGCCATTCTTTATTTCTCTCTCTTTTACCTGAACATTCACACCAGCAAGTCTTGGTAGCTATAAGATGTACATTTCCAAGTACCTCTTGTACTCTCCACTTTCAACACCATATCCCCATCCAAGCCACTGTCTTCCTTGCCTGGATAGTTGCAGTAACTCTTAACTGGGCTCTCTGTTTCCAATTTCTGCAATTCAGATGATCCTTTAAAAATATAAATCATGTCTTTTTTTTTTTCTTTGTGATGAAGTCTTTCTCTGTTGCTCAGGCTGGAGTGCAGTGGCATGATCTTGGCTTACTGCAATCTCCACCTCCTGGATTCAAACGTTTCTCCTGCCTCAGCCTCCTGAGTGACTGGGATTATAAGCACACATCACCACACCTAGCTAATTTTTGTATTTTCTAGTAGAGAGGGAGTTTCCCCATGTTGGCCAGGCTGGTCTTGAACTCCTGACCTCAAGTAATTTGCCCACCTCGGCTTCCCAAAGTGTTGGAATTACAGGCGTGAGCCGCTGTGCCCAGCCATAAATCATGTCACTTTTCTTGTTTTTTTTTTTTTTTTTTTTTTTTTTGAGACCGATTCTTGCTCTGTCGCCCAGGCTGGAGTGCAGTGGCGCGATCTCGGCTCACTGCAAGCCCCGCCTCCCGGGTTCACGCCATTCTCCTGCCTCAGCCTCCTGAGTAGCTTGGACTACAGGTGCCCGCCACCAGGCTCGGCTAATTTTTTTGTATTTTTAGTAGAGACAGGGTTTCACCGTGTTAGCCAGGATGGTCTTGATCTCCTGAACTCGTGATCTGCCCGCCTCGGCCTCCCAAAGTGCTGGGATTACAGGCGTGAGCCACCGCGCCCAGCCTCATGTCACTTTTCTACTTAAAGTTTTCCAAGGGATTCCATCTTGCCAGGAAGGAGCATGTCAAAGGAGAATCCAAGCGCTTCTCCTGCCACCTCCAGTTCTCTGCACTCTTTTTTTTTTTTGGAGATGGAGTCTAGCCCTGTCACCAAGGCTGAAACGCAGTAGCGCGATCTCGTCTCATTGCAACCTCCACCTCCCGGGTTCAAACAATTCTCCTGCCTCAGCCTCCCGAGTAGCTGGGATTACGGGCGCCCACCACCATGCCCAGCTAATTTTTTGTGTTGGCCAGGCTAGTCTCGAACTCCTGATCTCGTGATTCGCCCACCTTGGCCTCCCAAAGTGCTGGCATTAACAAGCGTGAGCCACCATGCCCGGCCTGCACTCTTCTTTGAACAGAACTCTGTTCTTGCCCTGGGGCCTTTACACTTGCCATTTGCCTGCCTGGTGTCTCCCTGGTCTTCACATTACCTGTGCCTTCCTGTCATTCAAGATCTTTGCTGCTCACTCTCTCTGAGGTCCAACCCTGAACCTCAGGTCCTCCAAGACAGAGGCCTGGGGACCTGCATGTTTAACCAACTCCCCAAGTGATGAGTGAAGTCCAGGCAGGTCTGGTGCACACCACCTCCATCCCTTCCATGTATCTTACCTTCCCCTTCTCCAGGAAGCTCAGCCCGGAGCCAGAAGCGGGAGGCCCGCCTGGACAAAGTGCTGTCGGACATGAAGAGACACAAGAAGCTGGAGGAGCAGATCCTTCGTACCGGGAGAGACCTCTTCAGCCTGGACTCGGAAGACCCCAGCCCTGCCAGCCCCCCACTCCGATCCTCCGGGAGTAGTCTCTTTCCTCGGCAGCGGAAGTACTGACTCCCACTGCTCCTGCCTCTAGGGTGCGGTGTCTGTACCTGCTGGGGCCTGGGCCCTCCTTCCCGAGCCCAGACACTGAGAAACTTGGGAAGAAGAGAAAAACCTCAAGCTCCCAAACAGTACATTGCGGGAAAGAGGAAGAGTGTGTGTGTGTGTGTGTGTGTGTGTGTGTGTGTGTTTTCTATTGAACACCTGTAGAGAGAGTGTGTGAGCGTGTGTGTGTGTTTTTTCTATTGAACACCTATTCGGAGACCTGGACTGAATTTTCTGAGTCTGAAATAAAAGATGCAGAGCTATCATCTCTTAAAAGGAGGGGCTGGAGCTGGAGCTCAACATTTAGGCCCCACTTCAAGGGAGAGGCAGAATTGTATTCACCCAGATTGGAAAATGAATGCCAGATGGGCAGAGGCGCCCTCAGGTAGCACCTGCCCCATCTCGGGCCCTCCAACCCCTCCCTGTCCCACTCCAGTGCAGGCAGCTGGCTCCGAGGCAGAAACTCATGAGCACGCAGGGAGCAGTGCGCCCTCAGCTGCAGCAGAGGCAGCCCGGAGGATAAAATGAGAACCAGCTGCACGGGCTCTTTAACTCCCAAGCCCCACCCCTGGGCCTGGCCCGCCTTGCCCTGCTGGGAAGTGATCCCCCCAGGCTGGGTGAGTTCCCCATCCGAGGCGTTGGTTGCAGCTAGCTGCACTTCTAGATGTGAGTACATTGTACTAGCCCCCCCCCCAAACCCCAAATCAGGGGCAGATCTTTGTATCCCTTGAGGCTCTCTTTATTCCTGTCTTGCTTTCAAGAGCTGGCTTCTGCTGGGGCAGGGAAAACATGTCTGAATCAGGCTGGGGAAGGAGGATGGGCGGTGGCTTTGCTTTGGGAGGTTTCACTTTCCAATAGTTGGGGTTTTCTGGGTTTTGAAGTAAAGGCAGTTTAACTCACCAACACCGTCCCCCAGCCCCCTGCAACTCTCAGGCCTCTCTCTGACTTCAGGGTCCCACATGGGAAATCAGGTGGGGGACCTTACAGGGTCATTCAGACCCCATCTTAGTGCTAGATCGGTGCTTGCTCTACTTGCCTGCACTGTCCTGGGACCTGGGCTCTGACCTGTCACCTTGAGCTCCAAGAATGTGATCTGCCCCCATTCAGGGCCCTTAACTGTGACAGATAAGGGTTTGTTCCTGCTCCATGCGGGGCTGGGCCAGCTGTTGGCCTCCGTCAATCATTCAGGAAGTCATTAGAGTGATTTCCAGAAGGTGTAGAATTTAGTGGCCAAGGTTCTTTCCTTTTTGGGAGGAGAAAGTGAAAACTAGGATGCTCAGCTGGACCCCCCAGCCTGAGATTCTGGGGATCTTAGAGCTGTCCCTTGGGAGTGAAGCACTTGGGGGTGGGGGTGATAGCGAGGCTGATGGCCCCTGTGTTCTCATCTCTCTGCCCGGGTGGCCCCTGGGTGATGGGGGAAAGGCCGGCTGTCACGTGGGGTATCAGGTGGCTCTCAGAAACTCCCTTGGCACACAGCACTGGGTTGGCCATGGGGTGTGGCTGTTTGGGCAGAACAGCCCTCTGTAGCCTTGAGCAGGTAGGGAGGCCACCTTGAGTGGGTGGCCCAGAGACAGACTCAGGGCTCCAAGGTAATGGGGTGCTCAGGTTATCTTGGGTGCTGCCTTCCCAGGTTGTGGGGGAGCAGAGGCTGGGCGCTGGCCCAGCTTATAGGAAACGCTCACCTTTGAACTGCCATTGGTGCCATCTGGGCAGTACCCCCCCCCCAACCCAGGTCCTCTGGTCCTTGTTCTCGGCTTAGAATCTTCCTGTTTCTACCTGAGAAGCCACTGCCTCCTAGTTTGTGGTCTCTACAGTCATACCCAGGTTAGACTTCCGGCTCCATCCTTTGATAACTGTGTGCTCTTGGGCAAGTTTTTTAACTTCCAGGTTCTTGTGAGGATAACATGAGTTAGAGGACACTTAACACTACCTGGCACAGATTAAGCTCATTGGAAATGGGAGTTGTTACTGGGGGGCGTTTGCCTAGAACACAGGGAAAGGCTCTCTCCCGGAAACCTAGACCCAGTGGGTCAGAAGTGAGGCCTGCAAAAAGCAGCGGGAGCGGGATTAAGAATTCCAGCCCAGGGCCGGGTGCGGTGGCTCAGGCACCCAGCATTTTGGGAGGCCCGGGTGGGAGGATGGCTTGAGGCCAAGAGTTCCATACCAGCCTGAGCAACATGAGACCCTTGTCTCTGTTTTGTGTGTGTGTGGTTTTTTTGTTTTGTTTTGTTTTTAAAGAATTATAAGGGCCGGGCGCGGTGGCTCAAGCCTGTAATCCCAGCACTTTGGGAGGCCGAGACGGGCGGATCACAAGGTCAGGAGATCGAGACCATCCTGGCTAACACGGTGAAACCCTGTCTCTACTAAAATACAAAAAATTAGCCGGGCGTGTTGGCGGGCGCCTGTAGTCCCAGCTACTCGGGAGGCTGAGGCAGGAGAATGGCGTGAACCCGGGAGGCAGAGCTTGCAGTGAGCTGAGATCAGGCCACTGCACTCCAGCCTGGGCGACAGAGCGAGACTCCGTCTCAAAAAAAAAAAAAAAAAATTATAACTCAGTTCTATGATTAGGCAAGTTTAGAAGATTGGGGTTCTGAAGCCTGGTTCCTGGGTCGCTTCTGATCTAGGAGGTTCTTGCCTCTGGTGACTGGTCTTAATTGGCAGGAGTGGAAGGAGGGAGGACAAGTGGAGGTCTGGGCTGGCTGAGCTGTTCTGTCTCCCCCTCACCTCCCAAAAGCCACCAGGCTGCTCCCCTTCCCACAAAGTGGCCCAGTTAGGCTGGAGCTCACAAACAATTTCCTTGGGAAGAATAGTTCCTAAAACTGCTGCTTTAAAAAAACAAAAACAAACAAAAAAAACTTACATGAGACAGATTCTCAATTTTCATTAATGGTCTCCTAAAGGGGGTAAACCAGGAAGCCGCTGGGTGAAAACAGGCTGCTGGCAATTCCTGAGTCATGTGACCCATTCTCTAACGACTACAATATTTAAATCAGAAACTCCGTGACGTTGTGTCCTTGTTTATACCAAACTTCATGTGCCTTTTCCTGAACCTGAAGCTGTGGGAAGGTCTGGGGGCGGGGCCAGGTCACCGACCTCACCTCCAACCTCAGGATGACCTGGAGCAAGAGCCCTGGGGTTGGAGATAAAGGAGGCTGCTTGGACCTGGGTAAGGGAAGGGGCTGGAAGAGAATGAGTGCAATTCCCTGCCCTTGATGAGCAGCCTGCAATTGGAGCTGTGTTTTTGTTTTTGAGACAGAGTCTCTGCTCTGTCCCCCAGGTCGGAGTACGATGGCGCAATCTCAGCTCACTGCAACCTCTGCCTCCGGGTTCAAGCAATTCTCCTGCCTCAGCCTCCCGAGTAGCTGAGACTACAGGTGCCTGTCACCATGTACGGCTAATTTTTGTATTTTTAGTAGAGACGGAGTTTCACTGTGTTGACCAGGCTGGTCTCAAACTCCTGAGCTCAGGCGATCCTCCTGCTTCGGCCTCCCAAAGTGCTGGGATTACAGCCACAGCGCCTGGCCTGGAACTGATCTTTATCCTCCTCCCAGTTCCTACTGTGCACCAGAAACCTTCCAGTCTCGAATACCTTTGACTTGAAGCAGTCACTTTTTTTCTTTTTTCTTTCTTTTTTTTTTTTTTTGAGATGGCCTCACTCTTGCTCAGGCTAGAGTGCATTCGTGTGCTCCATTTATGGCTCACTGCAGCCTTGATCTCTCAGGCACAGGCGATCCTCCCACCTCAGCCTCCGAAGTAGCAGGGACCACAGGTGTGCACCACCACACCTAGCTAGTATTTTTTATGATTTTTGTAGAGACAGGGTCTCCCCATGTTGCCCAGGCTGGTCTTGAACTCCTGGCCTCAAGTAATCCATCTCGGCCTCCCAAAGTGCTGGGATTACAGGCGGGAGCCACCAAACCTGGTCAACAGTCACTTTTATTCTCACTTCACTGGAGAGGAAGGCTCAGAGGCTAGTAAGTGGCCCAGGAGCATGCTGGCAGTGATAAAACCTGCTGGAGTGACATTTTCCCACTGGCTCTCAATCCTGGATATAAAGAGTCAGAGGGAGAACTTTTTAAAATAGCAATGCATGAACCCCACCCGGACCAATTAAACAGAATCACCGGAGACGGGTAGCTTTAAAAAAGATCTGCAGAAGGCCGCGCGCCTGTTATCCTCGCCCTTTGGGAGGACAAGGTGGGTGGATCACTTGAGGTCAGGAGTTCGAGACCAGCCTGTCCAAAATGGCGAAACCCTGTCTACTAAAAAAAATACAAACTTACCCAGGTGTAGTGGGGTGTGGTGACATACACCTGTAATCCCAGCTACTTGGGAGGCAGAGGCAGGAGAACTGCTTAACTCGGAGGGAGGCAGAGGTTGCAGTGAGCCAAGATGGCACAACTGCACTCCAGTCTGGGCAACAAGAGCAAAACTCCATCTCAAAAAAAAAAAAAAAAAACAGATTTCCAGATGACCAGTGTGTAGCCTGGGCCAAGAGTCTCTGCTTTAGACCAGAGTTGCTCAGACTTTAATGTATGTGCAAGTCATTGAGAGTCAAGTTAAAATGCCGATGGATTCAGTGGCTCTGGGGTGGGGCCAGAGGCTGCATTGCTAACAAGCCTCCAGGTGGTGCCACTCTGCTCACTGCAGACTCGGTAGGCAGTGTGGTCACTTGGTCAATTGCTATTTAAGACTCTAGCGGCCGCAAGTGGTGGTTCACACCTGTAATCCTAGGACTTTGGGAGGCCGAGGCAGGCAGATTGATTGCCTGAGCTCAGGAGTTTGAGACCACCCTGGGGTGAAACCCCATCTCTACTAAAATACAAAAAATTAGCCAGGCTTGGTGGCATGTGCCTGTAATTCCAGCTACTCGGGAGGCTGAGGCATGAGAATTGCTTGAACCTGGGAGGTAGGTGGACATTGCAGTGAGCCAAGATTGTGTCACTTCACTCCGGCCTGGGCGACAGAGCGAGACTGTCTCCAAAAAACAAAAAACTCAGTATATCAGTACTCATAGTTGACCCTGAAGATCTCCGGGAAGTAGTGACTCATAACTCGTTTATTAAGTTTTGCTGCAGCAGAAGTTTACTTTTGAGCCAGAAGTCTGTGATCCGGTCTCCCTGCCCCCCCCCCCCCCCCCCTTTTTTTCTTTCTTTCTTTAAAGAGATGGGACCTTGCTATGTTGCCCAAACTGGTCTTGAACTCCTGGCCTCAAGCCATCCTCCCACCCTCGGCCTCCCAAAGTGTTGGGATTACAGGTGTGAGCCACCTCTCTCAGGCAAAAGCCCCTCTTTTAACTAGACAATGAACCTTGTTTCTGCTTTGGACAGGCTATTTAGTTCCTGTCCATTTACCCTCATGGTGGGAGAGACCCTGGTGGGATTTGGGGTGAAAGCTGGCTGTGGTTCTTGCAGGAGCCTCATGACCCCTGAGGGAGGTGTGATCAGGCAAGACTGGGCATCTACACTGAGAGCCGACTAGGGCAGGTCTCAGAAGCCGGGACTAAAGGAAGATGGGTGGATGAGTGGATCTGGGGAGCAGGGGCCAAGCCTGAGGGCTGGGCAGAGCTTTCCAAAGGTCAACACAATCCTTGCTATTGTCTTTTGAGGGCCCTGATCTATTTTAAGTAAAATGCTCTAACTGCGCATGTCATCTGGAAGGAAACCACAAAAACCTCAATCTGAGACTTGGTCACCAACGTGCTGCCTGAGTCAAAGGGTTTCCGTGGCTCACCTCCATGGATGGCGAGGGTAGAAGGCAAGACCTGTCCTGGGTGAACCTGGCGGGTGGTCTAGGCAGAAGGCCCGGGTTTAGGGCATGGCAGGTGGGTGGTCAGGGAGGTGAGGTGGGGTCTTGGTGCTGATGCAGGGACAGTTGCTGAGGGCTTGGCCTCAGAACAAGCCAGGAGTCCAGCCGTGAGGATGACTCTTGCTGAGTCACTGAGCTGGGCGAGGCGTTCAGCCCACCTGACTGGGTCCAGCTGGGGCGGCAGATGGTGGAGAGGCCTCAGCTGTGGGGGGCGTGGCAGGGATCATCCATTGATGAGCCAATGGAGGGCGTTCCCAGAGCCTGCTTCCAACCTTGCACAGCTTTCTAGAGTTCAAATCTTCCCTGGGGGGCCTCAGAGCCCTGTCCATACCTCCGCTCACAGCCCCAGCCCTTCCTCTTCTCCCATCTGGTTTCCTGGCCAGGTTTCGGCCCTGCAGAGAACCCTCCCAGGGAGCAGTGGAAAAAGCTTCACCTGGCAGTGAAACCCCTACTTGCTGTTCCATCACTGCAGCTGGGGTGAAACAAGACTTGCCACTGACCAGTAAACAACTGAGGCTTAAACCAGCATGCCAGGTCAGGCGGGGAGCCCCCGGCACTGGTTATATTCCCCAGATCCCTCACTGGATAGGAAAGTTGGGCCTCAGGCACTCTTCCTCCTCTGCAGTCAGAGTGCAGATCAAGAGCCAGGCTCTGTTCTGAGTGCTATATGTGCTAACTCGGTTGATGATGATATCCATTCTCATTTTGTAGATGAGGAAACAGGCACAGGGTGGTCAAGGGACTTGTTCAAAGTACTGATCCCATAAGGTTGAGAACCAAGATCCAGGCATCGTGGCTGGGCATGGTGGCTCCACCTGTAATCCCAGTGCTTTGGGAAGCTAAGGCTGGATGATTGCTTAAGGCCGGGATTTTGAGACCAGCTTGGACAACAGAGCCTTTATACCCACAAAAAGTTAAAAATTAGCTAGGCGTGGCGGTACGTACCTACAGTCCCAGCTACTCGGGAGGCTGAGATGTGAGGATCCCTTGAGCTGAGGAGTTCAAGGCTGCACAGTGAGCTGTGATCACTACACTCCAGCCTGGGCAACAAAATAAGACCTTACCTCAAAAAAAAAAAAAAAAAAAGGCCGGGCGCAATGGCTCACGCCTATAATCCCAGCACTTTGGGAGGCAGAGCCAGCTGGATCACAAGGTCAAGAGATTGAGACCATCCTGA
This sequence comes from Piliocolobus tephrosceles, assembly GCF_002776525.5. NCBI lineage: Eukaryota > Metazoa > Chordata > Mammalia > Primates > Cercopithecidae > Piliocolobus > Piliocolobus tephrosceles. The sequence continues at coordinate 27,737,453 of NC_045450.1, read as the reverse complement.
TCAACATGGTGAAACCACGTCTCTACTAAAAAAAAAATACAAAAGTTAGCTGGGCATGGTGGTGGGGCGCCTGTAGTCCCAACACTCGGGAGGCTGAGGCAGGAGAACGGTGTGAACCAGGGAGGCAGAGGTTGCAGTGAGCCTAGATCGCGCCACTGCACTCCAGTCTGGTGACAGAGTGAGACTCCGTCTCAAAAAAAAAAAAAAAAAATCCAGATCTAGGAGTCCCAGCCCTCTGGACTTTCCAGAACAGGGCCCCGTATTGTGGAGCAACTGAGGGGTAGAATCAAAGGTGAGCAGGATGGGGCAATAGGAAGAAAAGACAAGGTCCCCATAAGAGTGGCAAGAGGAACAGAGCCAGGAGATCGGAAAGCAAACCCCTGTGCTCCCAAACCGCAGAAGAGGTTAGACAAGCCACCCTCCTCCAAGCCAAGGGAAAGTAACTTTGAGCAAAAATGAGCAACAGAAAAGTATCAAGGTCAGATCTCATACAAAGTTGCAAGATGAAAGAATGAGCAGCAGAATAACCTCCCTGTGATGTGGAAAGTGTGCCAGGAAAACAAACCCAAACTGTAACCTCTTTCAGAATGAGGCAAGGCAGTGAGGAAACTATATAAAAACATGAAAACAGCCGATCAGAGTTGTAAGCCCGGGCAGTCTGGGTCGGAATGGGTGCCCCGAACCACGGGACCGTGAGGCCTCTCTAGAAAGACAGGACCAGGCATTCCACCAGGGTTCTAGTCCCGACAGTACCACTAGCTTGGGCCTTGAAGGATTCATTGTCCCTGTCTGGGTCTCAACTATTGAGAGCTCCACTGTCCCATATGGGATCAACCAGCCATATTTGGCCATTTAAATTAAAATTAGCTGGGTATGGTAGCTCACACCTCTAATCCCAGCACTTTACAAGGCTGAGGATTGCTTGAGCCCAGGAGTTCGAGACCAACCTAGGCAAAATAGCAGCACCTTGTCTCTGCAAAAAAAATGAAAAAATTAGCTAGGCGTGGTGGCACATGCCTGTAATCCCAGCTACTCAGGAGGCTGAGGTGGGAGGATCGCTTGAGTCTGGAGGTTGAGGCTGCAGTGGGCCATGATTGTGCCACTGCACTCCTGCCTGGGCAGCAGAACAAGACCTTGTCTCAAAAAATGATTTTAAAATTTAGTTCCTCAGATGCAGTAGCCACATTTTATTTATTTTTTTCCGAGACAGAGTCTTGCTCTGTCACCCAGAACTGGAGTGCAATGGCAAGATCTTGGCTCACCGCAACCTCTGCCTCCTGGGTTCCAGCAATTCTCCTGCCTCAGCCTCCCAAGTAGCTGGATTACAGGCATGTGCCACCACGCCCAGCTAATTTTTGTATTTTTAGTAGAGACAGGGTTTCTCCATGTTGGCCAGGCTGGTCTCAAACTCCTGACCTCGTGATCTGCCTGTCTCAGCCTCCCAAAGTGCTGAGATTACAGGCATGAGCCAGCATGCCCGGCCACTAGCCACATTTTAAGTGTTCAGGAGCCACATGTAGATGTGGCTAGTCCAAAGACAGCACAGATTTAGAATATTCCCCATCACTGTAGAAAGATTTAGAATATTCCCCATCATTGTAGAAAGATTTAGAATATTCCTCATCATTGGACACTGCTGAGTTAAAGGGTTTTTGTTGTTGTTTTTTGAGATGGAGTCTCGCTCTGTTGCCTAGGCTGGAGTGCAATAGCACGATCTCTGCTCACTGCAACCTCTGCCTCCCAGGTTCAAGCAATCCTCCTGTTTCAGCCCCACTAGTAGCTGGGAATACAGGCACCCACTACCATGACCGGCTAATTTTTATATTTTTAGTACAGACAGGATTTTGCCATGTTGGCCAGGCTGGGTCTCGAACTCCTGACCTCAGGTGATCAACTGCCTTGGCCTCCCAAAGTGCTGGGATTACAGGCGTGAGCCACCGTGCCCAGCCAAGTTAAAGGGTTTTTAAACAATAGCCGGGCAGTGCAATGGCATGGCTGTAAGGCAGCAGGGGGTGGTGGGGACTGTGGTAGGTGGGAAAGCTTGTATTCCATCTAAATGGGGCAGCTGCTGCTTGACTGTAGGCTGTATTGCTGGTCTTCTAATTCTTCAAGTGAAGCAGGAATTGGGATTTTGTGAAGACTCAATTTCTAAACAAAAAGTTGAAATTTTACAGATTGTGGGGCTCAAGTGTAACTCCTCTTGGGCTGTATCCAGCCTTGATTCTGTAATTTGTGGCTCCTGCCTGTTTGTCCTCGGCCAGGCCACTCCCTTCTTCCCCTCACTTGTATTTTTCACCTGGGGTTGGAGGCTGGGTAGATGGTGGAATTGATGAGCTGCTTCTTTTTTTTTTTTTTTTTTAAGACAGAGTCTCGTTCTGCCTTCCATAATGCTGGGATTACAGGCATGAGCCACTGCACCTGTCCTGGCCAGACATTTTTGAGGCCACCACCAGACAAAAGAGGCTCCTCAACGGCCAGGTGTGATGGCCCACACCTGTAATTCCAGCATTTTAGGAGGCAGAGGCAAGAGGATTGCTTGAGGCCAGGAGTTCGAGACCAGCCTGGGCAACATAATGAGACCTCATCTCTACAAAAAAAAAAAAAAAAAGGGTGGGCACCCATGAAAAACACCAGCAAACACAGTAGCATGCGCCACTAGGCTCAGCGACCCACAAGGCTGAGGCATGGCTTTTGTGAGCTATGATTGCACCACTGCACTCCAGCCTGGGTGACTCCGTCTCAAAAAAAAAAAAAAAAAAAAGTCTGACCTGAGTCTCTTAAGGATGAGGCCCTAGAGCACCTAGTGAACTTGGTCCCATTTGTGTGACTCAAAGGGACTTGTCCAAAGTCCAAGGGTTGCTGGGGGCAAGGATGGGGCTTAGTAAGGGCATGTAACATTCCTGAACAGGCCAAGCACTGGGTGAAACCACTCAGGATTCAGAAGTAGGTGGGTTGGGGTGGGTGGAACATGATAATCAATCATCCCCCTTCTCCTTCCTTTCCACCCCACCCTTGCTCACAACTGTAGAAGCTAAGGGTGGGAGAGAACTGGGGAGGAGGGGGCCAGAGTGATTTGCAGTGTTACTAATGCAACTGGTTCTATGGAAGCCTCAGTGCCGTCTGGGATCCCTTTCATGAGCAGTGGACTAACTAGGTCTTCACATTCAGCCCAGGTTTACTACAGCATAAGAAGGGGGGAGGAGCATAGACACAGCTCATGCAAACATTCCTTTTGTTTGTTTATGGCTGAATCCTAGCCACTGGACTACCTGAGGCATATAGATATTCTTTGGCTGTGGGCTGACATTTGAATACAGCTGGGGCCTCAGGATTCTCTGAAATAAAGAGCTGCCTCCCTCTGGAGGAGCCAGGCAGCTCCTCAGAGCAGCTGCCCGTTGCGTGCTGGACAAGGCCATATCACTGCCTCCATGGCTCCCCAGTCTCCCAGCTTGCTGTATCTCTCCACCTTAGAGACTGGGAGCGCCTTGATCTGAAGCTCTTTGCAGTGCTGGTGGCAGTGTAGGGGAAAGTAGTTGATGGGAGCAAGGGAAAGGAATTGGCAAGGAACCCAGGGCCTCTGGCTCACTGCGTCAAGCCATTCTTTACGGTCAGGATGGGCTGTGTCGTCTTGGGTGAGGTAAAGACAGGGAGCGGTGAGCATGTGGATGCGGACAGGGAAGGATGCAGTGACCTGGCTGGAGGAGGTAGGGCCGTATCCCACCCAGAGTCTGTCTCCAGACTCATGACTGCCCCATCCCAGGCTCCCTGGGTTCACCTGTGTCCTCTCCCTCAACTACCAGTCATCTTCTGGTGAGCCCTGGGCTTAGGAGTCACCATGGCAACTGAAGAGTTCATCATCCGCATCCCCCCATACCACTATATCCATGTGCTGGACCAGAACAGCAACGTGTCCCGTGTGGAGGTCGGGCCAAAGACCTACATCCGGCAGGACAATGAGAGGTGGGTGTGGGGGCTGGGCTATGGGGGAGCCTCAGGGATGTGGGGGCCCAGTGGTCTGGCTGGCATGATGGTCCTTTTCCTCCTCCCTGTTCCCAAGCAGGAATGGCCCTCACTTGGGTGATAGAGAGGTTTCTCTCTCATTTGGTGTCCCCTTTGGTAGTGGAGACCTGGTCCCAGGTCCTCACACCTCTTCTCATCTTCCTGCAGGGTACTGTTTGCCCCTATGCGCATGGTGACCGTCCCCCCACGTCACTACTGCACAGTGGCCAACCCTGTGTCTCGGGATGCCCAGGGCTTGGTCCTGTTTGATGTCACAGGGCAAGTGCGGCTTCGCCACGCTGACCTCGAGATCCGGCTGGCCCAGGACCCCTTCCCCTTGTACCCAGGGGAGGTGCTGGAAAAGGTACCTGGCTTCCTCTCTCCCTATGCCCCATCCTACCTGTCCTCCGCCTGCCTTGGGCTCTGTACTGCTGCCGCCGCCTTCTTCTTCTTCTTTTTTTTTTTTTTTTTTTTTTGAGGCAGAATTTCGCTCTTGTCGCCCAGGCTGGAGTGCAGTGGCATAATCTTGGCTCACTGGAAGCTCCACCTCCCGGGTTCAAGTAATTTTACTGCCTCAGCCTCCCAAGTAGCTGAGATTACAGGAACCCACCACCACGCCCGGCTAATTTATGTATTTTTAGTAGAGACGGGGTTTCACCATGTTGGCCAGTCTGATCTCGAACTCCTGACCCCAGGTGATCTGCCCGCCTCAGCCTCCCAAAGTGCCGGGATTACAGGCATGAGCCACTGTGCTCAGCCTGTACTGTTTTCTAAAGGGAAAACAAACCAGGGCAGTGGGAGGGGTGGGGAGAGAGATTTGCTGGCTCTCACCAAGGGTGGAATTGACTCACTGTACTTCCACTCACCTCCAGCCACCCCTGTCCTCCACACATGCCCCAAACACACCTGCCTCTTTTCTGAGAACTATTGGTCCATCTCACCTGCTAATCTCCCAGGCTCCAGAGCCTACCAGAAGTGCCCAGCAGTCTGGCATTAAATGGCGTGTGCCAAGATTAAGCAGTTCATTCACCCAGTGCCAGACACTGGTGGGCAGTGCCAAAGCAGCAGTGACAAGCCCAGGCCCCGGGCTGTGCCTATTCAAGGAGAAGCCATTGCAGGCCTGAACCTACAGCCAGGCTCTTGTCCCCCTTTGGTCTCAGGCCTGGGCCTGAGCAGGTGGGCGTCCCACCTTCATTCCCTTACCTATTCTTCTACCTTTACCCTCTGGCCATTTAATGGTTTTTTTTTTTTTTACTGACTTTACTAATCAGTGCTGCTTGATCCTGAAAGCATAATAGCAGGACATGGGGAACTTTTAGAGACATTCATGTCCACTTAGGTGCAGACAGTTTGGGGGAAGAAGTGTGTGGGTAGAGAGAAAACGAAGAATGATTAAGACAATAACCCTTAAGGAATCCGAGTGAAGAGTATATAGGAATTTTTGTACCTTTTTTTTTTTTTTTTTTGAGATGGAGTCTCACTTTGTTGCCCAGGTTGGAGTGCAGTGGCATAATCTCAGCTCACTAGAAGCTCCACCTCCTGGGTTCACGCAATTCTCCTGCCTGAGCCTCCCGAGTAGCTGGGATTACAGACACGCGCCACCATACCTGTCTAATTTTTTGTATTTTTAGTAGAGACGGAATTTCACTGTGTTAGCCAGGATGGTCTCGATCTCCTGATCTCGTGATCCACCTGCATTGGCCTCCCAAAGTGCTGGAATGAGAGGGGTGAGCCACTGTGCCCAGCCTTTTTTTTTTTTTTTTTTCTTTTATTGAGACTGGATCTCCCCCTGTTGCCTAGACGGGAGTGCAGTGGGGTGATCATAGCTCACTGCAACCTCAACCTCCTGGGCTTAAACGATCCTTCCACTTCATTCTCCCAAAATGCTGGAATTGCAGGTGTAAGCCACCACGCCCTGCCTAAGCTTTCATTTTAAAGAATACGTTCAACTGGGCACAGTGGCTCACGCCTGTAATCCCAGCACTTTGGAAGGCCAAGGTAGTCAGATCACGTGAGGTCAGGAGTTTGAGACCAGGCTGGCCAACATGGTGAAAACCCATCTCTACTAAACATACAACAATTAGCCAGGTGTGGTAGTGCGTGCCTGTAATCCCAGCTATTTGGGAGGCTGAGGCATGAGAATCACTTGAACCTGGGAGGTGGAGGTTGCAGTGAGCCAAGATTGCACCACTGCATTCCAGCCCGGGTGACAGAGCAAGACTCTGTCTCAAAAAAAAAAAAAAAAATTAGCTGGGGGTGACACCTGTAATCCCAACCACCCAGGAGGCTAAGATGGGAGGATCACATGAGCCTGGAAGGTTGAGGCTGTTGTGAGCCATGGTTGTACCACTACAGTCCAGCCTGGATGACACAGGGAGACCTCGTCTCCCAAAAAAAAAAAAAAAAACAGCCCTTCCTTTGAGCGCCCCCGTTTCAGTTCAAAGAATCTTCTCTAACTTCTCCTTCATCTGAACTCCTGAAGACCCTCTTGCCCTGACAGTATTTGTAGTCTACTGGGACAGAATTGTTAGTGTCTGTATGTTATCACCTTGCTAGAACTTAAATTTCATGATATGTTCTCTCCACCACAACCAGGGTGCCCTGCAGGAAGGAGATGAGCAGGGAAAGGCTCTCTGAGCAGTGAGCCTCCAGCCCTGCTCGCCATCTAGTGTGTGGCCAGTGGGTGGAGTGGAGTCGCTCTGCCCGCTCCTTCAGCCCAGGACCAGCCTCATCAGAGTCGGGCGCGGGGGAGCAGGCTTCACTCAAAACCAGAGTTCAAGTCTTGATTTGGTTTCTCACTAGCTGTGTGACCTTGGTCATGTCTCCTATTTATTTATTTATTTATTTATTTATGAGACAGGGTCTTACTCTGCCACCCAGGCTGGAGTGCAGTAGTGCAATCATAGCTCACTGAAGCCTCAACCTCCTGGGCTCAAGCGATCCTCCCACCTCAGCCTCAGCCTCCAGAGTAGCTGGGACTACAGGTGTGAGCCGCCACCATGCCTGGCTAAATTGTTTTTTTTTTTTTTTTTTTTTT
>NC_045450.1:27705889-27730317 GCF_002776525.5 Piliocolobus tephrosceles | reverse complement strand
CCCCGGGTTTACGCCATTCTCCTGCCTCAGCCTCCGGAGTAGCTGGGACTACAGGCGCCCGCCACCTCGCCCGGCTAGTTTTTTGTATTTTTAGTAGAGACGGGGTTTCACCGTGTTAGCCAGGATGGTCTCGATCTCCTGACCTCGTGATCCGCCCATCTCGGCCTCCCAAAGTGCTGGGATTACAGGCTTGAGCCACCGCGCCCGGCTGCTAAATTGTTTTTTTAGAGATGGGGTCTTGCTATGTTGCCCAGGCTGGTTCTTGAATGAGGTCAAGCGATCCTCTTACCTCAGCCTCCCAAAGTGCTGGGATGAGTGGTGTGAGCCACTGTGCCCGGCCTCCACCCCGGTCTTATTTCAGGACGTACAGAGATGGATGCTGTGGACCTGCCTCCAGAGCATCAGGCATGGGGGGGTCACAGCACTGATTGTTCTGTGTCCCCACCTTCTTCCCCACTAGGACATCACACCCCTGCAAGTGGTTCTGCCCAACACTGCCCTCCATCTAAAGGCGCTGCTTGATTTTGAGAATAAAGATGGAGACAAGGTGGTGGCAGGAGACGAGTGGCTTTTCGAGGGACCTGGTAAGTTCTGTCTCCATAGGGCTCCCTGCTTTCCTGCCATAGCCCTGATACCTTCTGACCATTACCTTCCCTCCCCAGGCACGTACATCCCCCGGAAGGAAGTGGAGGTTGTGGAGATCATTCAGGCCACCATCATCAGGCAGAACCAGGCTCTGCGACTGAGGGCACGCAAGGAGTGTTGCGACCGGGACGGCAAGGAGAGGGTGACAGGTGGGTTCACCAAGGGGTGATGATGGTGGGGTGGGCAGGAGGGGTCCCCACTGCAGGGGAAGCAGGGGAAGGTTGGGGAAAGCCTCCTGTAGTCTCAGAGAGGCGCTTTCCTGGTATCTTTTGAAAGCTGTTGAGGGCCACCCACTGTCCTTCCTTCCCCACCGCCACTTCATGCTGTTTCCACTTGGTTTGGAAAATGTGACCATGACCATGAGGATGTGGCTTTTCCTTCCCCCACCTTCACCATGAGCTATGGGCAGTGGCCATGTCTTATCTGATTCTGGATCAACGAAGCACATGTTCAAATACACTTGACAAATGTAGGCCAATAGGTATAGTGGCTCACACCTGTCATCCCAGCACTTTGCCAAGGTGGGTGGATCGTCTGAGCCCAGGAGCTCAAGACCAGCCTGAGCAACACAGTGAGACCCCCTCTCTACAAAGAGTTTAAAAATTAGCCGGGTGTTGTGACACGCACGTGTGGTCCCAGCTACTCAGAAGGCTAAAGAGGGAGGACTGCTTGAGCCCAGGAGTGGAGGCTGCAGTGAGCTGTGACTGCACCACTGCACTCCATCCTGGGCAACAGAGGTACTACCTCGAGGTACTACCATTACCACTCTCTATATATTAACACTGGGATACAGAATGCAGGTTGCTTGCCCTGGGGTGTGGCCAGGCAGGGCGAGGCTGGGACCTGCATCCAGGCACTCTGACTTCTCCAATAAACCAAAGGACATCCACAACTCCAACAGAGGCAGTTCTGCTGCCCATTTTAGCGGAAGGACAAACGTTGGTCTTTGGAGCTTAGAGAAGGCAGAGCAGGCTGTTATAGCAGCAACTTGGGCATCTTAGGAAGGCTTTTAGGCCGGGCGTGGTGGCTCACGCCTGGAATCCCAGCACCTTGGGATGCCAAGATGGGCAGATCACTTGAGGCCAGGAGTTCCAGACCAGCTTGGGCAACATGGTGAAATACCATCTCTACAAAAAATACAAATATTAGCTGGGCTTGGTGGCATGTGCCTGTAATCCCAGCTACTCAGGAGGCTAAGGCATGAGAATCGCTTGAACCCAGGAGGCTGAGGTTGCAGCGAGCTGAGATCCCAGCCTGGGCAACAGATGGAGATTCCGTCTCAAAAAAAAAAAAAAAATACTAGGGTGGGTTTGTTTTCCTCTGGCCTCAAAGAAGTGAATAAGAGGACTGCAGTCAGCTGGGCACAGTGGCTCACACCTATAGTCCCAGCACTTTGGGAAGCCGAGGCAGGTGGATCACGAGGTCAGGAGATCAAGACCACGGTGAAACCCCGTCTCTACTAAAAGTACAAAAAATTAGCCAGGCGAGGTGGCGGGCACCTGTAGTCCCAGCTACTCGGGAGGCTGAGGCAGGAGAATGGCATGAACCTGGGAGGCGGAGCTTGCAGTGAACCATGATAGCACCACTGCACTCTGGCCTGGATGACAGAGCAAGACTCCGTCTCAAAAAAAAAAAAAAGACTAAAAGGACTGCAATCAGGACCTTGAGCCTGGGGTCAGTGGTGTCTTTTTGTCTATGAAATCTGTCAATCCCGTTTCTAGGCTGTGGGGGAGGGCAGATGGGGAGCAGGCTGGGGGACTCTTGTCCCTTACCCTCCACTCTTGGCCCAGGGGAAGAATGGCTGGTCACCACAGTGGGGGCGTACCTCCCAGCGGTGTTTGAGGAGGTTCTGGATTTGGTGGACGCCGTGATCCTTACGGAAAAGGTTGGTGCTTTGGGGGCTGTGGTTTAAGGGACCTGGGGCTAGGGAACCCTCTGAGTGGCAGAGAATAGTGGCAGAATGGCATGAGAGTGAAAGAGAAGCAATAATTTTAGGGTCACTTGAAAAAATTCAGAGATCAGATTGCCTGAGGAGTATTCTGGATCATCTGAAGAGTTAAATAGTCTTTCTGGGGCCGGATGCAGTGGCTCACATCTGTAATCTCAACCATTTGGAAGGCTGAGGCAGGAGGATCACTTGAGATCAGGAGTCTGAGACCAGCCTGAGCAACACAGAACTCATCTCTACAAAAAATTTAAAAATGAGCTGGGTGTAGTGGAGCACACCTGTAGTCCCAGTTACTCCAGAGGCTGAGGCAGGAGAATCGCTTGAACCCCAGAGGCAGAGGTTGCAGTGAGCCATGATCATGCCACTGCACTCCAGCCTGGGCAACAGAGCAAGACCCTGTCTCAAAAAAAACAAAGTCAGCCAGGCACGGTGGCTCACGCCTGTAATCCCAGCACTTTGGGAGGCTGAGGCAGGAGACTTGTCTCCAACCTGAGGTCAGGAGTTGGAGACAAGTCTGGTCAACATGGTGAAACCCCATCTCTACTAAAATTACAAAATTAGCTGGGTGTGGTGTCATGTGCCTGTAATCTCAGCTGCTCAGGAGGCTGAGGCAGGAGAATCGCTTGAACCCAGGAGGTGGAAGTTGCAGTGAGCTGATATCGCACCATTGCACTCCAGCCTGGGCAACAAGAGCGAGATTCCGACTCAAAAAAAATCCCTGGATTGGTAGAAATTGTCCCTGAGACCTGGGAGCATTGGGAGAGTTTGGTGGCCAATCTGGCTCGCAGATCCCCTGAAGTTGGAGGCAGGTCACTCAAATACCCAACACCTTGCTCTGCAGACAGCCCTGCACCTCCGGGCTCGGCGAAACTTCCGGGACTTCCGGGGAGTGTCCCGCCGCACTGGGGAGGAGTGGCTGGTGACGGTGCAGGACACGGAGGCCCATGTGCCAGATGTCCACGAGGAGGTGCTAGGGGTTGTGCCCATCACCACCCTGGGCCCCCACAACTACTGTGTGATTCTCGACCCTGTCGGACCGGATGGCAAGAATCAGCTGGGGCAGAAGCGTGTGGTCAAGGTGAGGTCCCTACACCCCCCACAGAGGACTGTCCTGGGAGATGTATGCCCTCTAGTGGCACGAGGCCCTCTGCCCTCTCTCCCTTCTCTCCTCCAGAGGCACGTTCTGGGAACACCTTCTGTGCCTTTACACGCTTAGTTCTTACACGCCTGAGACACTGACCCATTTGGTTCCTGGCAGCCTCTAACCCCTCAGACCTGAAGTTAATTCCCCTTCTGGGAAGGTCTCCTGGCTACCCTCTGCCTGAGACTCTGAAACTCTCTCTGATACAGTCATGTGCCACTTAATGATGGGGATACAGTCTGAGAAATGGTCCTTAGATAATTTTGTCTTTGTGCAAAAGAGTGCACTTATGCAAACCTAGATGGCACAGCCTACTATCACCTAAGCTAGATGGTGTAGCCTGCCCCTAGGCCGCCAACCTGTGCAGCATGTGACTGTCCTGAATACCGCAGGCAGCTGAACACAATGGTAAGTACTTATGTATCTAGCCATAGAAAAGGTAAGGTAAAAACACAGTGTGAAAGCTTCATTATCGGCCAGCAAGTGGCTCATGCCTGTAATCCCAGCACTTTGGGAGGCCAAGGCAGGTGGATCACTTGGGGTCAAGAGTTCAAGACCAGCCTGGTCAACGTGGGGAGACCCTGTTTCTACTAAAAATACAAAAATTAGCCGGGTGTGGTTGTGGGTACCTGTAATTCCAGTTACTCGGGAGGCTAAGGCACAAGAATCGCTTGAACCCTGGAGATCAAGCCTGCAGTGAGCCGAGATCGTGCCACTGCACTCCAGCCTGGGCGACAGAGTGAGATTATCTCAAAAAAAAAAAAAAAGAGCTCCATTATAATCTTACGGGACCACCATGTGCAGTCTGTAGTGGACTGAACTATCACGCAGTGACTATACTTCACATCTTTTATATTCTGGTGTGCACTTTGCTTTGTCATCTTTCGTAAAACAAACCTCTTGGTTTACCCTCTCCCACCCGCTACCTCATCCCCTCTCTGAACTATATGTGGGAATACCAGCAGTTGCCAAACTCATTCTGGGGCTGGATGGTAGATATTCCGGGCTCCGTGAGTCATCGTTTCTGTGGAAGTTCTTCAACTCTGCTGTTATGTCAGGAAAGCAGCATGGGCAGTACGTAAACAAGTGAGTACTGCCATATTTCTGGAATATTTTATTTGCAAAAACAGGAGGCAGAAAAAGTAGAAATAGGCCAGGCACAGTGGCTCACACTTGTAATCCCAGCACTTTGCGAGTCCAATGCGGGTGGATCACTTGAGATCAGGAATTGGAAACCATCCTGGCCAACATGGCGAAACCCCTTCTGTACTAAAAATACAAAAAACAATTAGCTGGGCATGGTGTCAGGCACCTGTAAACCCAGCTTCTCTGGAGGCTGAGGCAGGAGAATCGCTTGAACTCGGGAGGCGGAGGTTGCAGTGAGCCGAGATAGCACCATTGCCCTCCAGCCTGGGTGACAGAGAAAGACTGTCTCAAAAAAAAAAAAAAAAAACAAAGTAGAAATAACCCAAATGTACGTATTTAATGAATGGATAAAAAATTGTAGCATATTCATACAATGGAATATCATTTAGCCATAAGAAAGAAATGGCAGGCCAGGCGTAGCAGCTCGTGACTATAATCCCAGTGCTTTGGGAGGCCGAGGTGGGAGGATTGCTTGAAGCCAGGAGTTCGAGACCAGCCTCGGTAACATAGTGAGACCCCATTTTTACAAAAACTTTAAAAAATTGGCGAGGCATGGTGGCACACCTGTAGTCCCAGGTACTTGGGAGGCTAAAGTGGGAAAATCACTTGATCCCAGGAAGTGGAGGCTATAGTGAGCTAGGACTGTGCCACTGTACTCCAGCCTGAGGCAATAGAATGAGATCCTGTCTCTAGGGGGAAAAAAAAAAAAAAAAGAAATGACATACTTATAGGTGATACAACATGGATAAAATTGAAAACGTTATGCTAAGTGAAAGAAGCCGGCCGGACGCGGTGGCTCACGCCTGTAATCCTAACACTTTAGGAGGCTGAGGCGGGCATATCACCTGAGGTCAGGAGTTCAAGACCAGCCTGGCCAACATGGTGAAACACCATCTCTGCTAAAACACAAAAATTAGCTAGGCATGATGGCGGGTGCCTGTAATCCCAGCTACTGCTCGGGAGGCTGAGAGGGGAGGATCCCTTGAACCCGGGAGACAGTAGTTGCAGTGAGTCAAGATCCCACCACTGCACTCCAGCCTGGGCTGCTGAGCGAGACTCCATCTCAAAAAAAAAAAAAAAAAAAAAAACTAAACATCAAAGACCACATATTGCATGATTCCATTTATATGAAATGTCCAGAATAGGTAAACACATAAAATAGACTAGGGATGGGTGGGGTGCGTGGGGAGTAGAAGTAACTTCTAGGTACAGGATTTCTTTTCAGGGTGATGATGAAAATATTCTAGACTTAACATAGTAGTGATGGTTGGACAACTCTGAGTATACTAAAACAACTGAATTGTGAATTGTATACTCTAGATGGGAAAATTTCATATGTGGATTATATCTCAATAAAATTTTTTTTAAAAAGGCAGTGCTGGGCATGGTGGCCCACGTCCATAATCCCAGCACTTTGGGAAGTTGAGGTGGGCAGATCGCTTGAGTCCAGGACCTTGAGACCAGCCTAGGCAACGTGGCAAAACCCCATCATCTACGAAGCACACAAAAATTAGCTGGGTGTGGTGACGCGCATCTGTAGTCCCAGCTCCTTGGGAGGCTGTGCTGGGAGGATTGCTCAAGCCTGGAAGGTTGAGGCTGCAGAGAGCTGAGATCATGCCACTGCACTCCAGCCTGGCCAACAGAGCAAGATTGTCTCAAAAAAAAAAAAAAAAAAAAAAAACAGGCAGAATCCAGATTTAGCCTGAAAATCAGAGTTTGTTGAGCCCTAAGTTACACCATCTCTAGAAAACAAAGCCTGGGAGAAAGAAGAAAAAACAGGTTTTTTTTTAATGGTTTAGCTTGTGTGGATCCAGGTCCTGACAGTTTATGGAATCTTTCAAGGACACGTTTGAGCAGATGAGATTCGGCAGACGTTTGTGTAGAGCCTCACAGTCCAGACAGTGCCTCACTGTATTATGATGTGGGGGTGGTGGCGGGCTTCTGGGGCTTCTGTCCTCCACACAGGCCTGAGGCAGCACGGGGCTGGGGAGGTGCCATCGGAGGCACCCGCAACCCTAAAGGCACTGCCCCTAACCGCACGTCTCCCCACTAGGGAGAGAAGTCTTTTTTCCTCCAGCCGGGAGAGCAGCTGGAACAAGGCATCCAGGATGTGTACGTGCTGTCGGAGCAGCAAGGGCTGCTGCTGAGGGCCCTGCAGCCCCTGGAGGAGGGGGAGGATGAAGAGAAAGTCTCACACCAGGCTGGGGACCACTGGCTCATCCGTGGACCCCTGGAGTATGTGCCATCTGCCAAGGTGGAGGTGGTGGAGGAGCGCCAGGCCATCCCTCTAGATGAGAACGAGGGCATCTATGTGCAGGATGTCAAGACTGGAAAGGTAATGGCTGGGGGTGGGTGGTGGTGCTGCCACGTGGCCTTGGCCTTGATGGTGGCTTTTTCTGGGTGTGTGGGAGAGGTAGGCAGGGACTTCAGCAGCATGGAGAGCCACATCAGGTTGGCTGTATGGTTGGGGGAAGGTACTATGTGGAGTGTTTGCCATCCTGCCTTAAATATCTCATTTGAAATGTTAGAACAGACCGGGTGCGGTGGCTCATGCCTGTAATCTCAGCACTTTGGGAGGCTGAGGCAGGCGAATCACCTGAGGGCAGGAGTTCAAGACTAGCCTGGCCAACATGGTGAAACCCTGTCTCTACTAAAAATACAAACATTAGCCAGGTGTGGTGGTGGTCCAAGTAGTCCCAGATACTTGAGAGGCTGAGCCAGGACAATTGCTTGAGCTGGGAGGTAGAGGTTGCAGTGAGCCAAGATCACACCACTGCACTCCAGCCAGGGCGACAGAGTGAGACTTCATCTCAAAAAAAAAATTAGAACCTCCACTAAGAGGACAAGTGGGGGTTTAGGACAGGGACCCTGTCCCACAGCAGACCTGGTTCCCAGCATATAAAGGTCTGATGGGGTGGCCAGGGAACAGGAAGGACCTCCTCCCTCATGCCCATATCCCAGTGGAATCTTTCATTTTTGCTGCTTCACCTAAAACCTTGACCTTGATTTGACCTCGGGCCACATCTCCAACCTTCTCTAAGAATCCAAGCTGGAAATCCAGCTCGGAATCCGAGGGAGCATCCGTGTACATGACCTACTTCACTGTCCCTGGGGTGCCCTCCAAACTGCCCCATGAAGGAAGATTCTAGAAATAACATTGAGCACCTTCTCTGTGCCAGGAGCGTTTGAGCTAGACATGTCAGATGTCATTCACCTCTAGACCCTGCAAGGTAGCCACTGTCAAGTCCCCTTGACAGAGGAGGAAACTGAAGCCCAAGGGGTGATGTAGTTAGCCCACGATGACAGGGCCAACAGATGGCAAACCCGGGCTGGAGCCTGGCCTCCCGGCAGAGAAGGTGTTTAACTTCGCGCCGCGCCTTCCATGGACGGGCTGTGCTTCAGGACAGCTGGGCAGATCTTCCTCCCTTCCACCCTTATGGGCAGCGTCCCTCCCTGTCCTTGTCTCTAGGTACGCGCTGTGATTGGAAGCACCTACATGCTGACCCAGGATGAAGTCCTGTGGGAGAAGGAGCTGCCTCCCGGGGTGGAGGAGCTGCTGAACAAGGGGCAGGACCCTCTGGCAGACAGAGGTGAGAAGGACACAGCTAAGAGCCTCCAGCCCTTGGCGCCCCGGAACAAGACCCGCGTGGTCAGCTACCGCGTGCCCCACAACGCTGCCGTGCAGGTGTACGACTACCGAGAGAAGCGAGCCCGGTGAGCGCTGGCAGGGCAGGGTGTAGGGGGCGGCTCTCCACAGGTCTGACTCTGACTCCTGGCTGTCTCTGCAGCGTGGTCTTCGGGCCTGAGCTGGTGTCGCTGGGTCCTGAGGAGCAGTTCACGGTGTTGTCTCTCTCGGCTGGGCGGCCCAAGCGTCCCCATGCCCGCCGTGCGCTCTGCCTGCTGCTGGGGCCTGACTTCTTCACAGACGTCATCACCATTGAGACGGCGGATCATGCCAGGCTGCAACTGCAGCTGGCCTACAACTGGTAAAAACGGGGACAGGGCACGGGGGTGCACTCCTGGAATCCTAGCACTTTGGGAGGCTGAGGTGGGAGGATCGCTTGAGCCTAGGAGGTCCAGGCTGCAGTGAGCCATGATGGCCCCACTTACTCCAGCCTGGGTGACAGAACAAGATCCTGTTTCTAAATAAAAAAAAACAAACCAGGTAAGCAGTGGGTGATGGTTCCTGCTGGGTACAGCCTAGGAACCCCAAGAAAAGGAGGTGCCTGCTCAAGTGCTGGGCTCCGCATGAGGGCAGGACACCTCATTCAGTGCCAAGGTCAAGAGGGAACCCAGGAGTTCACGCAAATCCAGGGAAGGCATGGGCTCACCTCTTGGAGTCAGGACTCAGGGATCCAGTAGCAGGACACTACCCCAGCTAAGCTCTCAGTGTGCATGCAGTCAAATGCTTAACTGCCAGGCTGTTAAAAGATGCATGGGACACAGCCTGCGGGAGTGGGCAGTGCGAGTGGGTGGCGAGAACACAAGCTCTGAAACTGACCACCCTGGCCTGCGCCCCAGCCCTGCTGTTTGCAGCCTATGGACCTGGACGAGGGACAGGGTGCTTTCCTCAGTTTCCCTATCTGTAACATGAGGAAGACAGCATTATCTCCTTCACAAGGCCATTGAAAGGATGCAATGAGCGTTAGAACAGTGCCTGTATTGGTCAGAGCTCAATAGCAGCTATTAGGATTGGGTGAGATAAGTCATGTACAGAAACAGTGTTCATGACCAGGCATGGTGGCTCACACCTGTGATCCCAGCACTTTGGGAGGCTGAGGCGGGAGGACTGCCAGGAGTTTGAGACCAGGCTGAGCAACATAGCAAGACTCTTTCTACAAAAAAATTTTTATAAACTAGCTGGGCATGGTGGTACATGTCTATAGACCCAACTACTTGGAAGGCTGAGTTGGGAGAATTGCCCGAGCCCAGGAATTTGAGGCTGCAGTGAGCTATGATTGTGCCTCCGCACTCCAGCCTGGACAACAGAGACCCACAGAGACCCTGTCTTGAAGGAAGGAAGAAGGAAAAAAGAAAAGTCGGGCGTGGTGGCTTATGCCTATAATCCCAGCACTTTGGGAGACTGAGGCAGGCAGATCACTTGAGGTCAGGAGTTTGAGACCAGCCTGGCCAACATGGTGAATCCCTGTCTGTACTAAAAATACAAAAATTAGCCAGGAGTGGTTGTGGGCACCTGTACTCCCAGCTTGTAGTCGCAGCTACTCAAGGGGCTGAGGCAGGAGAATCGTTTGAACCCAGGAGGCAGAGGTTGCAGTGAACCCAGTTTGTGCCACTGCACTCCAGCCTGGGCGATGGAGCGAGATTCTGTCTCCAAAAAGAATGTTCAACACTCCCAAGCATGCCCCTCGCCTCTTAGCTTAGAGCAGTCAGTGCCCTGATGGCGGCAGACAGCTGCTGACATATTCCCAGGTACTATAGCATCATAGTTAAGAGCACAGGCCCCAGAAGCAGGTGCCTGGTTCAGTTTTCTGGCTTGTCACATGTTATATGGCAAGTCTTGGGCCAGCCACTTGACTTCTCTGGACCTCTACTTCCTCATCTGTAAAATGGGGGTGGTGATCATCGCCATCTCATAGGGTGGCCGAGCAGATTAAAGGAGAACATGTGTTAAGTTTTTAGGATCTTACCAGGCATATATTAGCACTCTTTATTGTGAGGGACCCTGCCCAGCCACACAGAGTGGGTGTTGAAGTTGTTCTCGGAGAGAGTTGCTGGCTGGGCATGATCACATGTGTAGTCCCAGCACTTTGGGAGGCTGAGGTGGGAGGGTTGCCTGAGCCGAGGAGTTCAAGATCAGCCTGGGTAACATGGCAAGACCTTGTCTCTTCTAAAAAAGATTCCTGGGTGAAAGCAGCTTCCCCATTCTGGGCCTGTTTGTTCACAGGCACTTTGAGGTGAATGATCGGAAGGACCCCCAAGAGATGGCCAAGCTCTTTTCAGTGCCAGACTTTGTAGGTGATGCCTGCAAGGCCATCGCATCCCGGGTGCGGGGGGCCGTGGCCTCTGTCACTTTCGATGACTTCCATAAGAACTCAGCCCGCATCATTCGCACTGCCGTCTTTGGCTTTGAGACCTCAGAAGCCAAGGGCCCCGACGGCATGGCCCTGCCCAGGCCCCGGGACCGGGCTGTCTTCCCCCAAAACGGGCTGGTGGTCAGCAGTGTGGACGTGCAGTCGGTGGAGCCTGTGGATCAGCGAACCCGGGACGCCCTGCAACGCAGCGTCCAGCTGGCCATCGAGATCACCACCAACTCCCAGGAAGCAGCAGCCAAGTGAGTGAGGCTGGGAGCTCGGCTGCCCATAATGCCCATGGCAGGCCACTGCTGGGACCTGGATAACCTGGCATCCCCTATGGACTGCCTTCTGCCATCTCTACCCCCAAGGATCTATTCTCTACCCAACAGATCTGGTGACCCACTTAAAATGTGAATCAGGCTGGGCGCGGTGGCCCATGCCTGTAATCACAGCACTGTGAAAGGCTGAGGCAGGAAGATCACTTGAAGCCAGGAGTTTGAGGCTGCAGTGAGCCATGATTGCGCCACTGCACTCCAGCCTGAGCAACAGGCCTGGGAGACTGACCCTCTCTCAAAAGAAAAAAAGAAAAAAACACGTATCAGATGCAATTCCTGCAGCCTCTCATCTTGCATGTGATAAAACCCAAACTCTGTCCTGCAGGTCCAGCCGACCTCCCCTAATTTGCCTTCTAGCCTCCCCCTTCCATGTTCCTTGTCCCCAGAACTTGTTCCAGCTGACATGTTCCAGCCCCACTGGCTTCCTCTGCTCCTTCAATGCACAGCTTGGACCCACCTGAAGGCCTTTTGCAATGGCTGTCCTGCTGCCCAGAAAGCTTCCCCCCACCGGCCCCCAGGCTCCCTTCCAGGCAGGCTCCTCCTAGTTTCAGCCCAAAGATCCCCTCCTTGGGGAACCGTTTTCTTTCTCTCACAGCTGAATAGCAATCTCTTTGCCTGGTCTCTCCCACTTTATTACCTTCAAGATACTTGTCACTGTCTGAAATCCTCCTTGTGTACTTGTTTTTTCCCCCACTCAAGTGGCGTGAAAGCAGGGACTACGGTCATGCCTGCATTTGTTGGGCCCAGAATGACACTGGCTTGTGACACATATACCATTCTGGGTTGAGTTGCGTATCGGGTGCCTTCTAGGGGCCGGGGTCTGTCCCGGGCACCGGTTTCGTTGGTGGTCTCTGCCCTTGGTGCTCCTGTTCCTGCTCCAGCCCAATGCCAGCCTCTCACCTGCACTCCGTCTCCTCCAGGCACGAGGCTCAGAGACTGGAGCAGGAAGCCCGCGGCCGGCTTGAGCGGCAGAAGATCCTGGACCAGTCAGAAGCTGAGAAAGCTCGCAAGGAACTCTTGGAGCTGGAGGCTCTGAGGTGGGTTGAAAACTAGAGGAGGAGACTGGCAGAGGCTGAGGGTCTTGGGACGGCAGCCGGTGGGGGCAGCAGGCCAGGGTAGGAGGGTGTGGATGAGACAGTGCACGGCTACAGCATAAGTCAAGGCCGTGGGGGGACTGGGCTGTCTCCTGGGTCTTACCTGACTCTGCCTTCTGTCCAGCATGGCCGTGGAGAGCACCGGGACTGCCAAGGCGGAGGCCGAGTCCCGTGCGGAGGCAGCCCGGATTGAGGGAGAAGGGTCTGTGCTGCAGGCCAAGCTGAAAGCACAGGCCTTGGCCATAGAGACGGTGAGTAGGAGGAGGCATCAAGAAGGGGGTGGCCTTGAGACCTGGAAAAGACCCATTCCCTACAGTCCCTGAGACTATATAGGACACCAGGTCCCCCAGCATCCCATGCAAGTATTTGTATTTGACAAAGTCCTTTGCCTTGTAGGATTCATTGACTCCATTGCTGAAAGGTAAGGATTAGAACACCCATTTTGCAGCTGCGCGCTCATGCACTGTCCACCTTGGCACAAGCGCTGCGTGTGCTTCACACGCATGATCTTATTTAATGCTCAAAATCCCATTAAGAGGCCGGGTGCTCACGCCTGTAATCCCAGCACTTTGGGAGGCCGAGGTGGGTGGATCACCTAAGGTTAGGAGTTCCAAGACCAGCCTGGCCAATATGGTGAAACCCCATCTCTACTAAAAATATAAAAAATTAGCTGGGTGTGGTGGCATGCAACTGTAATCCCAGCTACTCAGGAGGCTGAGGCAGGAGAATCGCTTGAACCCAGGAGGTGGAGGCTGCATATTGCTAACGTTGTGCCACTACACTCCAGCCTGGGCAACAAGAGCAAAACTCCACCTCAAAAATAAGTAAATAAAAATAAATGTAAAAAGAGACCTAGGCCGGGCACGGTGGCTCAAGCCTGTAATCCCAGCACTTTGGGAGGCCGAGATGGGCGGATCACGAGGTCAGGAGATCGAGACCATCCTGGCTAACACGGTGAAACCCCGTCTCTACTAAAAAAAATAAAAAAAACTAGCCGGGCGTGGTGGCAGGCGCCTGTAGTCCCAGCTACTCGGGAGGCTGAGGCAGGAGGATGGCGTGAACCCGGGAGGCGGAGTTTGCAGTGAGCTGAGATCCGGCCACTGCACTCCAACCTGGGTGACAGAGCGAGACTCCGTCTCAAAAAAAAAAAAAAAAGAGAGACCTAGTGTGGTGCCTCATGCCTGTAACCCCAGCACTTTGGAAAGCTGAGGTGGGAGGATCATTTGAAGTCAGGTCGAGACCAATTCTAAGACCAGTCTGGTTAACATAGCAAGACCTCATCTCTACAAAAACAAAATTTAATTGGTTGGGTGTGGTGACATGTGCCTGTAGTCCCAGCTACCCAGGAGGCTAAGGCAGGAGGATCCTTTGAGCCAGGAGTTCAAGGCTGCAGTGAGTCCTGATCTGCATTCCAGCCTGGGTCAAAAAAATAATGCTGGATTTTTCCCCTTCCAGGAGGCTGAGCTCCAGCGGGTCCAGAAGGTCCGAGAGCTGGAACTGGTCTATGCTCGGGCCCAGCTGGAGCTGGAGGTGAGCAAGGCTCAGCAGCTGGCCGAGGTGGAGGTGAAGAAGTTCAAGCAGATGACAGAGGCCATAGGCCCCAGCACCATCAGGGACCTTGCTGTG
Organism: Piliocolobus tephrosceles; assembly: GCF_002776525.5. Classification (NCBI taxonomy): domain Eukaryota; kingdom Metazoa; phylum Chordata; class Mammalia; order Primates; family Cercopithecidae; genus Piliocolobus; species Piliocolobus tephrosceles. The sequence goes on along the minus strand of NC_045450.1, from coordinate 27,716,347 downwards.
GCTGGGCCTGAGATGCAGGTGAGAGTTGGGGAAGGCGTGTTGGTTTCAGGACCAACCTTGGAACCAGGAAGGCAGAGCCAAGGCGGAAAACACAACATCTGGAAAGATGGTGGGGAAGGGAGGGGTGAGTGACCTGTCCCTGCATCACAGGTCATTCACGCAGTGTCACGCTGCATCAACGTCAGGCACTTTACTAGACCCAGCAGTGAGCCAGAGCTTGGAGGAGACAGGAAATGGATGGGACACCAGTCTGTGACAAGCGTTTCCAAGGCAGTCAAGCAGGGTGGTCAAATGCAGGGGAGGTGACCCTTCAAATCAGCTGACTTAAGGAGGGTCACTTTGAAGTGGCCAGGGTTTGACACCCATCTAAATTTCCTCTTGTTCTCGCCTTCCAGGTAAAACTGCTCCAGTCCCTGGGCCTGAAATCAACCCTCATCACCGATGGCTCCACTCCCATCAACCTCTTCAGCACAGCCTTTGGGCTGCTGGGGATGGGGCCCGAGGGTCAGCCCCTGGGCAGAAGGGTGGCCAGTGGGCCCAGCCCCAGGGAGGGGATGTCCCCCCAGTCTGCTCAGGCCCCTCAAGCTCCTGGAGACAACCACGTGGTGCCTGTACTGCGCTAACCCCTGATTAATACAATGGAAGTTTCTGGGCATTTAAAATTTCAATGCTTTTCTCTTGTCTGACATTGGTTGGGGTCACCAGAGAGCTTAATGGTGGGGAGGGGAGGTGCTCCTGACATCTTTTTGTTTTTCGAGATGGAGTCTTGCTCTGTCACCCAGGCTGGAGTGCAATGGCGCCATCTCTTTTCACTGCAACCTCCGCCTCCCAGGTTCAAGTGATTCTCCTGCCTCAGCCTCCTGAGTAGCTGGGATTACAGGCACGTGCCACCACGCCCGACTAATTTTTGTACTTTTTAGTAGAGACGGGGTTTCACCATGTTGGCCAGGCTGGTCTCGGACTCCCAACCTCAGGCGATCTACGTGCCTTGGCCTCCCAAAGTGCTGGGATTACAGGTGTGAGCCGCCATGCCCGGCGGACATCTTTAGATAGTTACAGGAAACTGTTCTCCATAAAGGGGAGAAGACCCCAAGGCAGGGGGAGGATGAGCTGGAAGTCACCCAGTAGGAATGTGGCCCCAAAGCCTTGTGCACGGAGTGGCTGCTGGCTTCCTCGAGCCCAGATAGGGGCGGTGATGCCACGGGTGGGGCCATGGGGCCCACACTGGCAACATCTCACCACTGGTTCTCCAGGAGCCTAGCTGCGCGGTAGCTCTCAGCGTCTAACCCTTCAGCTGTGGCAGACGCAGCCCAGCTTCCCATCGGGGAGGCGCTCTCCGGCGCCACCTGCTGGTAGCGCCCACAGCGCCATCGGACGTGCCAGGCTTGCACCTGGTGCTGTGCACTTGTCCCTTCCCAGGTCGGGGTGTCAGGTTGGGGAAGAGGACCCTGCCTAGGGCAGTAGAAATTGGGCATCTCCTTGAGCTTCTGGTCTGGGCTCTTTGGGAGCACTGAAGTGGGGGTGCCCTTATCCTACTCTCTCCCCCACAACCAGTAGGGGGTCCTCATTTAAGAGAAGGATCCAGGTGCGGTCAGCCTGGGTGCACCAGCCCTTTAGGGCCAGGTAGAGTTGTAGGTGGCAGGCCCGCTCCGTCTCTGCCGAGGAAGTAAAAAGATTCTAGGGACCCAGTGCAGGAGCTTAGGCCTGTAACCCCAGCACCTTGGGAGGCCAAGGAACAAGGATCACTTGAGACTAGGAGTTCGAGACCAGCCTGGGCAACATAGCAAGACCCCCATCTCTACCAAAAAAAAAAAAAAAAAAAAAAAAAAGCCAGATATTGTGGCATGCATCTGTGTTCCCAGCTACTTGGGAGGCTAAGGTGAGAGGATTGCGTGAGCCCAGAAGTTGGAGGCCACAGTGAGCTATGATCATACCACTGCGCTCCAGCCTGGGTGACAGAGGGAGACCCTGTCTCTATAAAAAAACAACCCCCTAAAAGCTTCCCTAACTCCCTCATCTTCCCCTTCCTGTAATATTTAGTGGAAAAAGCCCTATCCCCACTGAAATCACCTCCCTCCCTCTCTGCCCTGCCCCTGACCAGCTGCACGTTGCTGGAGGAGGAACACCCCACGGAGCTGACTGATCTTATTTTAAGCTCATGGGAACAAATATTGAGGGAGGTGCAGCTCCTCTGACTGTGCTGCTCTGTCTTGTGTGCGATCCGCTTCGAGACAACCATTCACACCACCTCTCCTCTCAGCCACCTACACCCCCTGCCCACTTTCTCTCACCTCTTTGAGAAAATAGAAGCAAATTGGGTAGGAAGGCCCTTTCCAGCAACAAACCTAACAAACTGCTGGCATCTGTACTCTGTCCTCCCTCCTGTTCCCACCCTGGGTTCCTCTCCTTGGGCTCTAGGAGGGAGGGCTGCATTCCTTCCCTGATTGCCGTCCTCTCCTGTGCTGTCAATTTTTTTTTTTCCTTTCTTTTTTTTTGAGACTGAGCCTCGCTCTGTCACCCAGGTTGGAGTGCAGTGGCGTGATCTCAGCTCACTGCAACCTCTGCCTCGTGGATTCAAGTGATTCTCCTGCCTCAGCCTGCCAAGTTGCTGGGACGACAGTCATGCACCACCATGCTCTGCTAATTTTTATATTTTTCGTAGACATGAGGTTTTGCCATGTTGTCCAGACTGGTCATGAACTCCTGACCTCAAGTGATCCACCTGCCTCAGCCTCCCAAAGGGCTGGGATAACAGGTGTGAGCCACTGCACCCAGCTGATATGCCAACAATTTCTTCTCTGCTGCATCATCGTCATCAGGATATAGACATGTCTACTCTGTCCATAGAAAACTCCCTTAACCCTACGAGCCCCTCTACCTCCCACCTCTCCTTTTTCCATCACAGCTAAATTTTTCCAGAGTTCTCTGTGGTCTCACTTTACATTTCTCATCTCATCTCTTCAAACCACTCCAGGTAGGGCCAGGCATGGTGGCTCACACCTGTAATCCCAGCACTTTGGGAGGCCAAGGCGGGTAGATCACCTGAGGTCGGGAGTTTAAGACAAGCCTGCCCAACATGGTGAAACCCTGTCTCTACTAAAAATACAAAAATTAGCCAGATGTGGTGGTGGGTGCCTGTAATCCCAGCTACTTGGCAGTCTGATGGAGGAGAATCGCTTGAACCCAGGAGGCGGAGGTTGTAGTGAGCGAGATTGCGCCATTGTACTCCAGCCTGGGCAACAAAAACAAAACTCCAACTCAAAAAAAAAAACAAAAAAACCACCAACAGGCAGCTTCTGTTTCTGCCCCTTACGTTACCGAAACTGCTCTATTCGGTGTCACCAGTAATGTCCCGTTGCTAAATCCAGTAGTTGACCAGTCACTTGGCACAGTTGGCCATTCCTCCCATGCTGAGCTTTCCTGATGTCACCTGTTTGAGTTTTCTTTCTCGCTTCTCTCAGCCTCTGATTTGTGGTTTCCCTGGGCCCGCTTCTCATGCCGACATTCTTGTCCAGTGGCGTGACCTTAGATGGTCTCTATACCACTGACCTCCGAATGCATTACTCCAGCTCTGACCTTACCTAAGAGCTCTGGACTCATTTCCAATCCATGCCTTGATGTCTCCACGTGGACCTCAGTTGGTGATCAGGCTTTGGCTCTTCCCAGTGAAATGGGGAGACGACATCCCCATTTCGGGGAATGGGGGAATGACATCACATGCCCGCTCTTCCCTCTTCCATATAAATGGGTGACCAGCAATGTTCCAAGTGGAGGCTGCTCCAACTGCCTGGGTCCCAGGGAGAAGACGGCATGAGGCGCAGCCACGGCTGACCTGGAACAGACGTGTGGCAGGAGTGAGAGATGTTTGCTGTATTAAGCAACTGAGACTTGGGGGGTTTTGTTACCACAGCATAACCTAGCCTATCCTGACTACTTCGTGTACCTCACAGGATTGTAAGATCCCATAGGTCACAGGGGAAACTGCTCTAAATTGTATGCACGGGGCTGGGTGTGGTGGCTCATGCCTGTTATCCCAGCACTTTGGGAGGCCAAAGCAGATGGATCACCTGAGGTTGGGAGTTCAAGACCAGCCTGGCCAATATGGTGAAACTCCGGCTCTACTAAAAATGAAAAAAAAAAAAAAAAGCTAGGCTTGGTGGCACATGTCTGTAATTCCAGCTACTCAGGAGGCTGAGGCAGGAGAATCGTTTGAACCCGGGAGGTGGAGGCTGCAGTCTGCCAAGATCACACCACTGCACTACAGCCTGGGAGAGGGCAAAACTCCATCTCAAAAAAAATTATATGCATGAAGAGGGGCCCAGCACAGGCCATAGAGTGGGGAAGACAGGCCTTGCTGGAAATAGCCTCTTTCTCAAAAAATATATATTTTTTTGGATTAATTTTTTAATTTTAAATTTTTAAAATTATTAGGCTTAACCTTTTTTTTTTTTTTTTTTTTTTTTTTTTTTTGAGACAGGGTCTTGCTCTGGTATGGTGGCTAAATATTTTAAATTTCATCCCAGGGGCTTGGGGTTGCCCAAAGCAACCTGTTTTCTGAAAGAAGCCTGAAATATAACATATATTGAATTTTTTTTTTCTTTTTTTTTTTTTTTTTAGAATCTCGCTTTGTCACCCAGGCTGGAGTGCAGTAGTATGATCTTGGCTCACTGCAACCTCTGCCTCCCAGGTTCAAGCAATTCTCCCAACTCAGCCTCCTGAGTAGCGGGGATTACAGGCATTTGCCACCACACCTGGCTACTTTTTGTATTTTGGGGTTTTTTTTTTTTTTTAGACAGTTTTGCTACTGTTGCCTAGGCTGGAGTACAATGGCACGATCTTGGCTCACTTCAACCTCTGCCTCCTGGGTTCAAGCGATTCTCCTGCCTCAGCCTCCCAAGTAGCTGGAATTACAGGTGCCTGCCACCACACCCAGCTAATTTTTGTATTTTTAGTAGAGATGAGGTTTCACCATGGTGGCCAGGCTGGTTTCGAACTCCTGACCTCAGGTGATCTGCCCGCCTCGGCCTCCCAAAGTGCTGGGGTTACAGGCATGAGCCACAGCGCCCGGCCCTAGTTTTTTATACCTTAAAAATTGGGCCTATGTCTAATCCAAAAAAAAAGTTTTTTTAGATTAAATTAGCCAGGTGTGGTGGCATGTGCCTGTAGTCCCAGTTACTCAGGAGGCTGAAGCAGGAGGATCACTTGAACTCAGGAATTTGAGGCTGCAGTGAGCTATGACGGCTCCATTGGACTCCAGCCTGGGCAACAGAGTGAGACCCTGTCTCAAAAAACATACATACATAGAGAACAGTGTGAGCTCTGATGAAGTTCAACACAGCCTGTTTTTGTCTAGCACTAGAACAAATGACTTCTCTTTGGTTGAATACGGAAGTAATTGATGTGTGGAAGGACCCCTTTTATAAGAAAAATCTATATCTTTCAACAGGAAACACATTCAGCATGGTAAGACGTTGTTTACCAAATCAGTTTCCTCTTCCTCTTAGACTCACAACTAATCTGTGTCCCAGCTTCCCTTGTCCATAGACGCTGCCGCGTGGTGATCCAGTTGTAGCCAATGGAATGGAATTGGAAGTAACAAGTGCTAATTTCCTGTCTTTCCATAATAACTTGGCTCCCGCAACCTCCAGGCACATCATCTGCCTACAAGATGCAAACAAGCCAGGCAGTCCCAGGAGCCACGTGTTGAAAATGGCAGAACCACAGAACAGGAGATGCCCAAATCCCTGAATCACAACTTGCAGGAGAGCTGTCTCCCAGTCAGCCGCATCTGATTAAGATTTAATATGAGTTAGAAATAGTGTTCTTTTTTTTTGTTTTTGAGACGGAGTCTCGCTCTGCCACCAGACTAGAGTGCAGTGGCACGATCTCGGCTCACTGCAACCTCCGCCTCCTGGGTTTAAACGATTCTCCTGCCTCAGCCTCCCAAGTAGCTGGGACTACAGGCATGCTGCACCACACCCAGCTAATTTTTGTATTTTTAGTAGAGATTAGGTTTCACCATGTTGGCCAGGCTGGTCTTGAACACCTGACCTCAGGTGATCCCCCACCTCGGCCTCCCAAAGTGCTGGGATTATAGGTGTGAGCCACCATGCCCAGCCAACTTTTTAACTTTTTTGTAGCGATGGGGACTTGCTATGTTGCCCAGGCTAGTCTCAAGCTCCTGACCTCAAGTGATCCTCCTGTTTCGGCCTCCCAAAGTGCTGGGATTACAGGCGTGTGCCACCACACCCAGTCTAGAAATAAACTATCAAGTTTGAGGCACTACACATCTTGAAGTTTGTTACAGTAGCTAGGGTTATTTTTAATCACAGAAGGAGAGCCTTGAAGACTGAAGACTGCCTAGAGAAACAGCAGATGTACAGGTACCGATCTCCTGCCCTCTGAGGTGGAGTCATTGAGTGAAACAAACAAATGAAACTTCTTTCATAGTGGCGTGGTGATCATTCATTTATTCTGAAGGCATATAGCTAAATTCCAGAAGGCTATTACTGCACATATAATGTGACTCCACCGTGTTCCCTAGATCAAATATAGAGACTCCAGGGTCCAGGTCAGCTCAGCTTTTCCCCACTCCCCACCTCCAGATCAAGGGCTCTGCAGGTTCCTCCTGAGCCCAGACCAGCCACTAGACATGGAACGCAGGCACCAGACTGACTTCAAGCCATGTCCCTGTAGGCCAAGGAGACTTAAAAGCCCTCCTGTGAGTCTTCAGTGCTACCCTACAAGCCTCAGGATGCTCGGGTGCAGATGCTTTTAGACTGCCGTGCTCACACTCTCCTCCCCAACTCTCTTTTTTAAGATCACATATGGCCGGGCGCAGTGGCTCACGCCTACAGTCCTAGCACTTTGGGAGGCTGAGGCGGGTGGATTACCTGAAGTCAGGAGTTCGAGACCAGCCTGACCAACATGGAGAAACCCCCGTCTCTACTAAAAATACTAAATTAGCTGGGCGTGGTGGCGGGTGCCTGTAATCTCAGCTACTCAGGAGGCTGAGGCAGGAGAATCGCTTGAACCCCAGGGGCAGAGGTTGCAGTGAGCCGAGATTGCACCACTTCACTCCAGCCTGGGCAAAAGAGTGAAACTCTGTCTCGGAAAAAAAAAAAAAAAATCACATATGGCCAGGTATGGTGGTTCATACCTGTAATTGCAGCACTTTGGGAGGTTGAGGTGGGAGGATCACTTGAGCCCAGGAATTCAAGACCAACCTGAGCAACATAAGGAGACCCCATCTCTACAAAAAATACAAAAATAATTAGCTGGGGGTGGTGGTGCCGCCTGTAGTCCCAGCTACTCAAGAGGCTGAAGCTGGAGGATCACTTGAGCCCAGGAGGTGGGTGTTGTGAAGAGCCGAGATGGAGCTACTGCACTGCAACCTGGGCGACAGAATGAGACCTCGTCTCAAAACAAAACAACTCAGTGTAGCTGGATCTACACAGTCAGTCTTCTGATGTCACTGTAGATGGTTAGCGCCTAGGAGCCAGTCAGGGACATGGGAGTCAGGCAGGCCAAGGGCTCTGCGCTCTGGGGCTGGAGTGTGCCCAGAGGACTCAATGTGCTGGAGGAAGAGCCGACAGGAAGGAGAAAGGGCTGCAGGGCAGGCGCGGGGACAGCCCTTGACCCAGTCTCCTACCTTGACTGCACCAGGCCAGGTAGGGGGTACCTCATGAGCTGGAAACGCACCTCAGTTTTTTCTTTTGTTTGTTTTTTGTTTGTTTGAGACAGAGACTCATCTGTCGCCAGGCTGGAGTGCAGTAGGGCAATCTTGGTTCACTGCAACCTCCGCCTCCCGGGTTCAGGCGATTCTCCTGTCTCAGCCTCCTGAGTAGCTGGAACTACAGGTACGTGCCACCACGCCCAGGTAATTTTTAGTAGAGACGGGGTTTCACCGTGTTAACCAGGATGGTCTCTATCTCCTGAACTCGTAATCCGCCCACCTTGGCCTCCCAAAGTGCTGGGATTACAGGCGTGAGCCACTGCACCTGCCACACCTCAGTTTTGTGCAGCAATAGCTTCTTCAAGCACAGGTCTGTCCCTGTCACTGTCCTGCTTTAAGCCCCCCAACGTTCATCCTATACGTGTCCCCCAAAAAGTGCGAGATGATTTACCACGGCACCATTCACAGTGGCAGGACCAGGTTAAACCGATTTTTTGTTGTTGTTTTTTTTTGTTTTTGAGACAGAGTCTCACTCTGTCACCTAGGCTGGAGTGCAATGGTGTGATCTCAGTTCACTATGACCTCTGCCTCCCGGGTTCAAGCAATCCTCCTGTCTCAGCCTCCCAAGTAGCTGGGATTACAGGTGCCTGCCACCACGCCCGGCCTTCTATGCAACCTTTCAGAAGCCCGCTGGTGTGAAAGTGCTGCGTACAGTTAAGTGTTCAGGTACAGGCTCTGGAACCAGACTGGCCAGGCTGCCACCTCTCTGGGCCTGTTTCCTCTCTAGGGAATGAGGACAGTAACAGGGCTGTCGTATTGTGTACAACGGTACAATCGTGAGATAAGATGATGCATGCAAATAGCACTTAGAGCAGGGTAGCTTGTGTTAGCAGAACAGGACATAAAGTGAGTGTTAAGATATGGAAATGGGCTGGACACAGTGGCTCACACCTGTAATTCTAGCGCTTTGAGAAGCCAAGGCAGGAGGATCACTTGAGGTCAGGAGTTTGAGACCAGCCTGTGCAACACAGTGACACCCCCATCTCTACAGAAAGAAATAAAAATTAGCCTGACATGGTGGTACATGTCTGTAGTCCCAGCTATTCAGTAGGCTGAGGCAGGACTGCTTGAGCCTGAGAGGTCGAGGCTGCAGTGAGCTATGATCATGCCACTGCACTCTAGCCCAGGTGACATAGAGAGACCCTGTCTCCACAATAAAATTTTAAAAAGTCCTCTGGGCTCCTAGGCTGCCCCAGCTGGCTTCTGCCTTGCCTCTCACCAGCTCTCCCAGCCCCAACCCCCAGCACTTAGTGCTCCAGGCCCTGTGATCCAGATCCGTTTCTTTTTTTTTTTACCCACCCTGACTGGAGCAGACCAGGTTGGCGGGGATGGGGGGATGCCTGATGCGCGGGAAGCACACTTGCTTTGTGCACCAATATTATTATTATTATTATTATTATTATTATTATTATTTTTTGGAGACGGAGCCTTGCTCTTCGGTTGGGCTGGAGTACAGTGGCATGATCTCGGCTCACTGCAACCTCCACCTCCTGGGTTCAAGCAATCCTCCCACCTCAGCTTCCTGAGTAGCTGGGACTACAGGCGTGTACCACCATACCTGGCTAATTTTTGTATTTTTTGTAGAGATGGGGTTTCACCATGTTGGCCAGGCTAGTCTTTAACTCCTGACCTCAAATGATCCACCCCTCGGGGTTCCAAAGTTCTGGGATTACAGGTGTGAGCCACTGTGCCCGGCCTAGATCTGTTCCAATTTCGGATGTCACTGTAAATGGTTAGAATCAAGGAGCCCAGGAGCCAGTCAGGGACGTGGGACTCAGGCAGACCGAGGGCTCTGTACTCTGGGGCCGGAGAGTGCTTGCTCAGAGGACCCACCATGCTGGAAGAAGAGCTGACAGGAAGGAGAAAGAGGTGCAGAGTCCAGGGGCCTCTCTGGTCTCCCTGCCTTCCCATGCCATTCCCTCAGCTAAGAACCAATCTCCTCTGCACTTACCCTCTCCAATCCCTACCAGCCTTCTACATGGGATACCCAGCCCCTTCACCAAACTCTAGATCAGGTCCTAGGTGTCTTCTACTCCCACCCCCAGCGAGCACTTTCCTGTGTTGTTGTAGCTGCCCAGTTCCCAGTGAATCCCCTGGGCCTAGCACAGGAATTGAGGCTCAGTACATGTCTGGTAAATTTCCGCTCTCTTGGACATGGGGGCCTCTTGGGCCACTTGACTAAGCTATTATGCAGATAAAATAAGTAACATCTGCAAAGAACCCCCAGCACAGAGTCTGGCATACGGTACACTAGTTTAAAAACCACAGATGGCAGGGGATAGATGCCCAGAACAATGCCTAGTGTAAGAGCCCACAAAAAGAGGGAACAGTGTTTCTCATTTTTTTTTTTTTTGAGACGGAGTCTCGCTCTGTCACCCGGGCTGGAGTGCAGTGGCCAGATCTCAGCTCACTGCAAGCTCCGCCTCCCGGGTTTACGCCGTTCTCCTGCCTCAGCCTCCCGAGTAGCTGGGACCACAGGCGCCCGCCACCTCGCCCGGCTAGTTTTTTTTTGTATTTTTTACAAAATACAAAAAAAGAGACGGGGTTTCACCGTGTTAGCCAGGATGGTCTCCATCTCCTGACCTCGTGATCCGCCCGTCTCGGCCTCCCAAAGTGCTGGGATTACAGGCTTGAGCCACCGCGCCCGGCCGGAAGCCATTTGATTTTAACATCACTTGTTATCTGGAAAGGCTGGGGATTTTCAAACCCAACAATTTCAGGCT